>NC_139961.1:21545846-22030846 GCF_963454915.1 Gymnoscopelus microlampas | reverse complement strand
CTCCCTCATTTCCTATCAAATATAGTAAAAGACATGATAACATTAGCCTGCTAAACCCTCCCTCCGGAAATCTCATTTCCATTTGATTTCAAATCAAATGGAAATGAGATTTCCGGAGGGAGGGTTTACCAGGCTATGATAACATAACACCACATAATAAACTCTACACCCAGCAAGTTAACAACCCAATGGACAATAAAGCAATAACCAAAATGGACATGTGCCCTTATGCGTGCTGGGAAGTCTGGCCTCCTTCCAATGCACACCCCAAGATACTGTTACTACACAGCTCCCACCTCCCTTTGGGTTCCAAAACAAGTTTCAGAGTCTGTTTGTGTGTCTCTCACAGACTCAGTTGGTGGTCCAAACACGACAATCACAACTCTCTCCTGTACATACTGTAAGAGCCGCTGGGGTGTATTGGGGTGTATTAGTTAATATTTATTTATTAAAAGGATAACTTCACCCATTTTAAACCTCATCTTCATAACTGGTCCTCACTAATATAAGATGTTATCATTTCTGTCTATTCTAGCCTGTGTCTCAGAGGAGGGCTGTGCCTACCAGTGACATAATTGGTATATGCAGGTTTTGTAAGTACAAACAAGATTTCAAACTTTCTGTTTTACAGAATTGTTTTAAATAAATAAAATTAAAAAAGATACACGTGATGCAAAATGACACGAATGAGAGGCACGGAAGTATGGGTCTGTACTAATGTCATAGTAGGCTACCCACTGCGGTGCCTTGGGGTGCGTCAACTCCTGTACTGCAGTACGGTATGACCACAGGTTCAGGGGCAGGTGGAGGGCCCAGTCCTTCTGCTAGCAGTTTGTGAGGATGGCAAGCTGGGTAGCCAGGAATGGATGCGATTGACTTTGACCCCCACACACTCCAGGGCAGAGGTAGAAGAATCACCCTGTTTTTTTTATAAGTGGCAATACCACAATGTAGAAATACGCTGTTATAAGTAAAAGGCCTATTATCAAACTTTTACTAGTAAGTAACTTGTAACTAAAGTTTTCAAATTATTGTAATGGAGCAAAAAGTACAATACTTGCCTCTGAAATGTAATGGAGTAGAAATATAAAGTATATAAAAAAAGGAATAACACTAAAGTAAAGCCAAAGTACCTCAAAGTTGTACTTAAGTACAGTAAGAGTAGCTACTTCCTTTCCACTACTGCTCCAGGAGGTCTCCACCTGGTACTGTTGTAGTAGAGCAAATATGCTCTAATATACCCAACCCACCGCTACCCAACGCTCATATTATGAGCGTTGGGTAGCGGTAGGGTACTCACACTGGAGGACGGACAACTCCACATCCAGCCAGTAAATTTGGCCAGTAGAACAGGGTCCCAAGCCATTGTACGGTGTTGAAGACTACCCCCTGAGCTGGGGCCCTCCCAGGCCCTGCAGGCCCGTTTGGTAATCCACTCCTGAGTGCAAGTGCTAGATATCTGCTCTTAATGAGAAGCAGCTGTGACTTAAATGAATCAAAAACTACTATACAGAATGAATCAATCAAACTGCAAAAAAAGAATTATTATAATTATGTGGGCTTTTAACTTATTTTAACTGATCGACCAATTTGGAACTAACACTAATATAGCAGTGATTATTATCAGAATATGTAATACTTATGAACAAAAAAAACACTTACAGCTACTTTGAGGTAGGCTAAACATACAATGTAATATCAACAGGGTCTAAATAACAAACTGACAGGCTATTGACCTCTCCCTACTAGTGCAGTTTAGTTCAGTTTGACTTGGCTGAGATGAAGACGGTTTGTTTTAACCAATCACTTGTCCTACAGTGCCTTTGTGTATTATTGTTGTGTGTAAATGCCCAAAGGTGAGTGTGTTTATGTTGTTTATTATTGTGAACCAGCCAGGCATTGTCATGTTTATGTGGTAACTATACTGTAACTGCATATCTTTGTTGAGAAAAACAGTACATGCTAGCAGCAACTTTGTTATATTGGTGTTTAGTCCGTTTTTACAAAAAAAAAAAAAAAAAGTAAACCTTTGTTTTGAGTTGACAAAGAAATACAGCACCTGCTGCACAGGCTCACACACAGCTGCTTGTAATTACACAGACGTATTCATGTTAGGCTGGTATTAGATAGATTACAGACAGAAAAGAGAAAACAATCAGGATATTATAAGGTTTTTCAGGAGACTGAAGGGCCTTTTAATATTTAACAGAATATAAGTGAAAGTTCAATCACAGAAGGCTACCCTCCGATACTGAACTTTGACGTATATCTAC
This sequence comes from Gymnoscopelus microlampas, assembly GCF_963454915.1. Lineage (NCBI taxonomy): Eukaryota > Metazoa > Chordata > Actinopteri > Myctophiformes > Myctophidae > Gymnoscopelus > Gymnoscopelus microlampas. The sequence continues at coordinate 22,028,573 of NC_139961.1, read as the reverse complement.
ATTCTGTGACTCAGTCCTGGCGTCTTGCCATAACTGTGCGTCTTGGAGCTTTATGGCTGGCACATACACACACACGCACACGCGCACACACACACACACACACACACACACACACACACACACACACACACACACACACACACACACACACACACACACACACACACACACACACACACACACACACACACACACACACACACACACACACACACACACACACACACACGTCCTAAGGAAGGTAGCTCTGAAACATGACTGTCATATGACAGTCATGACGACACTTCAACCTGGTGTTTACATGTTCTCCCTTTGTGGTCTGCACATCTACATACACGTTCAAATTTCAAATATAAATGTCTTACCCCATGGCCACGGATGTTACAATTATGTACGGGCCCTCAGAAGTACCTGTATCTTCCGTATTGTTTAATAAAAAGCATTTTAATCCGATCCGTGGCCATTTTCTCATAGAGTTAAAATGTCAGAGTGAATACACCTCCCAACCGATAGGGTCGCGTTGTTGAAAGCATGTGGCTAAAAAACTGAGAAAATAGCCACCAATTGGATTAAAATGCGTTTTATTGAATAATACGCAAAATACGGGTACTTTTGAGGTACCGTACATATTTGTAATGTTTGTGGCCATGCGGTAAGTACTTTATATTTGAAATATGAACGTTTATGTAGATGTACGGAAAAAAAGGAATAAAGTGCAAACACCAGGTTGAAGTTTCGCCATGACGGTCGTGACAAACGACCGTCGTGTGATTTCATGGCTAGTCCTAAGGGGGCGTGTCGACGATAGTGCGAAGTTCAGCGAGCAAACTGGTACCTTTGTCCAGGACCTGCTGGACGGACAGAGACAGTTGCGTTTCACCCATACTCAAAATGCAGAAACCGACCAAGATCTCTTATCCCGGCAGGGCCGACATGCCGGGGAAGAAAGCGGTTTTATTCAACTTATGGGGAGTCGTGTTGGATTCCAGACCCCATGACGTTCTCCACAAGTTTGAAGAGACCCATAAACTCCCACGGTAGGAAAAACGGTCCTGATACAACATCAGCCAGCGATTATAGGCCTAAATAGGCCTACCTATTAATGAAACATATTTGTATATAGCTCCGACAGAACCTCTCCCTCCGCTATATAGCTCCGAGATGAGGTTCCTCGTTTGTTTCTGCCGTTTGCGGTAGACATTGTCGCACATTTTCCACTTTACATGTTTCTTACCCCTTACTGCACATCGTCAGGGGCGGATATTTGCACTAGGCATACCAAGCACTTGCTTGGAGCCCCAAGGCATGGGAGGCCCCACCTCCCCCCCCTTTTTTTTTTTTCTTAATTAAAAAAAAATGTCTTCGCATTTTCGCGCGCGCAAAATAGGCCCCGAACCAGAGCTTTGCTTGGAGCCCCTAACTTCTTAAATCCGCCCCTGCACATCGTATCCAAAAAGTAAAGCATTTCCGCCACTCTCTCAGATGTTTTAAGTTCTAGCGCACCATAAAAGCTTTCCAACGAGTTGAAGAAAGTATTTAATTTGCCTCGGTTTTCATCCGGTTCCATAATATTTAGCATTAGAAGATGCAATTCAACATTTGACCAGTAGGGGAATCAGTAATGTTATCTCTACGGGCGCAACTCTTGCGCAATGTCTTAAAAACATGTAACCGGATGAAAACCGAAATGAAATACTTTCTTCAACTCGTTGGAAAGCTTTTATGGTGCGCTAGAACTTAAAACATCTGAGAGAGTGGCGGAAATGCTTTACTTTTTGGATACGATGTGCAGAAAGGGGTAAGAAACATGTAAAGTGGAAAATGTGCGACAATGTCTACCGCAAACGGCAGAAGCAAACGAGGAACCTCATCTCGGAGCTATATAGCGGAGGGAGAGGTTCCGTAGGGGCTAATTTGTATATAACATTTCATGTAGAATGTAATATACCATCGGTAGATCTGTATCTCTCAATCCCCCCCAACCCCCCCGAACTGTTTACTGTACTTTTTTTTTCTTTTTGATTACTACTCGTTTTTATATGATGTTTTTGTATAGTATTGTATATTTGTCTGTCATTAAATGTTTTGATGAATTGAACACACATGGACCCCAATGGAAACAAGCCACAGTGCTTTTGTTGGGTTTAATCCTTTTAGCGTCATTTTGTATTGAACTGTATCCTACTTTGTGCTCTTTTTTTTTTTTTTGCAAACTGTTAATTAAGTATTCAATCAATCAATCAATCAATACTGTAGTTGGGAATGAATTGAGCAATATAGCCTAATGTACAGTATGTGACGAATTTCTAATGGGATCATTTCTATGAGACCAGGGCAGGGATGCACAATATTTACTGTAGGAGTGTAGGCTATTGTTTTCAACTTAGTCATAGTAAGGAATGTACACTTGTCAATGATGTCATACTTGCAACAGTCACATGGAAAAGGTAGCTAAGGAAAATTGAGCCAGTCAATCACATTGAAATATAACAGTTTTATGTCTTGGTAGAAAGGGTAATCTAGCAGGGGAAGAAAAACAGTATCCTGATATCCATCTGATGAATTACATAATGATTAATGATTTCTCAGTAAGTGACTTGCAGGCACATTCTTCTTTCAGGTGTCATGTTGAGTCAACCAGAGGATTATTGAACAACTGCCATCCTAATCATTGTTACATTTGAAAATAAGAGTGATCAATTATTTTCAAATGGCACTATTGATGTTATAGATCTACACATTTGGTGAAAATATTGAAATTGACTACTTACTTGCTATATATAGTGCCAAAGAAAGCCTTTCTATATTAATTTCTAATTCTATTAACTTATTTCATGTACTTTTTCCAGTGGTTTTCTGTCTCAAATCACCTCCAGAGAGTCCAGCGCCATGATCAGAGCAGAACGAGGAGAGTTGTCCCTTGTTCAGGTGCCAATAACATTATTACATTCATTCCAAAGCTATCATCACTTTTAGAACCTGATCAACACTTTATAATCTGTCCTCTACTCTACTTAGACAGGGTGATGATTATTTGACCTATTACTCAATCGACTGATAGTACCAAGGTAGTGTCAGTGTCGGCCCTATGGGGGGGCATTGGGGGGCAATGCCCCCCCAGATTAGACTTTGTGCCCCCCCAGTTCAGATTGGCCAGATTTTTTAATTTTTAAAAAAAAAATTAAGCAGCGCAGCGCAGTATAGCCTGCCTTTTTTTTCTCCCGCTGTGGAGTCTGTGCCTGTGGAGATGCAATGCCGACATTACATTAAAGACATTATAATGCTATAATTGTATTTGTTGTTGGTGCATATAGGGGCAAGGTAAATGAACCGAATTAACCGAAATAGAGTTACAAAACACCCCAAAAAAGTAAAATATCCATCCAATAACAGAAAAAAATCGTGTGTGTGTGTGTGTGTGTGTGTGTGTGTGTGTGTGTGTGTGTGTGTGTGTGTGTGTGTGTGTGTGTGTGTGTGTGTTTGTGTGTGTACTATAGATGATGGAAAAGAGGGGAAGTCCGCACACCGTTTAGCTCCCGGACTCCCCCCCCCCTCTTTTCCTTGATTTACGTATTGTTGTCCAGCACCTGATAAATTGTTTTGGGATGTGCGTGCTTACCCCTGGACTCTACTATAGATGATCCCAGAGTTTGAGGCGGAGTGCAGGGCTGCAGCTCAGGCCCAGGGTGTGTGTCTTCCCGGGGACTTTTCCATCACTGTCCTGCTGGATCAGTTCAGAGAGACAAAACCCCTCCACCTGTCTGTCCTGCGCACTGCTGCTGTCCTACATCAACACGGTAAACACACACACACACACACACACACACACACACACACACACACACACACACACACACACACACACACACACACACACACACACACACACACACACACACACACACACACACACACACACACACACTCATACATTAGAAATGCAATACATGCATGCTTAAACACCCACACACTTTACTTTGTGTTGTTTCCAGTATGGTCCAGATCAAGTTCCAAGGTATCTTTATTGCTTCATCTTTTGTACGTACAAGAGTGAAAAATATTTGTTGTGGTTTTCCTCATACATTGCAACAACAATAAAAAACAAAATATACAAGAGGTAAAAATGAAAGAAGAAAGATAAAATGGTATAACATAAGAATCAAGATACATACTGCACATACTACAGTACTTCCTCCTATTCACACAACCATCTTATTTAGTTTTTTTTCTGCATCACATGCCAGACCACAATAATTGTGCAATCACATAGCTGTAGTTCTGGCTAAAACAGATGTTTGTGCATTTCTAGCTTACCCAAAGTAAACTAAAACAGATGTTTGGTCATTCTAGTTTACACAAAGTCAATAAAAATAGATGTTAGGGCTTAAACGCTTTGTAAGGTTCATGGACAGGCAAATGCGGGTTTGTTTGTTTATATCTTGAAAATGTGTTCTGGGGTCATTTTAACCTCTACTCTGGCGTCTGTGTGCACCCCAGGCAGTTAGTAGCTTGATTCAATATGTTGATATCCACAAGGGGAGCAAATATGCTTGAGGTAAAAAAGGCTAGAACAAATGTAAAAAGGCAATGTGTGTCTGCAAAAGCAATTCAAATATGGAACAGCTGTGAAAACGATTTAAAACTATGTAGCTCAATTGGCAAATTTAAGAAAATGTATAAAATTAAAATGGTAACGAAATATATTAGTATGATAGGATAATTATATACATTTCTATAGGAAATGTAGTGATGTGAATGAGTTGTTGACTAGGCAATATTTTGAGGTACAGAAATATTATCAATGATTGAGATTGAATACATTTTCTTTTTTGTAAACCTTGTAAAAAAATATATAATATATAGATATTTATATATACATATATTTGGATTTATATAACAGGAATATTTTCTTTTCAATGATTGAGTATAGATAATTGACTTGTTATTTATTTATTTTATTTATTTTTTGATTTTCTAGGTCAAGAAGGGTAGGCACTATAAGCTCTTACTGTAGCTTCAGCCTACACCTTTTCGGTCAGGCAGTTTTCTTCTGCTTTGTTTTCGTTTTTGATTGTTTTGTTCTTGATTGTTTTGTCTTTTGTTGTATGAAAAGCCATATACGTGTATGATTTTGTCGACCGAAATAAACTTAACTACTAACTACTACTAACCCCCTCCTACGCATAGAAACCTTTGTAACTTCAAACTTCATTTCAACCATGTCAGACTCACTGAAAACACTTAGTTCTGGTGACTGATATTGTCCTTCTTATGCGTGAGGGGGCTGTGTTTTTTCAATTACTTTTGTAATTTTTGTTATTTTTTATTTAATTTAAATAAATAAATAAATGAAAAAGGTAATTGAAAAAACACAGCCCCCTTGTGCAAGAAGGACAATATCAGTCACCAGAACCAGGGACGTGTGTTTTATTTTTAATCTAACATGGTTAAAATGGAGCTTGAAAGTTACAATTGGTTTACCACGGGCATCTGATGTATTATTTATTAGCAGTCATTACTGTGCTGCTTAGTGGCTTATACTGATATAGGCTAACCTCTCTTCCCAAAGGCTTAGTGACAGCTGTGCTAGCCAATCAGTGGGTAGATGACAGTGCGTCTGGAGATAGCGGATCCCGCCTTCTCGCTCTGCTTGGCGGCCATTTTGATCTGGTCCTCCAGTCCTGTCGCTCAGGTCACAGGGTCCCCGAGCCCGCCATGTTCACCTCAGCTCTGCAGCGCCTGAGAGTCACCCCACAACAGGTAGGAAACACACAGGTGGGCGGGATGGCTGGCGGTAGGATCATGCCCAAATATGGACATGCCTAACGTCACAACACTGGCGGATTATGCCCAAATATGAACCTGCCTGACATCGTGGGCGGCGTTAAGCAACAGTTTCTGTTGTGTTTGTGATGTCAGACCAGGGCTCAATCGGCGAGAGGGAGTGAGAGAAAGAGAAGAAATAGCGATAGTGAAAGAAAATTTCGCTCACGCAATAACTTGGTACCAAAATCTGAACTAAACCTGTCACGCTGTCAGCACAATAACCCTGGCAATGCTGATAACTTGTATTACAAGCTGCTTGTAATACAAATACAGTATTATTATACTGTATTTGTATTACAAGAAGCAGCTTGTAATACAATTTTCAGAATTGTTTTAATCTTTTGAAATGATTAAAACAATTGTAGAAAAAGTAAAAAAAAGAGAAAAAAAAAGAAAAAGAAAAACATATATCTACTCACAACACATAACAATGGGACCCATTGTTTTGGTGAAAAATGCAATAGATTAGCATGTCTGGGCCCTCAACCTGCTCCTGTAGGTGTACAGGTCCTGCATGACTTGCAGCTCAGTCCTGGTGATGTTATATGCTGCATTGTGTTAACATGTGAGTTGGTCATGAGGCTGACAGAGAGTCTGTCACACATTTGAACCTAATGAGCTCTATTGTTTATTGTTGGACGTAACTCTAAGCATCCTGACCATGCCCTCAGGGAAAGAACGGAGGGAGTGTGTATAAACTCAGCCAAGTTCTTATCGCCATCAACCATTTGTGTGTGTGTGTGTGTGTGTGTGTGTGTGTGTGTGTGTGTGTGTGTGTGTGTGTGTGTGTGTGTGTGTGTGTGTGTGTGTGTGTGTGTGTGTGTGTGTGTGTGTGTGTGTGTGTGTGCATGCATACATCTCATCTAAATGGGTCATACTGGTAACCACACATGCAAACACATGGCCGCATGCACGCACACACACACACACACACACACACGTGTGTGCGTGTGCCCAAAGTTTGTCTTTATAACAGTGGGTTCAGGAGATGCACTTATTTCAAACGTGAAAGTTTGACCTGATTGTGACACCCAAGGAAAGGTCTGTTTGACTGTTGACTGTTTTGTTTTAGTCTGTGTGGTTGGATATCAATGAGGAAGGGGTGAATGCAGCGAAGGCGGCTGGGATGGCGGCCATCTTGGTGACAGACGTTGCGGGCGCTCTCAACAAGTTGTCTGACTTTACCGGTGTGGAGGTATGATGTGACCTGCAGAGTTTGACCCAGACGTTAATAACTGCAGTTTTGTTTTAGTTTTGTTTGGAAAGGAAAGAAAACACCTCCTCCTCCTGATAAATTGTGTGTGTGTGTGTGTGTGTGTGTGTGTGTGTGTGTGTGTGTGTGTGCGTGCGTGCGTGCGTGCGTGCGTGCGTGCGTGCGTGCGTGCGTGCGTGCGTGCGTGCGTGCGTGCGTGCGTGTGTGCCAGGCTGTAACAGAAAACACTGTTCCACCAATATGCTGTTCTGATGAGTTGTCCCATGGATACGTCACCATAAAGGTAATGACTTAGACCAGTGGTTCTCAAAGTGGGGTCTGGGGTCCCTCTGGGGTCCTTGAGGGGGTTCCAGGGGGTCCCCGGCAAAATGTGTTATTACAGCATCAAAATCATTTTACGTATAATTCTGAGGTACTTTTACTTGACTTGAGTATTTCCATTTTTCTTCTGCTACACTCAGTGGTAAATGTTGTACTTTTTACTCCACTACAATCATTTGAAAACTTTAGTTAACAGTTCCTTTGCAGATCACGATTGTTAATGCCTTTGTACTTTTAGTTAAGTGCAGTTTTGAATACAGGCCTTTCACTTGTAACGTAGTACTTCTTCCACCACTGTATACAACAGACAAACCCTGTTTTTGAGGGAAACGGTGATACTAAGAGAGAGTGATGTCATTTACCGTTTCTCTCTGTGTTCCAGGCTGGTGTGAGGACTCACTATGTGGAGGTGGGCACTGGACCACCTGTTGTGTTGTGTCACGGCTTCCCTGAGAGCTGGTACTCCTGGAGGTACCAGGTAAGCGCATACGGATGCAAATGGTCCTTTTTGAGTTCTGGCCTAAATGTCTTACTGTACCTCTGTGCTGTTTATATTTCTGACTAATAGTATTCAATAGTATTTAGTATTTAGTATTTATACTGAGTAAAAGTATTCAATCTATCAATCATCTACAAGCTTACAACGTAGCGCATCGCATCGATCTAGTATGTTGTTATAATTATATTATCAATTTAAAATTGACGCCTATAATGACGTGGCCAAAATAGTGATACCAGGTTGAACAATTATTCAAATATATATTTTTTTTTTAAGACATAGAATTTGTCTCTGTATTGGGAAATGAGTGTGCACAAAGTAAAACATAAATACAAATATATTTTGTATAGTTGTATATTGCAATAATTTGTGGTTTTCACAAAATGTCAAGGCACACCTGGACTTGAACCACAGCAATACAGACATTTACACTGTGTGTAATAGGTTGTGTAACAGGTAACTAACCATAGGTTGCAGATGGTGATTCTCTTCTCTTCTCTTCTCTTCTCTTCTCTTCTCTTCTCTTCTCTTCTCTTCTCTTCTCTTCTCTTCTCTTCTCTTCTCTTCTCTTCTCTTCTCTTCTCTTCTCTTCTCTTCTCTTCTCTTCTCTTCTCTTCTCTTAGATTCCAGCCATTGCAGCAGCAGGTTTCAGAGTGTTGGCTCTGGATATGAAAGGATATGGCGAGTCATCTGCCCCCACAGGTGTGTGTTTGCTGAATGTTCATCATTTTCTGCCAAATGTTCACCTATTACGACATGCCCAGAACAGGGATGCTAGGGTTCACATGGTTAAGGGGAAGGGAAAGATATACATGGATAAAAGATGAGTCCTTCATTCTTCTTCCATAATTCTTTTGTAGTATGAAGTTACAAAATAACAGAATTCAAGGGACTTGCTTGACTTGTTTTGTGGAGTTCCTGTTTAAAATTAAAAACAGAGGGGTAAGTAAGACTCACTCTACAAGAACAATACCCCTCTGTTTACGGCCGTACTGAGATAAATAATATTTTTCTAATCCATATAGTGATTCGAATTGTATTTTAGTCCCAAATTTCCTGTGGTCCTGTTGTTCTGGGAAGGTGTGCGTGCGTGCGTGCGTGCGTGCGAGTAGGAGTCATACTGTAGATAGATGCATTTACATTTTTCAATTGTCCTTCCTTATCTGCAGAAATAGAAGAATATTCACAGGAACAACTCATGCAGGTAACACACACACACACACACACACACACACACACACACACACACACACACACACACACACACACACACACACACACACACACACACACACACACACACACACACACACACACACACATGCATGCACGCATTTACACACACGCAACTTAATTAATTAATCATTTATTTTATATAATTCCATTAAATATGTCCACTGAATGATTCTTTTCAGGATCTGATCACCTTTATGGACAAAATGGTGAGTGACATGGTTATTTCTACCAGTCAACAAACTGGGCATCCAAAGAGAAAAAACATTTTGAACTGAGTAAAGAGATCTCAGTGTTCTTCTAGTGGATATAGATAGCCTACTGTATAATAACAATATGTCTCCATTTAGGCTCTCCCTCAGGTAACCCTGGTGGGTCACGACTGGGGCGGCGCCTTCGTCTGGAACATGGCTCAGTTCCATCCTGAGAGAGTTCGGTAGGAAGACACACACACACACAGAGTTCAGGCCACCTCAAAGCAATAATATGCTCATGTGTTTGTCCCGTGTGTGTCCCGTCGATATGCGGCCATATGTGTTTGCATGCAAATACATATGTGCATCGTGTATTTTCTGTGTATCGTGTATTATTATCCATGTGTGCGTGCGTGCGTCCAGGGCAGTGGCATCGTTGAACACACCTCTGTTTCCCGAGAACCCCAACGTTCATCCTATGGAGTTTCTCAAAGCCAATCCTATATTTGACTACCAGATCTACTTCCAGAATCCTGTAAGTGTTTTTGTGTTTGTGTGTGTGTGTGTGTGTGTGTGTGTGTGTGTGTGTGTGTGTGTGTGTGTGTGTGTGTGTGTGTGTGTGTGTGTGTGTGTGTGTAGGGCTGTAGCATCGTTGAACTTTCCACATTTTCCTGTGGACTGCAGTGTTCCTCCTATGGAGAAACTCAGAACCATTCCTGTATTTGACTACCAGTTCTACTTCCAGACTCCTGTAAGTAATTGAACTAACAAAATGAAAATAATTGAAGAAAAAAAATTAAAACATTGTTAACGGAAATAAAAATAAAATCACACCCTGTGTGAAGGAAGCGGTGCCTTTGGGGCGGGGCTGAACTAATTTCAGTTCGTCCCTATTGGTGGTCTGAGTCCACTTACCAAATTTGTACTTGGTAGCGTGCTGCAAACTGGAATAATGGCTGTTTGAAGCCCAGCCAATGGGCAGACAGAGGGGGCGGGGCGTAAGTAATTACAGTTTGTCCCTATTGGTGGTCTAAGTCCACATACCAAATTTGGACTTGGTGGCATGCTGCAAACTGGGCGTAGGGCTGTTTTAAGGGCAGCCAATAGGAAGACAGAGGGGGCGGGGCTTAAGTAATTACAGTTCGTCCCTATTGGTGGTTTTAGTCCATGTGCAAAATTTGTACTCCGTAGCATGCTGCGAACTTGAGTTATGGCTGTTTAAAGGCCAGCCAATGGGAAGACAGAGGGGGCGGGGCTTCAGCAATTCATGCTCGTCCCTATTGGTGGTCTAAGTCCACATACTAAATTTGGAGTTGGTGGCATGCTGCAAACTGGAGTTATAGCTGTTTAAAATCCCGTGCTCATCCCGTGCTCATACGGACATGGCTGTTTAAAGGCCAGCCAATGGGAAGACAGAGGGGGCGGGGCTTCAGCAATTCATGCTCGTCCCTATTGGTGGTCTAAGTCCACATACCAAATGTGGACTTGGTGGCATGCTGCGAACTGCAGTTATAGCTGTTTAAAATCCCGTGCTCATCCCGTGCTCATACGGGCGGACGGACATAACATACGCTGGGGGTCCCTGGACAGAGGGGGCGGGGCTTCAGCAATGCATGCTCGTCCCTATTGGTGGTCTAAGTCCACATATTAAATGTGGACTTGGTGGCATGCTGGAAACTGGAGTTATAGCTGTTTAAAATCCCGTGCTCATCCCGTGCTCATACGGGCGGACGGACATAACATACGCTGGGGGTCCCTGGACAGAGGGGGCGGGGCTTCAGCAATGCATGCTCGTCCCTATTGGTGGTCTAAGTCCACATACTAAATTTGGACTTGGTGGCATGCTGGAAACTGGAGTTATAGCTGTTTAAAATCCCGTGCTCATACGGGCGGACGGACATAACATACGCTGGGGGTCCCTGGGGGACCCCTCTTTGATAACCAGTGCCACGTGTGGCCAATGAGAGGAGAGATAATCTCCAAGTCTGTGTGTGTGTGTGTGCGCATTGTATGTGTTTCTTCTTTGCCGTGCTCATCCCGTGCTCATACGGACGGACGGACGGACGGACGGACGGACAATGAGAGGAGAGATGGCATAGGCAATCTCCAAGTCCGTGTGTGTGTGTGCGCGCGTTGTATGTGTTTCTTCTTTGCCGTGCTCATCCCGTGCTCATACAGACGGACGGAGGGACGGACGGAGGGACGGACGGACGGACGGACGGACACGGAGACAAAGTCAAGTGTAGAGCGGTTGGCACCGCTAAAAACAAGGCTTTACAGAAAAAGGCAACATTCTTTTTGTAAATTTAGTAATGGCAAAAATAGCAAAATATTGTTCTGACCTTGTTGAATCCTTTCGCTGCCTTATCCATATTACAATAAAAAACCAAGACTAAAACTAATTATAAGTTATAACTAAACTAGAAATAACCATGCCACTCACCATTTTGTCAATAAAGGTGATCATATCCTGAAAAGAGTTGTTCGGTGAACATTTAATGGACTATAAAATAAATGATACATTTAAGTGTGCGTGATTGATTGATTGATTGATTGATTGATTGATTGATTGATTGATTGATGAATTGATTGATTGTAACCTTTATTTCCTGGAAGTCGGTTGTGACCAATGTGTCTTTTGCAATGGAGTCCTGCATACAAAAGGAATATTTACACCAATATTTTATTTTTGAACATGAATTACACACAAACATCGACACAATTCAAAACACATGCATTTAGCTTCTTGCAGCATAAAATCTACCAAATTCTTAAATGCATCAAAGGCGACAAATCAATCCGGCTTCAAACTGTCCTGACATTCTTTCCGTACATATGGTGCACACATCAGTGCCGCTTTAGACTCCACGGGGGCTCTACGCATGATACGGGACACATGCACGCGCGCGCAGCGCCTGCGCGGATGTGAACGCAGTAATGCACGTTATTTTCTGCTGAAGGGAGGGGGCGGAGAGGGGGCCTCTTTGATCGGCGGGTAGGCGGGGCCCCACGCAACCTGCGTAGTGTGCGTGTAGGGAGAAGCGGCCCTGGCACACATGCTGAAGGCCATATTATAACGCTTTATTCTGGTTCCCATGTGTGCACGTGAAGGGTGTAGCAGAGGCAGAGATGGAGAGGGACTTGGAGAGAACGTTCAAGATCTTCTTTGTCAGCAGCGCAGATGCGGTGAGCACACACACACACACACACACACACACACACACACACACACACACACACACACACACACACACAAACACACACTTCTTTATTCTTTAACCCACATGTATAAACATTGATATATTTTTTGATATATTTTTCATATGGTTAACACACTTTCTTTATTTTAAGAAATTGTTAAATTGTGATATTATGAAACATAAATATCAAACATATCATACATATCAGAAACATTTGCCAAATGTAAATGCATGTACTGTATTTAATTGAGTCTGGAGGGATAAAACATACACCCTCCATGTCTTTACTGAATGCTGTGACTGTGTTGTTGTCTACAGGGCGCTCTACCTGATCTCAGCACTTCTGGAGTATGTGCTAGAGGTGAGAGCACGAGGATGATAATCAACTATGTGTTTTGATGTGTTATGTTGCTACTGTATGTTGTTGTAATGACTAAAACTATAAAACGTTGAGAACTGAAAAAAGAATCAAGCACATCCTCTGAGTGCTTAATCAAGCACATCCTCTGAGTTTTCTGTGTTTGTTTGTTTTAATGTTCTGCAACCGATATAGGCTGTACAATATGTTTCCATTTACCAATGTGTACAGAAACATTTATTTATTTTTTGCTTTTAAACCATGTTGATAAAACAATATGAGCAGGAACCATTGCACTGCAAATGCATTGTCTAATAAATATTTCTGTTTAGGGCTACCAATGTATGCTTTATTTTAAATATGCTCGCCAAAAAATAGGGTCACCAAAACATTTTCAGCATAACATGGGTTCCTGGCTGGTATAGAATGTCAAATGTGAATAAACTTGGTTGTGATTGTTTCAGTAGATGTAGATGTTCTAATCAGAATGCAGCAGCTAGGCTGTTAATTAAAACCAGAAGAACAGAGCACTAATTTTAGCCTCCATTCATAGGTCTGCTGAGCGGGATCCCCCAGGGGTCTGTATATGGCCCCCCTTATTTTCCCCCTCAACACCAAATCTCTTTTCCAAAATGTGCCGTTCTACAAGCTCACAACATGACACGTTGTGAACTTACAGATCAACAATCTACAATGTTTCTGCCCGACAGCAACGCTATGATAAAAAATATACAATGTTTTACTGTGGTACAGTAGATGATATAATACTACAATATACTATGTTGTATTATGTTATGATACTACAGTGTGTTGTACTGTGGTGAATGATTTAACACTATGTTGTATTGTGTTATAGGTGGGTTGTTTGTGGGCCTTCCAGAAGAAGTGCCCAGAAGCTCCATGCTGAGTGAAGAGGCGTTGCGGTACTACGTCAGCCAGTTTAAACGCAACGGATTCAGGTACAACAAAAACAAAACAATTGTATTTTCTTTTTTTGTATCTCTTCCTCCTTCACTCACCACCATGCTCTCTGTCACTCACACACTAATGTGTATAGTTAGGCAATTAAACCCATAATTATTGCTTTCTGGTTTTCATTAAATGTACATTATATAAAGCCTGAGTTATGAAAAGGATATTATGGTGTATTTCTTTATAAATATAAATTCTTTGTTAAATATAAGTTGGTGGTAGAGTTTGTCAGAACAGTAGGGGGCACCACAACACAGACCAGAATGGTTACAACCAAATGGTGTTTTGTCATCCTGTCATTTGTCTGGATTGATTTGTATACGTTTTGGTTGCCATGTCAACATGAAGGGGCGGGCACCTTGCATGGCTCACTGAAATGGTTTTCTTCAGCTTGACATATCTGTGTAAACCAGTGGTTCTGCAAGTGAGGCCCGAGGACCACCAGAGGTCCTTGGGGTGGTTCCAGGGAGACTGGCTCTCAAAGTGGGGTCCGGGGACCACCAGGGGTCCTTGGGGTGGTATCAGGGGTCCCCAACAAAATCGGTTATTATAGGATAAAATTCAGTTGAACCACTTCAACCCAATTTGGAAATAGACGATTTACAAGCTCACAACGTGTCTTGTAGATCGCCTACTTTCAAAAAATCTTTAGAAATTTTGAAAAATGTTGAATATATTTGAAACATTTTATCAGCACAAATCTTGTATGGGGTTCCTGGCACAAAATATTTTTAGATGGCCCGTGGCCAAATATATTTTAATAATAATTTGACAAGTTTGAGAACCAAGGGTGTAAAACAACAGTGCAGACACTGATGCAACTTGATGAGACAAACATACATGCGTGCACACACACACACACACACACACACACACACACACACACACACACACACACAGGCCATAAACATTCTCTTCTGTTTGGTTTGTCAGGGGACCGTTGAATTGGTATCGCAACATCGAGAGGAATTGGAAGTGGAAGTGTTCCCGTCCCATGGGGAAGGTTTGTTAAGATGCACAGTCACAATGTGATTATAGGTCATATTTGTAAAAGATTTTAAGAATGAAATGAATTGACTACTTGTATTGTGCGTGCGTGCGTGCGTGCGTGCGTGCGTGCGTGCGTGCGTGCGTGCGTGCGTGCGTGTTTTGCACGTATGTGTTTGTGTGTGTGTCTTAGCTGATGATGCCAGCGCTGATGGTGACAGCTGGGAAAGACCCCGTCCTGTTGCCTGTCTTCTCCAAGGGCATGGAGGAGAGGGTAAGTCACACTCACACACACACACACACACACACACACACACACACACACACACACACACACAGTCACACACACACACACACACACACACACACACACACACACACACACACACACACACACACACACACACACACACACACAGGAAAACATTGCAACTGTTAAAATAAAATAACAAATTCATGGAGAAAAATCACAGATTGGAGCTAGCAGTTCTACATCAATGATGATAAATGAGATTGTGTGAACTCCCTAAAAGGTTATAATAAAGAATCCTGTGCAGTATATCCTGGATGCACTTCAACTGTAAAAACAATCATAGTCTAGGGCACATAGGGACCAAGGATACTGAGAAACAATACCGAAGCAAGAAGAGGCAGAGTTTGTATGCACTACATATCTGGAATAAACTCTGGGCTCATAACATAATTTATCCTGGTGTTTGGATCCCAGGGAGGATATGAAAGTGACAGATTGAAATTAACAACTATTGTATTGTATTCAAATGTGCACTTTGTCTTAATGCTCTCAATGTTTTGTGTAAAGCACTTTGAATTGCCGTGTGAAACGTGTCATACAAATAAACTTGCCTTGCCTCTCTTCCTGCTAGGTCGCCAACCTGACCAGAGGGCACATTGAGGAGTGTGGACACTGGACTCAGATGGAGAAGTATGTGCGTGTGTGTGTGTGTGTGTGTGTGTGTGTGTGTGTGTGTGTGTGTGTGTGTGTGTGTGTGTGTGTGTGTGTGTGTGTGTGTGTGTGTGTGTGTGTGTGTGTGTGTACATCCACACTGAGCGTGAATATTAAATGTCGACAAAGCGAGGTTGATTTTTCACATTCAGTAAAAGCATCAGCCTGTATGAATAAGGCATCAACGATATGAATAGTTTGATGCAAAATCTTCGCAGATGCATTTGCTGATCACCCTTTTTCACACAGATCATGCTTATTTATCACACTCCCGGTTAAGACCTTTAGGTTTATGGATAGTCAGAGTAGTCTACATGCGCACATGTACCTTCTGGGGCAAAAGGCAATGATTGTTTTATCTGTCTCTACCAATGACCCCTTTATCCACACCACAACTGTAAACGAGGACAGTGGTGAACGATATACTGTAGATATAGTTTCCCAATTCTGAGGAGAACAAAAATAGCAGATCTATGTACATCACCTATTTTTGGCAAAGATATTTGATGTAGAGGGAAACAAAGAGGGGACCTAGTATAGATGCCTGGCGGACTCTGGTTAATGAAGGATATAGGATTGAAGTGATTGAACATGCAGGTAATGGTATATTCTTCTGTATGGATTATTTTGTGACTAGATTTGTGTGTGTGTGTGTGTGTGTGTGTGTGTGTGTGTGTGTGTGTGTTCGTTCCAGGCCAGCGGAGTTGAACAAAATCCTAATATCTTGGCTCCAGGACACACACAAAACGGCTGCGGTCACCGCAGTGCCTAAACTGTGAAGGAGGCTGGCGGGATGGACGGATGAATGGAGTGGTGGGGTCGAGGAATGAAGGGGGAATGCGTCCGGGAGGCATTGGAACGAGGGATGTAGCAATGAAGGAAATGTAACTGAGATTAGTGTGATATTAGTGCCTGTGATTAATACTGTTGCCACAACTAAAGGTTAATGTTTTTTATTGTCACATGCACTTACAGTCACCTGTTATCACATTAGGTGTGCGACAGTTAATCAAACTAATTGATTTAATCAATTATAAGATTTTAATAAAATAATTGATTTTCCAAAGTACCAAAAATATTCGCTCTACAAAGTTGCGATACGATGTGCTGTGAGCTTGTTGATCACCACTTTTGCACAACACCTTTGTACAACTAAGTATAAGATAGGGCTTAAGTGGTTAATTAGATTAAATACATTTAGTCAATTACAAAAATATAAAAATAGAATCTATCTAAACTAAAAACATGAAGGAAAACTAGTTATCAAAAAAGTGGAGAAGTAAAGTAGAAGTTAATCCATAGTTGCAGACCTGCAGTACTGAATGCTGTGGTGTTCCTGTATATGTGATGGTGTCTGGGAGTCACAGTCCTTGTGGCCTGCATCACTATTCTCAGTTCAGGACATGTTATCACCTGTTATCCTATGTTACAGGATAACAGTACATATGTGTGGCATGTTATCACCTGGCATTGCCGGCAGCTCATGTAGGTCATAGATTCATCGTAAACTCAATTCAACTTGCGCTTCCGTTTGTTCCACTCATGTCCCGCATAATGTTCAATTGTACAATTTGGAAACGGGTGGTAACCTATTCTGTTCACTGCGGCTTGCCAACACGGGTGATGCCCTCGTCGATGCGCGAGACCATAGTCCACTCGCTCACCTTGCGGCTCGCTCAGGTGCACCTCGCGGACCGTGCCTCAAAGCCTAGCTGTCAGCATGTCTGACTTGTTTTGTATTATATTTAAATTCACATAACTATCTCATAACATTTACATGTAATGCAAAATGGACATGTCATTTTATATGGTTATTATGGTGTGAAAAGGCCTTCCCATAGAAGCCTTGGCGTTCCCTAAGCTTAGGGAAGAGGGGAGTCCCCAAATCGCCTGCACACTGCAGATGGTTCATATTGGAGAAAGCACCTACAGGTCTTGCTGTAATGTTGAGGATTTGAGGAGGTTTTTAAAAGTTAACCAAACCCCTTACCCAAACCTCAGTGAAGCCTTACTGTACATCTACTGGTGAAATGCTGGGCACTGAAATGCTATTTGCTTAGGGTACTGATGGTGCCAGGGGATGTAACTCTTTAATCAAGTTGTAGTGACTTCACTTTGCATCAACACCACCCAATGAATCCTTTCCAAATCACACCACCCTATAAACCTAGCTGTAAGTGTATTGTCATCAAATAATGAAATTAGCCGATCTACAAGCTCACAACATGATGCGTTGCGCTTGTAGATCTGATATTTTTGCCAAATGTTTGCGTAATATTGCCAAAAGTTCTTCCCTTTTTCCTGAATGTTCGCCTAGTATGGGTAAACACACCAGAATAGGTGTGTTTACCCATCTATGATAAATGGTTGTTATGTGCAGTACCGTTTTTCATCAGTAAATGTCAGGCGTTGCACATTTTGGGGTATAGGTTTTAGTTACCCTTTAGCAATGTGCACTTATATTTGAAGTAATCATCATAATTGTATGTT
This sequence comes from Gymnoscopelus microlampas, assembly GCF_963454915.1. Classification (NCBI taxonomy): domain Eukaryota; kingdom Metazoa; phylum Chordata; class Actinopteri; order Myctophiformes; family Myctophidae; genus Gymnoscopelus; species Gymnoscopelus microlampas. The sequence goes on along the minus strand of NC_139961.1, from coordinate 22,010,316 downwards.
TACTCAGTATCTGTAAACCATTAACACAGTTTTCCAATAGATGTCATTTATGCCATTTGTATACCGTTTTGTCAACCAAGGACTTACTGTGCATACCTATTACTACTACACTTTGAACAGTAAAACATAGTTTGCTTAAGCTGTAATGGAAGTATGGAACTTATTTGAATGAATAAAATGTTGTATAGCACTTTGGTTGGCTTCGGTTATTGTAATGTGCTCTATAAATAAGATTTGAGTTCAGTTGAGTTGAGTTATTTTAACCAGTATGTGTATGGTAGAGTACATTAATACAATATAGCTAGCACATCTACAGAGTAATGGATAACTGCATGGAAAGATGGCACCATGAATTGGCTAAAAAGTATGTGGATACTGAGTGATGTCAAAATGGGCATGTGGACACCAAGCTGTGATCGGCACCACCTTTGCATGCAGTGCCTACATTAAGTACTTGCATCTGCAGTGGTTGGGGCTTATGTCCATACTCTTCCACAGAGAAATGTAGTCCCTGGTGTTGGGTAGGGGGACAACTACTGCTTGGCAAGTACAGTAGTACTGTCGGAAGGCCATAAGCCCAATATCTACACTGGACAAAAATCTGTTTTTATATCTGTTTATGGTATAGACACATTTTATTATGCTTTAACTTTGAAAACCATATTGCTAAGATACAAAGTCAAATTCTGCACAGAGAGAAGACCACAGGACATTTCTTACACCCAGTGTGCAGCCATGAACTTGACCCAGAACACAGAACTTGAAATGTTTACCAAATGTTGCCCCTGCACACAGAAGAAGTCTGCTCCAAGGAGATGTTTGTGAAATGTTATTCTTCTCATAGCTGGCCATCTGGAATTATGTCTACCATATCTTTGATAAATGTGGATTGTTGTGGATAGGCTCTATGCACAGCAGCCATATGATGAAGACATTCACAGGTATTACCAATGATACTAATGAAGGCTCTGTTCCATTCTGGTCAAACAGAGTCAGGGTGCTGATATTGTGCATGTTGGCTCACTGGAAACACTCTGCTACACCAGTGGGTCTAAAATGTGTGTCCAGGGACCCTCATGGTTCCTTGAGGGGTTTCCAAATGGCCCCTTATGGGTGTGTAAGTTATGGGGTTTGTGGAAAATGAAATATCTGAGAACCACTGTGATACACTAAATGGAACAGAGCCTTCATTAGTATCATTGGTAACACCTGTGAAGGAACAGGAAGTGATAATATGGGTGCTGGGCCCGCATAGGGCCTATTCCGGGTCCTCCGACCTGCGTTGCCCATGACAACGGACGATGTCTGGAGGAAGTGGGCCATGTCGAGGCTGTTCTGTTGCCCCGAGAAGTCAAAACAAGATGCCCTTTGGTGTGAAACTGTACTCTGAAATGTGAACAATCACTTAATATTAACGACGACACACCGCCTTGGAAAATGTAGAGAAACTTGGAATCATCCTTCGAATAGGTCGCTTTTTTACTTGCCTTAATATATTCTCTCTTTTGTGTAAACTTATTCATATACAATACAACACAAACCCATTCCCATAAAGTCGTTGTATTGTCCTTTTTATCTTTCGAGTTTTTACTGGTTAAGTACATATTTATGTACGTTGGATTACAACGTAGGCTACAAAAGTGCAGCTTTTAACCAGGCTACTCTGTGCGACCAAGTCGCTTCTTTTGGGCTGGTTTTCATAGACCTGGTTGCTTATTTCTCTCGCAAAAAAATTTTGGCAAGAGAGTGCATCTTTTAACTCTATGGAGTGCATAGAGAGAGAGAGTTCCGTCTTTCATATAATTTAATTTCCTTTTTTCAGTAAAAAATCTGTCACAGCTAAACTGATACGCTAAAATGTAAGCAAGTAAATTCAGAACTATCTACATCTACAGAAGAAGAGCTGTTAAAGGGTTTTAAAAGAGAGATGATCTCCAAAAACCTTTCAACTGTGTCAGAGGAACATCTAGAGATCTGCCAGAGACCCAGACTAATGGAGTGTTGAAACCTGTAATAAAGTTACACAGAATAGGTATGTACCGTTTAATATCACTTTCAAGTTGTATTCATGTTTAAACCTGTAATAAAGTCACGCAGAATGTATGTTGGCTACCGTTTTATATCACTTTAAAGTTTTATTTATGTTTTAAACCTGTTATAAAATCACACAGAATAGTTATGAATTTACCGTTTTATATAAAAGTTGTTTATGTTGAACCATGTAATATAGTTAGGCTACACAGAATAGAAGCCGTTTTTATACGGCATAGATTGCTGACAACATGGCGGCGCGACCTACGCTTGCTGCGGCCACTCCTCACAGAGACACACAGTGCAAAATAGGGCATTAGCGTGACAAGGGAAGTTTAGTTAACAGTACATGCCAAGTTTAGCTATCCGGGTGTCCTGTCCTGTCTGTCCGGCAGCTTTTATTAGACATAAGGAATCCTGGTGGTAACCTAACCACCAACCGATAGTTCTAAAGGAGCAGCTGAGCACGCTTGGTCTGCGGTGCAATGCGTGCCGCGCCGGGACAACGGCCCCGTCTGCAGGCACTGTGAGGCGGACCCGCAGACAAATTTGTGACCATAGACCATAAAAATAAATGGACGAAGGGAACGTGACGTCACCCATTGGTTTCTACAGACCGTAAATGAAGCATAGAGGTATAATATAACTAGAGGGCGGATTGAAATGAAGCCGATTGTTGAGGAATGTGCAATCCGCCATTTTAAATATATACCATTGGCCACGCCGGAACTCAAACGCTATTGGTTGAGAACAGACATGTGACCGGGGAACAGGAAAACAATCCCCAAAGAATGCTATTGGTTGGGTAGCTTGTCAATCAAGAGCGGGGCGGGGAATGAATGCTATTGGTTGTGTAGGTTGTCAATCAAATCATCCCGCCCCTCCTGGAGCATAGCCAGAATCAGAATCAGAATCAGGTTTATTGTCACATCACAGGTCCCATCGCAACGTTAAATTCCGTAGAAAGAAGAGTGGGGAGAGAGAGAAGAAGAGGGGTAGGGGGGCAAGTGGGAAGGAGATCAAACAAGAGAACAATAGAAGCCAAAAAACAAGTTATCTACATATTTACAAAGTACCTGAGATAAGAGACAGACTAAGGTGCCTGAGCATAGCAGCAATGTATGTATACTGTGCATGATATACTTATAGACGTTAAGGTGCTTAGAGAAAAAAAAAAGCGCAATAAAAAAGACCAACAAAAAGGTTTGTGCGTTATACATGGATTAAGGTGCAGAAGCCTAAGGGTGGACTGACCCTGGTATAATCCTCTTAGCCTACTTTATCGTCAATTTTAAAATAAATGGGACCATAATTTAGCAAAACGCATATCATGGCGATTGAAAGGAGACTTTAAACTAGTGACTGGAAGCATATAGTATTTATGACAATTTTTATTAAGGTAATAAAATCTAGTCTAAAGTTCGTCAAAAACCCCATCCGCTTACAATGAGAGAATATTCTTTCTGACACCTGCAGCCACCTACTGCGTTGTTCTATAATTGTTACATTCCCTGTTTGCTTGGTTGCTCTATGGACTCGACATCCTGTAAAATCTGATATGTCAACGATGTTGGCTAATTATTATCGTTCATCTTGTTATGGATAATCAGATATTTCAATCATATTGTAGATTAAAATGTTTATACTGCAATCATGTTATTTGTAAATTCTATATATTTATATTTTGTTGTTTACAAATCATGTTCTATTATGTCTTTTTTTATTGTGTTTTATACATAGGTAGAGATAGGCCTCCTATAAGCCCTTTGGGCTTCTTGCCTCTTCCTGGCACTTTTCTTTTTATATTCTGTGTATTGTTTTTTGTATAGTTTTTGTGCTAAATAAATCAAATCAAATCAAATCAAACAAACGGCTTAGTAGATTTGACTGGCACCGCGTCTTGCTCTACTGGAACTATCCACGGTTGTTAAAACTTTTGGGACCTTTTCTATAGACTTACACCATCAGCTGATCTAAGGCCTTGTATTGGGTGTACTGGGAGACACGTGCCATCTTTCCTCATACACAGGAACAAGTCATGGTGGAGGCTAGGTCTTTTCTAGATCCTGTGGAACTCATGAAGGATATTTGGATTAAACCTTTTACAACCTTTAGTTTTATTTGGTTAAAATATGTACACTTGATTGACCACACTGTATTGTTTTTTTAAACATATTTTTGGGCCTTTTTCTGCCATCATTGATAGGAATATTAGACTGACAGGAAATGGGGAGAGAGATGGGGGAGGTGACACACAGCAAAGGTCGCCGGGATCGGGAGTCGAACCCGCAACACGCTGGATTACTAGCCTAGGTGCCCAGACGGTTACACCAACCGTCCGGGCCACTACCACTGTATTATTGAAGCTCTTGAATGATCTTCTACATGATATGTAAAGTTGCTGAATGGTAACTAAAAGTTTTTTCTACTGGTGATTTACACAGATCACTACAGTGAGAGATCTACAGTGTCAAGAGAGATGGCCTCCAAAAGTCATTCAACGTCAGAGGAACAGCGAGAGATGGACCACGGACGTCGACTGCTTGATGCAATGCTGGAACCTGTAGTAAAGTTGTGCAGGATAGGTATGTACTCTCTTTTCTTATTGACTGGTGATTTCCACTAACGACTGCAGAGAGAGATCTATGTTAACAGACGCACTAATTTGTTTTTATAAAATGAACAGCATGAATATGGAAATCTATTAACCTCTCCTATTCTGTTTTTGTTGCCTCCGAAAAGATCTGTTGCAGATTGATGATGTAATAATGAATGTGGAGGCTCATTTAATAACTTCTCATAAACAAATCCGACACACAATTTAAATCCTCTGCAAAGGTTTTTTTTTCTGGTGATTTTCACAGATCATTACAGTGAGAGGTCTACGATGTCAAGAGAGATGGCCTCCAAAAGTCATTCAACGTTGTCAGAGAAACAGCGAGAGATGGACCACAGACGTGGACTGCTTGATGCAATGTTGGAACCTGTAGTAAAGTTGTACAGGATAGGTATGTACTCTCTTTTCTTTGTTACTGGTGATTTCCACTGACGACTGCAGAGAGAGATCTATGTTAACAGACGCACTCAGACGCACAATTTGTTTTTATCAAATGCACAGCATGACTGAGAAATATGGAAATCTATAACCTCTTCCATTCTGTTTTTGTTGCCTCCGAAGAGGTCTGTTGCAGATTGATGATGTAATAATAAATGTGGCGGCTCATTTAATAACTTCTCATAAACAAATAACCTGCCGGGACTCACAATTTAAAGGGATAGTTCACCCCCAATTTTTTTTGACAAAATGAGAGAGAGAAAAAAACAGCCTGGCTGTGCTAACTGGAGAAAGGCTATCTCACCTTCTAATTATACGCTTACCGATGATGAGTTGAGTTGGTTGCCCTGTGCAGAATCAAGATTTGTTTCCATTAAATTTTATTATAGTGAGACAACAAATCACAAGAAGTTGTCTAAAGACACTTTGCATATAGAGCAGAGACCGGACGTTGCCCCCCCCCCCCATGTCTCTCTACCATTAAAAGTTAGAACCTTGCCAGTTGGCAATAGTGCACAGTTGCATTTTATTTCAAAACAGTTTATATTGTATATTTCATGATTGATTTATTTCTTCTCTAATTCCGCACCCCAGATCTCTCTTCTGCCCAACTACCAGTGAAGAAACATACCTACTGTGACCAGTGTGGGAAAAACTTCTTCACAAGGGCGAGACTCAAATTACACCAGAGAACTCATACAGGAGAGAAGCCCTTCCACTGTGACCAGTGTGGGAAAGGGTGTGTTACAAGTGGTCATCTCAAAGTTCACCAGCGTGTTCATACGGGGGAAAAACCCTTCCACTGTGAGCAATGTGGGAAACGGTTCACTGGGTCAGGCCAATTAAAGAGGCATCAGATAATTCACACTGGAGAGAAGCCTTTCACTTGTGATCAATGTGGGAAGAGTTTTAACCAATATAATTACTTAAAGTCTCATCAGAGGGTAATCCATAGTGGAGTGAAACCCTACCACTGTGACCAGTGTGGGAAATGGTTCAGCAAAAACTCTAATCTGAAACGTCACCAGAGAAGTCATACTGGATATAAACCTTATTTCTGTGACCAGTGTGGGAAAGGGTTCACTACGTTAAGTAGTTTAAAGACGCATGAACTCATAATTCACACTGGAATTAAGTCTTTCAGTTGTGATCAATGTGGGAAGTGTTTTAGCCAATATGCCAACTTGGTGTCTCATCAGCGCATCCATAATGGAGAGAAACCATTCCACTGTAGCCAGTGCGGAAAAGGTTTCAGTCAATCATGCAGCCTCAAAGAGCACCTAAGGATTCACACTGGAGAGAGACCCTACCATTGTCAACAATGTGAGATGCAGTTTAAGAAGCTTGAGCACTTGAAGAATCATCGGCGCATCCATACAGGAGAGAAGCCCTTTCAGTGCAAGGAGTGTGGGGAAAGCTTCCGTCAGCTAAGTAGCTTAAAGAAACACCAGACGATTCACACTGGAGAGAAGCCATTCTACTGTGAATTGTGTGGGAAGAGTTTTCGAGAGTCTAAGACCTTAAAAACGCATAAGCGAACCCATACAGGAGAGAAACCCTACCGATGTGATCAATGTGGGGAACAATTCAGTCATCACCAGACCCTCAAGGGCCACTACAGAATTCATACTGGAGAGAAGCCCTTTAATTGTGATCAGTGTTGGAAGAGTTTTAGTCGGCGTGACACATTGCAGTCGCATCAACTCAGACACGCAGGAGTGAAGTCCTTCAGCTGTACTCAGTGTGGAAAAAGCTTAAGTAGTTTATGTTCTTTTAATATACATAACAGAATTCACACTGGTGAGACACCATATGAATGCAAACAATGTGGGAAGAGTTTTCGACACATTAATACATTAAAGTCTCATTGTTGTAAATAAATGTAGTTAGTCTCATCAGTGTACTTAATAATGAGGAACGTATGTTGGGAAAAACGTGTCTATAAAGTGGTCAGGTCTGGAAATGGATATAACTGAAAGGGAGTTTAAGTCTGGAAAAACTGAGGATCTGATCACTCAATAATAAAAGGAGAAAAGCCTTTATTAAAGCAAGGCAAATGTCAACAGCTTTCTACCACAACAGGTCTAAATCAGGGCGAGGGGACAGTTGAAGTCCATTTGAACTGCCTTTGTAATTGTAATTAATTCATAATTAATTAAAAAGTATGTTCTCACACAGTTATTTTTTTTTATTATTCATTTTAGAACAGTTAATTGAACTAATCAATGTAACTGATTTTTTGTTGAATTAATAAAGTAATCAATTAATAACCAATGTAAGATAGGAGTGAAAATAGCCAATCTACAAGCTCACAACACAACGCATCACGATGTGATGTTTTGTGAGCTTATATATGGGTTATCAGTATTTGTGCCCGACACTGTTGTGCGATGAAGTACAAACTTATGGTTAAGTGGTTTATCAAAAACATATTAGATTATTTGATTGATCAAAGAATGAATCGCAATCAGATTAATGCTACGTTTTTGCATTGTTGACAACTGATGATTATTTTGGAACTTGAATTAAAGGAGCCATCGCCAAATGGGCATTTAACAGTGAAGAAAGGGAGTCTACCGGCGCGCCTAATACAGCTAGTCTGATCCGTCACAGGAGCAGGGACAACAACAGTTGAAGAGAAATGACACTGGAGCAGCTTGGACAGTTGAAGCCTTTTTATTCAGGTGCTAGTACAGTAAAGAATGACTGACGTTTCGATCTTTCGATCTTCCTCAGAGCCATGACTGTACCATTGGTTACCATTAACCAAAATCTGTAGAGGGCACTGTGGAGTAAATAAAAATAATTTCCGTCTCGCTGACATATTTTATTTTCTGCCCAAAAAGTGAATTTTACAGAGTAGGTGGGGACCGGGTGCTGAGAGGCTTGCGGGTTCCGAGAATAGACTTTCAACAACACAAAGCAGCCTTTGCTTCGGTGAGTAGCGAAATGGCTTTGTTTATTTTCACTACTCTTGAGCGCTCGCAGGCCATTGGAATTCCTTGTACAAGCGCAGACCGAGGGGTCTTCCAGGGCGTTAGAGGGAACTCACTAACGCTCTGAACCAGGGCTAGTACTAGTTACTCATGCTTCTTTTGGGCTTGCTTTCACATACCTGGTTGCTTATTTCTCTCGAAAATCTGGCAACAGTGTGCATAGGGTCCTGTGAGCGCCTTGTGGTTTTGGACATATAGAAACATGTCTATGTTTATTTTGGCTGACATCGTTTGTTCTCCTTTTCCTACACGTCATGCAGTCACAATGTTGCCATGTCGGATTATTATAAGCGACTTATTATGGACTCCTTTGTCTGTAAAGTTGCTTGTAAAAATTGGTAGTTGCGGGTTGCGTTTTTTTTTGTTGCTTGTTTCTAAAGTGTAGAAGATCTACAAGCTGTGATCTGCTTTTTTCAAATAGCCTGCTCTGCTCTGCTGCTCATGTGGCCTAAGTTGCTTCATTTGGGCTTGTTTTCCTAGACCTGGTTGGTTATTTCTCTCGCACAATCTGGCAACACTTATTAAGAGCAGTAGCAGACATTGTCACTAAGAAAATTCAGATCCCAGCCCAGCTAGTAAAACCAGATGTAATCTCGGATGTCGACTATCAACATCTACAGAGGAAGAGCTTTTTAAGGTTTTTAAAAGAGAGATGATGGTCTCCCTTTCAACGGTCAATGGTCATTTATATTGACCAGAATAACAGTTTTATTTTCTGCCCAAAAAAGTGTATTATACAGAGAAGGTGGGATGCTGGGAGGCTTCCCATCGTGGGGAATAGACTTTCAACAACACAAAACAGTCTTTGTTTTGGTGAATAGCTAAGTGGTTTTGTTTATATTCTACTAAGTTGGAGACCTCGCACGGTAGTGGAATTTTCGGTCTATGAGAATAGCAGCGCGTCTGGCAGAGCGTTAGAGAGAACTCTAATAAGGAACGGCGAGATATCTGCCAGAGACCCAGACCAATGGATGCCACGTTGAACCCTGTAATAAAGTTACACAGAATACTAGGTATGTACCGTTTTTATATACATATCTCGGCTACATTGAAAATGAGGGCATGCCACTGTTCTATACTTTTACTCAAGTAAATATTGAATTCCATACTATTACTTGTAACAGAGCATTCCTACGTTGCAGTATTGATACTTTCACTTAAGTATAAAAAAAAAATGTGACTACTTTTTCCACCACTGGTTTACTGTCTCCGCCTGTGTGTGTGCGTGTGCGTGTGCGTGCGCGTGTGTACATGTCCGTCTGCTATGCATACGCACACGCACATATACCCACCCTACTCCCCTCTCTCTCCGCTGTACTGTTCGCTGTATGGGGCCATGGCTGATGCTATATTTGGCTCAAGGGAGAAAAGTAAATATGCCCTGTTCTGTCCCCCCACTACTCTTAGTTCCTATACCATCACCATCACAGCAGCAGAAGCAGCCACTCAGAGCTTCTGGAGCAAAGAGTTCCATCCCCAACTTTTAAGCAGTGGTGGAAAGTACATTTACTTAAGTACTGTACTTAAGCACAATTTTGAGGCATTTGTACTCGTTACGGTCTCCAAACAATAGTACAAAATCAATGGTTCAAATTGGAGACCCCAACATAAAATGGAAACCACAAAAGATTTGCAAAGATTTAAATCATTTTTATTTTACTTCCCACAACAGAATATTAAGGAACAAACATAATGAAACTAAATGCAAATAGTTTACCAAATGAAGGAACTCAAAAAGAGGACTGGAGATGCCGGTCAAACTAAATAGAATGGAGGGGGGACCAGGCCAAAGCTGCTCCCCCTTCCCTAACTAACAAAATCAAGTCCTACTGAACTAAAAACGAAACGAAAAGAGAGAACTACCGACCATCTCCAGGCCAAACTAAAGTAAACTAAATAACTTTAAGAAAAGGCTTTGTAGGCTGAATAAAAATGGGGTGGGTTTTGAGCTGTTGCTGTGTCTGTGTCTGGAGTGAAACTGAAGCTGGCTGGCTGGCTTTTATATAGTGGCATGTAATTGGGGCGGCAGCAATTCCAGATCAGCTGCAGGTGTGCCAGCCTGGGTGAGAGACAGTGGGGGTTAGTAATTGATTGAGGATGATGTCATGGCCACACGCAACAGTACTTTACTTGAGTATTTCCAATTTCCAATACTTTTACTTCTACTCCACTACATCTTGGATCCAAATATTGTACTTTTACTCCACTACAAGTATTTGTAACTTTAGTTACTAGTTACTTTGTAGATTTCGATTATTATTACAAAACATACATTAACCACTTCAACCCTATGTACATTTCGGTCATTTGAAAATAGACGATCTACAAGCTCACAATGTGTCGCGATGCGACGCATTGTGAGCTTGTAGATCTGCTATTTTCAAAAAAGAAATTGAAAACTTGAGTAATGAGTATTTTTACTTCTGGTACTTTAAGTACATTTTGATACCAATACTTTTGTACTACTACTCAAGTCAATTTTGAATTCCGGACTTTTACTCGTAACAGAGTATTTCTACATTGCAGTATTGATACTTTTACTTAAGTAAAACATTTGAGTACTTTTTCTACCACTGCCTTTAAGTTACACCCGGCAGTCTGCCTGCCTTCCTGGCCCTCCCTCTCCCCTCTGAACGGGCAGTCTGCAGGGGGCAGTAGTTGGGAAGGGAGAAGCGGAGCCTTGCTGCTTGAGCGTGAGTGCGCAGTAGAGGACCCCTTATCAGACCCTCTCTGTGATAAACTTTTCAGATTGATTCACTTCGGCCTGCACAAATCCAGTGGTCCACCCATGCTTCACCAGGCACAACCACCGAACATTTGCTGTATGTGATGGACAGACCTGATTTGAATAAAGTTGGATTCAACCTTCAAGTTAAACTTTGTTCAAATCTGATCCATCCAATGAAAGCAGCAATCCTGTGCAGTGGTGGGGAAAGTACTCAAATGTTTTACTTAGTAAAAGTATCAATGCTGCAATGTAATTGTACAGGATCTCCTCTCTGGTCAGGAAGAATACATTGAAGACTCTTAACAGGAGCACTCATCCAAGGTTACTTCGACTATGCTTGCACCTCATGGTACCACAACACCACAAAGGCCTCATGGTACCGCAACACCACAAAGGCCTTAAAAACAAGGCTCCAGACATCCCAAAACAAACTGGTAAGGCTACTTCTTGGCCTTACATTTACAACTCATTTAACCCCTGCTCACTTTGCTGGGGTCGGATGGCTCAGGGTAGAGGACAGAGTACAGCAGCTTGCAATGGGCCTGGTCTGCAAGATACACTACACCACAAAGACACCCATGTACCTGTCAAAATACTTCACAAACGTTAATCAAGTCCACAATCACAACACCAGAGGAAGCTCCACTAATCACGTCCAACCCAGATTTGGCTCTAACAAGGGGTTAAATTTGTTCACCGGCTATGCCACAAAAATGTGGAACGCCCTACCAACAGTCGAAAAGGCGTAAGAGCACTTACAGGTGGCACCTTACACCTTAATCTATGTGGCGTTAAAAAGTCTTACATTTTACTTTCTGATACCTGCAGACACACTGTGAATGATAACTTACGTTTTTTTTCTTATGCCCTACGGGCTACGGGTGATTTCTACAGACGACCACAGGGAGAGATCTACGGTATCAAGAGAGATGGCCTCCAAAACGTACTCAACATTGACAGAGGAACAGGGAGATATGGACCAGGGACGAGGACTGCTAGATGCAAAGCTGCAACCTGTAGTGAAGTTGTGCAGGATAGGTAGGCTATTTACTTTTTTCTTCTTTTATTTCTTTTACTGGTGGTTTCAACTGATGAAGAGATCTGTGTTAACAGACAAACTCATAAGTTCGTAAATAAATATGCTGTGAAATTATTATTTAATTATAAAAGTATTTGATAATATTGATAATTCCACAAATCCCCATCAATGTGATGTCATAGATATTATTGACATCAGAGACTGGCCTGGACTCAATATTTGAGCATGCCTCAGCCTGATACAGAATTCCATATATTCATTGATTCTAGGATGCATTTTTTGATTGTGATTTACTTGTCCTTCAAGTAAATCGTCAAACCATTAGTTTAATTGGTTGTTTAGCATAAAGAAAAAAAAATACCATTTTAGATACCACGGGGGAAAATTACCACAACACTGAGTACATAATATGTGTTGTTTTCATTATAGAGATTATAATGAAAATATCATTGGGCATTTGGATAATTGTTGACAAACAGAACATGGATGTTGTTTGAGAACATGCAAAAGGATTATTTATTTATTGTCTGTCAGAGTGGTGAGGTCTCAACTTCTCTTTACTTTTGTATGATAGTGTCGTAGTGATAGCCTAAACTTTGAATTTGTTTGCATATATATGATATATACATTTAAAGATTGTAGATCGGCTATTTTTAACAGTTATCAAGAACTGTTGGTTTTGAGCTTGTAGATCGGCTGTTTTTCGCCGAAATAAATCTTTTGTATTTTTAAGCTTGTGGATCGGCTGTTTTCAGCGATTGTGGGGGCTGTGGAATTTAGGCTTGTGGATCTGCTGTTTTTTAACAGGGTTGAATTCTATTGTTTTCACAATTGTAGAACTGTTACTTTTAACCTTGTCGATCTGCAATTTTTATGGAAATTTGAAACTGGGTTTGTATGTGTGTATTAAAATCTAGATTACAGGGTAAAGTTTATATTGGTGCTTATATTCCCTAATTAGGCAGACCTATTGTTGGAGAGGGTTAGAAAGGACTGTATAATCTGAACTGAGTCTGTATTGGAAAGTTTCATTCGCCCCCGGGGCGTCGGTAAGGACACATTGACAATGAGATTTGATGGGTTGGTTTATGACAGCTTTTTACTGTTGTTGTAGGCACAGGTGATACAGGCATGGGATGGATAATGATGAAGGATGGTACAAGCACTGATTTGAATATGGTTCTGCAATAAACACACAAATAACGGTAATGAATACAAAACCCATACATAAGCCTCCAATATATCACATAGTCATATCACATATGATACTATCCTAAAATAGTTTATAGTATACATTTACAGTGCACAGTTATGAGGGGTGGTCAGATATGCATAACATCACTGAGGTACAATAGTGAATTAACTACATCATACACCTCTAACCATACACCTTCCATGAGCTGCTAACATCAGACAACCAATTATGGTGATAATCACAGCAGCCCTGGACTGCGCTAAAGTGGCTTGGCTAAAGGGCTTAATTGGGCCAACCGCAGCTGCGGGACGTTACGCTAATGACTGCGCTGGTCAGATCCACATGACCAAACATTTCCCAGACCTGACGTGCTATAAAGTACTTAAACATATAAACGTGCACGTATACTATACACTACTGTATAGTAGTGTGTATATCTGTCTGTCTCTTATATGTCATCATGATTTGTGTGCGTGGGGATCTCATCTTAAACAAGCTACGTGCTTAACTGAGCTATCCAGTTTAGTAGACCTTGTATTGTGAATTTGTACTTCCATGTACTGTTATGTACTATCATGTACTGTTCTCATGTCTTACTAAATAAAGTACATCAATCAATCAATCAAACCCAAATACACTCTCTTACATTATATGGTAAATAAAACGTAAAGGAAAGATTAAAGCACATAATGTGGGGAATCAACATGAAAGGAATGATACAATCAATCAATAGTTATCCCTCAAACCAGAACAGGAGCCCAATAAACATACAAAACGTCAGTCACTCAAATAATCATGGTAGATAATAACAGTTGCAGACATCACTGAACTAAATGCTGAACTTACAGTAGTCAATGACGCATATTGGCACTGCAGTGCTGCACGACTGGAAGAATGTTTACAGCAGTAAGATGAACGTGGATTTCACCGCTCTGGTAGGCGCTGCTGAATTAATGAAAACGCCCCAGAATGCATTGCGCACTTAAGGTGGGCAGGTGCGTATTACTCTTAAGGTGGAACGTAATAATTGAAATAATAATCAACGTATATGATGGGAGCCTTTCTAACACCTATACTATGTCTGCATGCAACTATATGCGCTTTTGCTAACTTCCTTTTTTCTGTATGCACAGCAACTGAGACATATAAGGTGTTGAAAGAAAAAGAACATTTTCAGCTGTGAGTCGAGAGGCCCCTATTTCCTGTCATGTTTATAGGGTAGTAACCTATGGCTTTCATGTTGGTGGTGTACGTGCAATGCAGCACCTTAATACTTAGCCCTAGAATGTCTGTGATCTTACATACATTTCAAGTATTCCAAATGTATATTTGGAATACTTGAAATGTATGTAAGATCACAGACATTCTAGGGCTACTTAATACTTGATACTTAAAATTAGCCGTAAATTCCTTGAAGGCCACGGGCCTGCTAAACACAGTCGAATTTGCTCTGAAATCACCATGGCGGAGAACAGGTTGTTCTTCCATCGCCACAAGTAAATATACATTTTTTACGCTTCGGTGTGTTGCTTGTTCAAAGGGTCCCCGAGCCCAGGGACCTCCTATCTGGAAGGTACGCCGCTCCAGTCGTCTGGAACGGTTAATACTGGAACACCAGAACCAATTTTGATTGTTTATTTTCATTGCAAGTTTGTTCTTAGATGTAGGTGATCTACACCTTAATCTATGTGGCGTTAAAAAAAAGTTTCAAAAAGTCTTACATTTTACTTTCTGATACCTGCAGACACACTGTGAATGATAACTTACGTTTTCTTCTTATTCCCTACGGCTGATTTCTACAGACGACCACAGGGAGAGATCTACGGTATCAAGAGAGATGGCCTCCAAAACGTACTCAACGTTGACAGAGGAACAGGGAGATATGGACCAGGGACGTGGACTGCTAGATGCAAAGCTGCAACCTGTAGTGAAGTTGTGCAGGATAGGTAGGCTATGTACCGTTTCTTTCTTCTTCTATTTTACAGGGTGACTTGAAAAGCCAGCCTGTCTACAAACAGACCTGTACCTAGTCGCCACTTCTCGACACTTTTTCCTCATTGACTGGCCTCTCAGCCAATGAGGGCTCGCCATCCTCTCAGCTTATGGGATCTGGACACACGGCACAGCATAGCGGTGTCAGATTTCACTTACCAGAGAGAGAGAGAGAGAGAGAGAGAGAGAGAGAGAGAGAGAGAGAGAGAGAGAGAGAGCCGATCCGGATGGGCTTTTCTGCATGTCACTCCCCATTATCCCCATTTCCTGTCAGCCTACTGACTAAATCAAAAAAGTAATCCAACCGCTATTACTTATTCTGTAATTAGATTTGAATAAGCCATAACTTGACATGTTGGTCAACAGTTGCTCAAGCTTAATGGAGGAGTTCACCCAAAAAATGACTTATTTTCTATCAATTGCACACCCCATGAAGCCTTGAATTCATTTATTTTAGTTTTTGTGGCATTCCTAAGTCAATAATTTGATGATTGTGTGTATCCGGTTGGAGACACAAATAATCTACTTTGTGTCTCCTACCCGGTAGGAGACACAAAGTAGATTATTTGTGTCTCCAACCGGATACACATCCGGTAGGACCTACCGGATACATTAGCCGGTAGGAGACAGGAATCAAATTATTGGCTTATGTAGCCCCCACAGTCAAATTAGCCAGAACAGGCGTGCAACAGACCTGACAATCGGGCTCAGCCCTATTGGCATGACTGGTAACACGTCGGACTGGCGAGTGGGATTCTCGGGTTCAATCCCAGCTCACTGCGTTCCACTACACTTAGGAATGCCACAAAAACAAAAATAAATCCATGAATTCAAGGCTTCATGGGGTGTGCAATTGATAGAAAATAAGTCATTTTTTGGGTGAACTCCTCCTTTAAGTTGCGCTCAGAAGGTTGGAGTGTTTGCTCAGACCGATTAAAAATGTGAGGGAACATTGGGTGGGGCCGATTTAGCTGCTAAAACACTGTTTTCCAACATATCTATTGGTTATGAGAGTATTGTTTTTCCCATTATTTGAATATCCAGCATTTAAAATGATTTGTTTCTTGTTCTTTATTTACCCAGGGAACGTTGCTGAGCACAGATGCTCATTTTCAGCAAAACCCTGCTCACAGATATAGACATACTGTACATACACACATTAAAACCTCTGAGTTGACCAGTACAACCACAGTCTGTACTGTTGGCCACTGAAGCTCCACTGGCGCAGTCGAGCCAACCTCAGACCGTCCGTCAGATAGAGACACACAGGCTGACACGGGCGCCTACAAATTCACACCCACTTTTGAGACAGCACTGCTACCCGAGGTCCGTTAGAACGATGAACTCTCATCTCTGCAGCTCTCAATGCAATCTCTATGAGAGGCATTGTAAAATACCGTAATTTCACTGGTTAACTACTGAGGCTGTAGCGTTTTTAATAAACTGTCCCATTTGTTTTATTTGTCCTTTTTAATGTGACATACCTGCCATCTCAATATACAACCCACAATATACTATAATATACTCCATCAGTGTGTCAAAAGTTCTAGCATCTGAAATCTAAAGTTCAAGTGGTATATACGTCACAGACGCATTTGAGGTTTTCTATACCCAGATGTCACGTAGGCTATAATTTGTGTAGGCTATTTATTTTGGACAATTATCCAAACAGCTTCTTGCAAGACTATTTGTATATTAATACCAACCTGGAGAATTTACTAAGTAGTTGAAAATGTCGGGATATGTCACTCCTCCATTTAGTTGGGTTAAACACACAGGTTTTAATTTTTCTTTGTACCGTCGGACCTCTACGGTTGGTAGACAATTAACATAAGCTTGTGACATGTTCAAAATATAGACATGAACAAAGTCAGTCGGGGGAGAGAGAGAGAGAGAGAGAGAGAGAGAGAGAGAGAGAGAGAGAGAGAGAGAGAGAGAGAGAGAGAGAGAGAGAGAGAGAGAGAGAGAGAGAGAGAGCACACCTTCTAACAAAAAAAACAATTAAGGGGCGTCCGCTGGCCTAGCGGTCCAGGCGCATACCACATAAGCTGGTAATCCAGCATGACAGTGTGTCGCGGGTTCGACTCCCGTTCCGACGACCTTTGCTGTATGTCTCCCCCCCATCTCTCTCCCCATTTCCTGTCAGCCTACTGTCCTGTCCAAATAAAAGCCCCAAAAAATATCTTTAAAAAAAAAAAAATGTAAATACTGCCATGGTGATTTGCATCATATCAAAAACTCAAGGAACTAGCAAATGAACATGAATGGCCGTGGCTGCATATCAGTGAGGGTGATGTTAATACAATATAACTTATACATTTGGGGTGGTTGTATTTGGTCTCCCTGCTCTTCTTTTGAGACATTTAGATCGTGTCAAAGTTCATGTCTCACCTAAACACAGGATCTGACACGAATTCTGACCTGAAGGTCAAGATTAAATTTATCCCCTGAGAAAGCAGGTAGGCTCTATTAGCTCAATGGTAAAAATGTCAGGATGTGCACAGGAAACCAGGTTCAAATCCGGGGTAGAAGAGGAAATTTACATAGTGCAGCTTAAAGCAAAATAGATTATCTGAACCATAATCTCTATATTCAATCTGTGACAATCTTTCTTCTTTTACTGTCGGTGATTTCCCCAGACGACCACAGGGAGAGATCTACGGTATCAAGAGAGATGGCCTCCAAACGTTATTCTGCGTTGTCAGAGGAACAGCGAGAGATGGACCAGGGACGTGGACTGCTAGACGCAATGCTTCAACCCGTAGTAAAGTTAACCAGGATACGTATGTACTGTCCTTTTTACTGGTAGTTTCCGTGGATGATTTCAGAGAAGATGACTTCAGAGAAGTAGATCTGTGTTAACAGACACTTCATAAGTTTATTTATTTATAAATTAAATCTGCTGTGCTATTATTATTATTTTCTTTATGCCAGGTATTTTATCATACCACAAACAGTAGCACAATGGTCTTACCTTTTTGCTTACCACAAGCTCTGTTGCAGATTGATGATCTAATGAATGACTTGAGGTGTGGAATTATGTCGATTCTGAGATGCATTGCGATGCAAATGATGACATTACATAATCGAATATATATTAACATTCATTGTTGATTGTCCAATTACTTCCTGAAGATGATGGAGACATTGGTGGACATTTCTCAATTTTACTACACAGTAAACACTGTGTTAATTAACATTGTTCTAGAAACGTCGATTTACAAACTCCCGACATATCTAGAAGCTTGCAATGCAACGGGTTGTAAGCTTGTTGAGCTGCTATTTTCGGTGAGCGACACAGTCATACGACGAATATAATCAGGCTTCACAGGTCCATTTGGTGTTTTACGTCCCATTCTTTTGTTTACAAAAAGTATCACTCTTCTGAAATAAAGTGACTGGTACGCCTGCATTCCCATTGAGGTCCAAATGTCTGTTGTGAACTAACAAGGATCAGAGGGACAGTGCAAAAAAAGGGTGTCCGCTAGTTAATCAAGACAAGGCCATTTATTTCACAATCGGAAAATAGGGTCTTTCAATACATGTAGCAGCTGTTAGTAATGGCTTGTTTATATATCACACATTAAAACATGTCTTTATTCCTTGGCTTTTATCTCAGGGTGAGAATTGGCTTTCTTTTTCTTACGGTCTTATTGCTTTCATTCTTTTTATTGTTCTTTTTTGTCCCTTTTGTCTTCTAAACTGGTCCTTGTGTATTTATTTGTTATTATTTTGTTGTATCACCGTTCTTATCATTATTGTTTGTATTGTTTGTGCTTTGAGGCCTAGCCCTAGATCAATTCAAAATAAGAAGTAGGGTGTGATGCTTTTAAAATTGCAATTTTACTAGATGGCAATAAAGCACAGTTTTCTTGTTATTTCAAAACACTTTGTGTTCATAATTGATTTCTTCTCTCATTCTTCTCCCCAGATGTCGTTCCTTCCCAATTACCAGTAAAGAAACATACCTACTGTGACCAGTGTGGGAAAAACTTCTTCACAAGGACGAGACTCAAATTACACCAGCGAACTCATACAGGAGAGAAGCCCTTCCACTGTGACCAGTGTGGGAAAGAGTGTGTTACAAGTGGTCATCTCAAAGTTCACCAGAGAGTTCATACAGGGGAGAAACCCTTCCGCTGTGACCAATGTGAGAAACAGTTCACTCAGCTAAGCAATTTAAAGACACACCAGAAAATTCACAATGGGGAGAAGTCTTTCACTTGTGATGAATGTGGGAAGAGTTTTAACAAATATGATAGCTTTAGGTCTCATCAGCGCATCCATAGTGGAGAGAAACCCTACCACTGTAACCAGTGTGGGAAAAGGTTCAGCAAAAACTGCTATCTCGAAATTCACCAGAGAAGTCATACTGGATATAAACCTTATTTCTGTGACCAGTGTGGTAAAGGGTTCTCTGCGTTAGGAACTTTAAAGAAACATGAACTCATAATTCACACTGGAATTAAGTCTTTCAATTGTGATCAATGTGGGAAGTGTTTTAGCCAAAATGGCAACTTGGTGTCTCATCAGCGCATCCATAATGGAGAGAAACCATTCCACTGTAGCCAGTGCGGGAAAGGTTTCAGTCAATCAGGCAGCCTCAAAGAGCACCTCAGAATTCACACTGGAGAGCGACCCTACCATTGTCAAGAATGTGGGATGCGGTTTAAGAAGCTTGAGCACTTGAAGAATCATCGGCGCATCCATACAGGAGAGAAGCCGTTTAAATGTAAGGAGTGTGGGGAAAGCTTCCGTCAGCTAAGTAGCTTAAAGAAACACCAGATGATACACACTGGAGAGAAGCCATTCTATTGTGAATTGTGTGAGAAGAGTTTTCGAGAGTCTAAGACCTTAAAAATGCATAAGCGTACTCATACAGGAGAGAAACCCTACCGATGTGATCAATGTGGGGAACAATTCAGTCATATCCAGACCTTAAAGGGCCACTACAATATTCATACTGGAGAGAAGCCCTTTAATTGTGAACAGTGTGGGAAGAGTTTTAGGAAACAAAGTACACTGAACCTTCATCAACACACACATACAGGAGTGAAATCTTTCCAGTGTACACAATGTGGAATAAGCCTTAGTAGCTTAACGAGTTTTATTAGACACCGGAGAATTCACAGTGGAGAAAAACCTTATACATGCAAGAAATGTGGAAAGAGTTTTAATCGGAGCGAGACTTTAAAGAAGCATAACTGCAAGTAAGCAGGAGATAACTTAGACCCATCCCTGTAAATGTCCACTTAAAATACCACACTGTATCTAAAGTACACAGTGGGGGAAATGTTTTATATGATGGATACCTTTATTTATCCTGTGGGGGCAATTCAGGCCCCAGAGACAGCACAGTGGTAAGACTTAAGGATACAGGTCATAGAAGTAGTTACAGAAGAGTAACAACACAATAAAGACACCCTCAATCAAATATTATTTTTTAAACAAATAGTTTTACTAATTTAGCAAATTTGAAATGGGTTTTTGATGGATTTAAGTCCCATTGGTGAAAAATAAATGTAGTCAAACTTGAGTCATATCAGTGCAACTAAAAAGGAGGAAAGTCTCACGGTCACCTCAATGCCACACTGTAATATACGTCAGGGACTTTTCTTTTACTTCTTCTTTTAAACAATGACAGATTACCTCTATGGAACCAATTGTGAAGAAACACCAGCAGTATCTTTTTAATGTTGACATCAAAAATGTCTACTTCAATATTATGTTTATTTGTTATTTCCCTGTGTATGAAATATATGCAATTTACTATTTCGGCATTTATTTAGCAGAGGCTCTTTAACAGAGCGTCTTAGCTAAGCCTTATTCACTTAAACCCCATATGGTTGAGCCGAGTCCTTCAGGGCTCCATGCTAGTGAGTTATGATTTGAGTTATAAACTTCAAATGTGCCTATGTCTGTTCATATAATTATGGGTAGAGGGTACTTGAGAGATCTGTTAATTTGCTGGTGCTGTCACTTCAATCAGGCACATATCTACAAGCTCACGATGCGACACGTGAGCTTGTAGATTGTTTTCAGGTTTTTAACTTTTCTTTTAAACTTATTGCCATAATGACATGCACAAAATCGGGATTGATTATTAATAGATTTTTTTTATGTTATTATTGACTAGCGATTTGTTTTCATGATTGATTATTTCGATTAACTGCTGCACCGGTAGTCAGTTGGGCTGCCTGCAGTTTTAAGTATTCAAGTACGAATTACAAAGTACATTTTCTTTTTAATATCAAATAAGTAAGCCTTGCTGAGCCATGTGGCCCAGACATCTTTTTTTATCAATTTTCCAGAATCATAATAAAAAATAATAGTGAATAGTGAATTTCAGAAAACCAGGTTCAAATCCAGGGTAGAAGAGGACACTTACGTAGCACAGCTTTAAGTGTTATTTTATTGTGTTCAATAGAGTATTAGTTAAAGTAAATTATGACTTCTCTGATGATTTTGTTTCACAATATTTGTTTTTGTTTGTTTGTTGTAGTTTTTTTGTCAAAACTCAGTAATATGGTGATGTGACTTATTTTGACAACATTTCACAGTATAGAATAATACTATACAGTATGTATGTATGGCTGATAGCTGAGAGATGGTGTATTTTCGATAAAAGAGCCAGGTACTTAAAAAAAAAAGAAGTTCTGCTTGTGGTGATGCTGACTGTGTAGGGAGAAAGATACTGAGGCACTCCGTCTTCAGGTAAAGAAAATAAAATATATGTTTATTCCTGAGCAAGGCATTTTGTTCTCTTGCGCGCTCTTCACTGAAAGATTAGGTATAGGCATTAAGGCCTAGAGAAGCAATTTTTGAAAAGACAGTGAAAAGTGTCTCATCTTACATGTGTCTGGTTGATCACTGTCTGGTATACAGGTATTGCCGTTTGCCTTATTCATCGTCTGATTGAAATAATAAATAAAGGTTATCATTTTATGACATTTGAACTTCTGCCTCCGTTATTGATGTCCACAGTAGAAATATTCTGTGGGCAGGCTCTTTACAGTTATCATACCTGAGACAAGGTTTAATACAGTATCATGTCAGTATCATGGTCCATATCATGTCATTAACCTGCACTTTTATTTCTTTATTATTTAATGTATTCCTTTATCTATTTTTAAATATGGCAACTCTGGCCCTCCATAGATATGCCAACTGGCAAAGCAAATTGATCCCAGTCCTCACCTGCCATCGTTCAAACTAGGTGTGAACTAGCTTAAAATAATGTAAATGTTTTTGAAAAGAAAAATATCAGATGAGCAGACTGGAGAAATGGATGTTTGGTTAATGAAAGACAGAATATTTAATATAATACAACTGGAAAATGATTTGAAAGGTTAATGAAATTGCATTCATAAAAATAAGGAAATAATTTAAGAAGCTGTTAGATTTGTAAGTTGTTATATTTGCTTTTTTCACAATGGGGGGGGGGGGGGGGGGCTACAGCCAGAGTAAGCCTTGCCGAGCCATCTCCTGTTTCTGTAGCGTGAGGCGGCTTGATGTACAAGTACACCCACTGGACATGACTAGTATGTCTCAGGGCGGAGAGAGGAGCCAGAGGCTATGGCTATTTGGGGGTCCATGACATGGAAACGTTTGGGAGCCACTGATATAGTGTAGACACACACACACACAAATAATTAATTACTTTCTTCATTACATTCTCTTGCCAGTTACAAAATAAATAAAAAAGTTGGTGATTCACTATAACAAGGAGTGAGTAGTGTACAATCAGGGTTCCAACACACATTCCAGGTCAAATTTCACACTATTTAAACTTAACTTAACTTCTTGGAAGCTTGGAAAATGTTGGTCAGCTTTCTGTGTGATTTAGGTTGACAATGGACGGACAATATTAATGTGGTCATATCTCTCTAAACCATTTTCTGAAACTTTAACATTTCATGGACCCCCATAACTGTGAGTGCACAAATAGAACCAAGTGGACCCGAGCAAAAATGGTTGGTTCAATTTGCACACTATCAGAGTTACAGACATGTAAGGGTCATTTGGGAACCATTGCTCTTAACATTTCACTTCACAACAAACACAAGAAATGAAAATGGATACCGATACATAAAATAAGCAGTCATGCATTTAAAATAGATTTTCTATATTTTCTCCAGACTTATGTTATGCAGTTCTATATTTTTAAAATCCTGGAATTTACCAACTACAAAAAAAAAAACAGTAGTTCATTGAACTTCATTACACGATCCTTCATAGGAACAGAATCACTATGACAACCACTTGACATTCATCTTTCACTCTCTTTGCGAGCTTTTACTGTCTCATAA
The DNA here is from genome assembly GCF_963454915.1 of Gymnoscopelus microlampas. NCBI lineage: Eukaryota > Metazoa > Chordata > Actinopteri > Myctophiformes > Myctophidae > Gymnoscopelus > Gymnoscopelus microlampas. Next base: position 21,986,971 of record NC_139961.1, on the reverse strand, counting down.
ACAAGTGTGCATGAGGTTCAAATTAATGTCGATACAGGTTCATTCAACAACAATTCAGCCTTGGTTGATGGTGTCACAAACACAAAAACATAACAATTTTACAGTACATACCACTGGTACCAGGTTTAGTATGACATTGTCAGTTCTGTTCATTTTATGAACAGAACTGACTTGAATTGAAATTCACTGACACAGCACTCTTTTAAATACATGTTAAATGAAGCATGACCATTTCTGTAACTTTTTGGATGCCTTAAAGCAGGGCTTCTCAATATGCACTAGGCCACGGACCCCCATTTGATTCTATTAATTTTTTGTAATCTCTGGGATTCAAATCTCCACTGAAAAATCCAGTGTTTCCTCAGTGTTTACTTATCTCTGAGGGTATGCATGGTACATCCATTTGTATCCAAATGGAACTTCCATTTGTACAGCGGACCTGACATCGAGAAACAGGGCCTTAAAGCATTAGTACCAAACACCACATTTGTACCGTAATATAATTATGATAAAATAAGGCAGTCCTTTTCTTCAATACAGTGTCCTTAATGGTACAGTGAGGTGACTACAGATTCATGGTGCTACAGTGGATTATTCTACAGTCACATTAACAAGCTTACCAGCATATTGTCAGTTCACACACTGTCAAATGTAACAGAAAAATATTGTACGGTGCCATTTGTACGGTGCCATTTGTACAAAAAAATCAACAAGAATAATTAACAAAGAATATAGATATGGCAGCAACATATAGCCTAGATTAAGAATTGTTAGCTTACACACACACACTCCTTCCCTTCAAATTAATACTCTGCTCTGGGACTCAAACCACAGCTGGTTTCGACTGGAAACTACCTGCTAGGATAGAAACAGACATCAGCTTAACAGGACCCCTTGTCTAGCTCAGTGATTCTCAACTGTTTTAATCTCAAGGACCCCCAGTTTCATATGCATTAGGCCACGAATCCCCATCTGATATGATTCTTCATCTCTAGGACCGCAGTCTACACTGTAAAATAAATACTTGAATTTACTTACTTGAACTCAAGAGTGTACAAATGGCACTAAATGGTCCCGTAAAGGTCCATTTGGTGCCATGTGTACACCAATGTGGACCACTGGCGTCCTTTAAAACAGGCCTGAAAATCCACCTTTCAGGAGGCCAAAGGGGAGGTAAATATCACTTCTCCCTTAGAAAGGTGTTCACCCCCACCCTCCCTTTTTACCCGCATTGCTTTCTACTCTGTACATTTAGTGATAATATTGTTATTTTTTGTCCACAGGACTTTTTGAGGTTATCCTTTTAGACCAAGTGTATGACTGTACTCATGCTGTTTGCATTTATGTCTAATAAAATATTCAATCAATCAAAAAAACAGACAGATAAGTGTCCATTTGGTTCCATTTTGTATACTCTCTAAGTTTCATGCCATTAAGGGTCAATTAGGCTCCTAAATATCAATCTTTTAGCATGAGACTCTCTGGAACGCCCTAAAGGACCCTTCCCCGAACTCCACGTTGAGAATCACCGGCCTAGCTCTTATTCAACAGAACCACAAATATCACAGTATTTACAAATAAAAGTGGATTAACAACCTCATAACATACATATGTCCCCATATGTGGGGGAACGCAATTTCTCCCATATATCTCCTGGCATAATAACCTGTGCAAATATCCAAATGCCTCAAGAGCTGGAACTGTTGAAAGCAGTTTTTTTCTAGATCCCTCAAGAATCAGGAACTGGTCTCGTCCTCTCCAGTTGTGTGTGGGAACATCATTAAAACGTCACATTCTGGAACTGTGTGCCCGCCGTCGCAACCAGTCCAAATCCCAACATAATATGATCAACAACACATCTGTAGATTCAAGGTGACTTGTGTCCAGAATATCAACATGGCGGCTGGCGGGGGGGGGGGGGGGGGGGAGACAATATCTAACAAATAAATAAAATAAAATAAATGGCTGAATTACAATGGCTATCTCGTTCAGCGTTTTTAGAGTTTCATTTAAATAAAATCTTTAGAGTGTGTCCAATAAGGTAGCACGCAGCGAAAAAAGCTGCTAGCAAATACTACTGCTGCGATCAATGTGACTATATGTTAAAAGTGCAACTTATTTTTTTTTTGTGTATTTTCAGTTTTTTGACATGTTCAGTAGTGTCAAGGATACAGCAGCAAACATAAACTTGAGAGGTAAAAAATAGGTTCCTGTAATGTCTAATTTAGGCTTGTCGCAAGACAGTGTTGCTTGCTGAAAACACAACCTATAAGCTCACAGCGCGTTGCATCCGCAGCGCGTTGTGAGCTTGTAGGTTGGCCGTTTTCGGCAACAATGCCGTCGTGCAACGAAGTACGAATCAGGCTCAAGACAGATACTGCAGCTTTGGTCCCCCTACAGTACCGGTTCAGGCTTTGTACATGTGGTCTACTTCCCATTCCAATCTGTCTTTCAGTCTTGTTAGAGCATTTGAAATGTTAAGTGATAATAATGAACAGTACTGCACCAGCGCAAAGCTCACAGAAACATTTCCACAACAGAATTCGATAGGAAGTGTTGAGCACAGAACCACGTGTGACTTGTAACTAGAGCTGGGCCATACTGACAAACTCAAATATCACAATATTTTTTACCAAATACCTCAATATCGTATTGTGACGATTATATCAATTTTCTTTTTCGCTTTTCAAAAACTGTCAAAAGTAGCCAATTTACAAGCTCACAACGTGTCGCATTGTGATGCATTGTGAACTAGTAGATCGGCTATTTTTGAAAAGAATGTCAAAGCTCAAGTGACCAAGAGACAACATTAATGCCATATCATGATATAACGATATACCAAAACCCAGGCGATATATAGTCTCATTTCACAATATTGTTACCTTATAATCTACCCCACAAGAAGAATCACCAAAAACAAGTAAAAAACATTGTCAGATATCATGGCTTTCAGGCAGAAACCTCTTATATCCATATTTTCATGGTTGTTTTGTAAATTAATGCCCTACTTGCCGTCATACTACAGCGTTATATGAAAGTAAACACTTTATGTGAAAGTGTGTCTGTGGGTTTTATAAATATTGAACCAATGAAAAGTATTAACAAGAGCTTGTGACTAAATAATAACTACATTGGATCAACTGGAATACAGGTAAGGTTTTTCCATTTTCTCAAAAGTTACCGTTTTGGACATACAAGGTTTCCACCCGATAGCAACGATATGTTGATGATAAATATGTGAGGGGGATACTGTACAGGCCATCTCAGTCTCAAAGAACGCTATGCTAGTGAGTTTACAACTAAGCTTTCCTTGTGTTTCTTCCTGTTTTTTATCTTGCAGTAAAAAGTGTACCTGCCCGCCTTGAATACAAAACGTTCCATTAGAAGCACATTAACACATTGAGTGCCAAAAACGGTCCGGACCGTTTTTCATAATCCTAACATGGTGTGCCAAAAACGGTTATGGCCGTTTTTGGGGAAAAATATGAAAAGAAAAAAAAAAAAAAGAAAAAAAAAATCTATTTTTTTTTTTCCTTCACAGCACCAGGAGATATCATTTTACGAAGATTTAGACTCCAATCCACCTCCTGGTTGAGTTATGACTTCAAAAGCCTGTATCTCGGCTCCTGTGTACTTTTTGTTTTTACGATGTATTTTCGACTATTTTCAACTGGCTGCAACTATGGAACGGATTACCGAATGTTTTTAATCTTTTTCCCCGGATTGTACGAGACCTCTATGTGTGTAATGAGGGGATCACCGTGAGGACGGTGATCACTGAAAATGTTTTGTGACTACTTGAAAAAGGTCCAAAAATGGTTAAAATTCCAGGCACTGGAGGTACCCTGTTTTGAAAAACCCCTGGCACTCAATGTGTTAAAAAGCATTGAAAATGGATGCAGTGGTATTTGTTCTCGACTGCCGGCGCAAATATAGCGGAGGCCAGTTAGGACGGTTAGGGTAGGACAGTGGTTCTCAAACTTTTTCATGTCCAAGGACCTCCAAATTAATGCACTTGGCCAAAACCCCCATCTGAAAAGATTTTGTGCCAAGGACCCCCCAAAATGTTTCCTCATTTTTTGAAAATAGCAGATCTACAAGCTCACAACCTGTTGTGAGCTTGTACACCGGCTAATATCAAATAGCCCATGAATAGGCCAGGGTTAAAGTTATTCCACTGATTTTGATGCTATATTAACTGATTTGCCTGGGGGGACCCCCCCCCCCCCCAAGAACCCCTGGGGGTCACTGGACCCCAGCTTTGAGAACCACTGGGGTAGGGTAACTATATATCACTGGTTGCAGTACAGTAGTGTTGCACTATTTACACGGTCCCAAAGGTCAGGGGTTAGAGTTGGTTTTCCTTCATCTAATTAAACATGATGGACTCTGGGTCCTGGTTCATCATCTGAGCCATGTGCCGGAGCACGTCCTTCTTGGTGATGATGCCCAGCAGACGCCTGGTGAAACACGAGAGAGAGAAAAGGAAAGAGAAGAGGGTGAAACTATGTAGTGGATTGCTACATGTAAAGTTTTGGCCTTATTATGTGGACCTGCCGTTATGTCTAACCTCATGTAAATACCTGCTGCTATGTGGACCTACCATTGCATCACTCTTTTGCACCTTGTGTCTAACCTTATGTACAAAACCTGCTGCATATTATGCTATGTGTATATATGTACATACAGTGTTGCAATGCTGAATTGGAACGTGGTTGCACTCTATTTTAATGACGTGACACGCACGTCGCTTAACACCTACACTACACGTCACACAATGGACGATTGATATGCATCTAGGCTCATTCCTTTGTTAATTCGCCTGGTGTGAGTCGGGAGCCTTTGTAAACTTTGTTGAGGTGTGAATTTAAAGTTGTTTTAAATCTATGCATGTGCTCCTGGTCAAATAGGTTCCTGCACGGCGTGCAAGGCCGTCCCATGAGCAATGCAACCCTGTGTACATATCTTTGACTTTTATTTTTGTCCTTGCTCTCCCTCTCTCTGACCCAATCTTTCTTTCTTTCCTGGAAAACAAAGAAATGATGGAGCTTGCACGAAAACAAATAGCACCCACTGATCCACGCCTGTAAACATGTGATGTGACGAATAAAACTGATTCTGATTCAATGAGGGGAAATCGATTTCATTATTCACTTTCCACCTCACTCATGAACAAGTTGTGAACTGTGTTGTGCCCAGTAGAGATGTGACACCCGCTGACCCCAGAGGTCAGATGATCTCTCCACACACACGGGGAAAGATGCTGGGATCCTCACATACACTCACACTTGCAGCGTGAGCACGCACACCCACTGGAACACACAGTCATACTGTGGCGTGCGAACGCGAACACGAACACGAACACGAACACACACACACACACACACACACACACACACACACACACACAGACCTTCGATCCCACACACAGACCCGGTGTCCCCCACATTCCTTGAAAGGAGGAGACGGCTCTATTAAGCCAGGATAGATAAGAATGCAGCTGCACAAAAGGGTGCCTTCACATTTCACCACTGCAAAAACAGACCTTGGACACCAAAAGGTGATATGTTATCTCAACCTTTTTTTGGGGAAAAAAAAAAAAGGAAGCACAAACCAGATGTTCTTTTTTTAATGAACCATTAGAATCTGAGACCTTCTAAATGATAATAATTATCTTTATTCATATAGCACCTTTCATACATAAAATGCAACTCAAAGTGCTACGAAAAAAACCCCAACTAAAAACTCAACTCTCCAAAGGCCATCAGCTGGAAGAGGTGATGAGCACAGGGTGAAACAGGACTATACCTTTGTCATACAGCTATTCAAATGATGGCAGTGGGGTGCCAAAAATCTTGATATTGACCATTTATTGCACCTCAGTTTGTTTGCACGTGTGACTTTGATGCAATGACGACGTCGATCCATCCAACAGTACTACCAGGGATCATTCATGGGTGTCGTGCACCAAAAATAGCAGCGGTTTGCAGGTTTTGCAGGTTTTGCATGACACCAGCACGCAACTAAGTATGACTCAGGCTTTATGGTTAGAGAAAATGGGATTGGGATTGGGCGATTGGGATTGGCAGATCTAGAGAAATAATAAGGTTGGCGACCACTTGTTTTTGTACACGTCAAGCTAAAGAAAGTGTGAGAAAAACGGCGTGCACACAAGGTCACAAATTTGTGCCCTAAAAAACCTAAGGCCAGTCTTGGCCCTATAAAAATTCCAGGCCTGACACACACACTCACGCACACACAAAACCTCCTCTAGTTCCTGTTCTTACCCGCTCCTGGTGACCAGGCACTGTCGGAGGCCCAGCTTCCTGAAGATGTCCACCACGGTCTCCATGGGCGTGTGGTCGGTGACGGTGAAGGGGCTGAGGTTGAGGATGCGACGCAGCTTCAGGGGCTGAGGGTTGCTGGCTGGGAGCTGAGGGGCGTCCTCAGTGAAATACACCACCGAGCTGCTCACCACCCCGTCCTGCTTCTGACGGGCATTCTCTGTTGAGACAGAGAACCGTGTCAGTGTGTGGGTGTGTGTGGTTGTGTGTCTATATGTAGATACATTGTTGTTTTTTATAGATTTTTTTCTCTCTTCCCCTTGCTCCCCCTGCCCCCTTCTTCTACTTCCCTTTCTCTTTTTATGGAAATAACTAAAACGATGGAGTGTGTGTGACATTTTCATGTCAAGTACACCCAAATTGATACGTACGTATTTGGCCGCAGACCTCCATTTGAAAAGAGTTTGTACGGGGGACCCCAATACAAGAAGATTTGTCAATACAAAGATTTTGTAGATCAGCTATTTTCGAACAGGTGAAAAATAATCAATTATACATTTTGGTAACAATTCGATAAAATATATTTTCAGTTAATTGCCCAGCCACTACTACAGTATCTCGTGCCTAAACTCAACCAAACTCAAACCAAGCTTACTGATAGCCAGGGTGAGGTCCCTGCGCTGCACGAAGCCGATCAGCCTCTCGGACTCGCGCGACACCACCACGGGGAAGCCGTTGTAGTCCGTGTCCTTGATCAGCGTCTCCACGTCCTCCACCGTGGTGCTGTCCTGGGTGAGCACGGCCAGGGGCGGCTCGCTCCGCCGGGGCCTCATGACGTCCGTGGCCAGCGTGCGGTGGGTGAACTCGTCGCGGACGTCCAGGTACGGGTAGCCGTTGAGCTGGATGTGCGACTCGTAGATGCCCTCCTTGCCGAAGGCGTCGGCCACCCACTTGCTGGTGACGGCGGCGGCCATCAGCGGGACGATGTACTCCAGCCCCCCCGTCAGCTCGAACATGATGACCACCAGCGACACGGTCATGCGGGTCACACCGCCTGGCGGGAGGTTAAGATAATGTACAGTTACTGTAACAGGACATCGAACAGCATGGAGATGAGTGTCACTCGCCACAAACCTGTGGTTCTCAAACTTTTCATGTCAAGGACCCCAAAATTGATATGTATTTGGCCCGAACGCCCATCTGAAAATATATTTTGTGACAGGGACCCCCAGAAGAGAAGATTTGTGTAAAAAAAAAAAAATATTACAAATCTTTCAAATTCTTTCAAAAATAGCAGATGTGCAAGCTCACAGCGCGGCACAAAGTGACAGGCTGTGAGCTTGTACATCTGCTATTTTTTAATAGCCAACGTATAAAATATAGCTAAAGTGGTGAAAATGACTGTGATTTGGCTGGGGACCCCCTAGAACTCCATCAAGGACCCCTGGGGGTTCCCGGACCCCACTTTGAGAACCACTGATCTAAACAACTCACTCTTTATCACAAGAATTAAATGACACTAACCCTTTTTACATAGATTAAATTACATCAGATTAGATTATTATTATTGGACTATATTAAAAATGTCACGTTACAACAGCCATGGACACAAACATCTAAATAATATATAATTAAATAATGCAGAGTAAAATAAGATACATATAAATAGTTTTAATTTGCCGCGTCGGATAGAGGTACAGTGCATTAATTTGTTTTAGTGTGTGTGTTTTAAGTGTAGCAATGCATCGAAAATTAATGTCGTAACAGAAATAATTCTGGGCACATCAAAGCAATCAAACTACTTATACTACTACTAGAGTTTAGGGGGGCTACGCCCCCCTCAACCCCAGCCGCGCACGGGGCCCAGCGTGGGCGCGTGTATATTGGGGTACCGAAATTGCCGGAGCAAAACTGTCCAAAAGGAATAGGAAAAAAAAAAAGTGGGAAAAAATGTTAATATTTATTTTTAACTTGGTGGTCCGCGGACCCCCTGTTGGTCCGCCGACCCCCTGTGAGTGTTGGGACCCCCGGGGACCCCCGGGGACCCCCCTGGAACATGGCGGACCCCTTCGGCTGTTTTTTTTTTTTTCATGCACGGTTTGCTTGTTTCTGTCGCTTGTTTTTGAAAACCTGGCATGAACGTGGCAACCCGACTGACATCACTGACGTATCCTTGGTATCTGTACTTCCGGGTTGCATAATGATGACATCACTGTCGAGTCCTTTGGTGTCATGAACCTAGGCTGGTTTGTTTACCAGATTTGCCAGCGTGCTATGGTGCTGTACTGTGGCCGTCGCCGTGTGTTTTTGTGTTTGGGGTGTGCATGGCACGTGAAGGACGGACATATTGTGATGGAGACATGAGTGAAGTGAAAGTAACGGCCTGGGTGGAACAAAGGAGGTACGTAAGAAGGGGGGGGGGGTTGAAGCGAAGGAGCGTGTGTGTTGTTGTGGAGGAGATGGGCAGAGTTCAATGGCGGCCGCTCGTGTTGTTTCGGCTCTGTTCGGCTCAAGCCGTCGCGGTTCGGTGTCGGTGGTGCGCACCAAACGGTAGGAAAGTGATTCACCTTCCGTTTTGTCCGTAATGTGGTCAGTGGAATAAATTATGTTGCGACGTGGAAACTGTGAAGTGAGCAATGATAGGTGCCCTACGCCACCCGTAAATTGTGAAAGTCCGACGTGGCTACTGTGTTGGCGAGCTGTGCTGTGTCGCCGTTGTGTTTACTCGATTACAGAGCTGTGGCTATAGCGTCAGCGGCGCGCGGAAGTAACTTGTCGTTTATATAATTAGATATGTGTGTATACTATATTCTATGTGCATGTGCATGTATATACATGTATATATACAGTATGTTGGACATTAAAATACATTACTAAGTGCTTTGCCATAAAGGCCCAATCAGCAATACAAATGTAAACACCCCTGCGGCGTGGAGACATGAAGCAAATAACATTCTAAACATAATGTATTTGATGTATTTTGGGACTGTATTGGTTTGTTTAGGTTGGTAATGATCGTAAACACTGGAATTACAACAGACCTATAATCTAATTTATGATCAGATAAGAAAATTCCAAAAAGCATATTTTTCACCCACCAATCAAACTCTTACAGAATGTAGTGTATATGAACGGATTGGGCCCTTAAGTGAAACAGATGCACAGATGAAAAATGGTCACATGATCAAAAACACACTCACCCAGACAGGCAGCAGCCCCGACCATGGCATAGAGTCCAGGGGTGACACAGTCAGCGCCGGGTCGGCACCAGTTCTTGAAGATGATCCAGTCGTGATGGTGGTAGGCCATCTGCTCCACCGCGATGCCCACGATCCGCCCGGTGATAGCTCCCACCGCCATGCTGGGAATAAACAGCCCTGCCGGGATCTGAGGGGGCACGTGAAAGAACAAAAATATCAGATGAAGCAATCTCACCTTCACGGCTCTAAATAAATGCATTTATCCTACTGTATATCCTTCTATCACCAGGATTGCAGAAGCCAGATGATGCACAGCTATGTTTGAAAATGAAATAATTCTTCATCTGTTTGGGAGAGCACAATTTTTGCCTGCCCATGCTTAAAACAATTATAAATGGTTTAATGCCAAGGTATTTACACATCAGAAGGTAATGTAGATCACTGCCTCTCAACATGAGGGGTTTCCAGGGGACCCCAGCAAAGTGATTAATAGTTAGTAACCAAATGGACCCTTACAGGTCTGCAACTCAGAGAATGCACTCTCTGAGTTGAATTAACACTGAGGGTTTCAAATGGGAGTCTGCGGCCAATTGTATAAAAAACTGGGGGTCCTTGAAATTAAAAAGGTTGAGAATCATTGATGTAGATTATTGTTGAGAGCGAGGCCCAAGCCATCAATGTGACCCCTAGACCCCGAGCTCCCGTGAGGCCCCAGGCGCCTGCCATGTCCGCCAGCAAGAAGAAAAGAGAGAAGCTGAAGCTGAATCGTGCTGCTAGGGCACCTACTACTGGATGGCCCGAAGGTAGCGAGCGATGGAATAATTGGAATCCTCCATACAACGCTGTCCCTACAACGGGGGGGTGCCACCGCCGTACCCCCACTCATATGCACGAAGGGGACCTCATCAGGGACCCTACCCCCACCCCCATCCTGCCGCCCGGCCAATATCAACCCGATCCAAGAAGCCAGCAGGGTCCATACTATTAGGGACCATTAAAACATGTAAAGCAAATGCTTAGTTTATAGAAACACAGCTTTGAGATGTTTTTGCTTAGAACGCTTCCCACACACTTTCTCACACAATACTGCCAGTGTAAGCTGATAGTGGGCCAGACTGCCAAGGTAATGCACTGTCTGCTTAGCTGAGGTGGTGCATGACAGGAAGTGCCTACGTGCTTCAAGGGTTGAGAGTTTGACGGGACGGGAGGGGTGAAGAATGCCATGTCATGACAGTATGTCGCCACAGGGGTTGACCCCCGGTCGCCCTGGGTTGGCAGGACTCTTCCTGGACTTTGCATTATAGAGACATCTGTTTACTTACATACAGCTAACAGCCACCCCGGTGGCCATTTCTCTCTTCAATACTTTATTCTCTATTTTTGTAACTTACTTCTTAATAAATCCTTTTCATTGAGCTTCATTTTTGTGCGACGTCTGCCTCCCTACTGCCTCATTAGCCAAGAAAGATATCCTGGGTTTTTGTCCTTTTCCTGTATTTTTGTGGTAAGATTGGTAACACAAATTGCTACATAAAAATAGGAGCTAGCCTGTGTCTGAGAGTTTCTCTCTAACGGACGCAGGTTGGGACAGGCCCTGTCAACGGCCTTAAGTTTCATTCTCACAATATTTTCCCAGTGAAGATATCTATCTGTTGTTTATTACTGAGTAAGGTGGTTGGACCTAAGTTCATTTCTCAACGAGTGGCTCTCATTTATATCCTCATAAAAGCAGGATACAGAGGACTGCTCACGAGAGGTGACTTGACACTAGCTGCTTGGTAATAGCACATAGCCAAGAGTGAAATTAGGTATGTAACAGTTGATGTTGAAGCACACGCAGATACAACAACAGTTGTGTCCCGTAGCTGTTGGTGAAAGACGCCAAGACAATAGTATTGGTCTCCGGTCACTGAGTGTTATTAAATCTAATTCTAGATTTTTGCCTGAGTTCTGAGTAATGTAGTCTAGTCATAGACCACCGAAGTCCTGACGTCACTCGTTCATCCCCAGGTTCGTAAAGTAATTTCGCTATGGAGAATAACATTGGGTCATCATAGAATAGTCTCATATAAGAATTGTGGTCCAAAAATAAACAAACTGTCTCGGCATAATTGTCAGGGAGGAGGCTCTGTATCGTTTATGATAGTCAGTCACTTATATTTGATACAGTCTGTTTCTGGCGAAAATGTAACTAATTCGGCGGAAGTAACATTATCGTTTTCTCACCGTCAGTTGATGCTTCATATCCATAAGAGTCTATGGGATTCAGAATGGGGGTGGAAAACCGCGAACCAGGTAGACAAACCAAGGATGTGTAAATTACGTCAGACTTCGGTGGTCTATTGTCGGAAGCCACTTGTAATCTACCGAGAATATATCCTCTAGGTTGAACTCAAGAGACAGAGTTTATCCATTCTAGATAAAGCGATAAGTTGGTAAGTAAGGTTAAATTCCGGTAACTGGAGAGGTGTTAGCAAACCTTGAAGGGGTTCCGGTGAGGAGTCTGGGCCTAGTTGGCCCAGGGTCTGATTCCCTCGTCAATTATATTGAGAAAATGCCTCAAAAACGTCAAAGCCTGTCAGAACAGACACAGATCTGGATAAGATCTGGTCTGCTAAATGCCTAAATTGTAAAATGACATTAGACTAAATGTTTTCCCCACCTACGTTCCCCAACACTTACCTTCATGCCGAAAGTGAAGATGGTGATGACCACCTTGAAGACCAGTGCCAGTGCCAGCTGCCAGAGGGCGGTGTACACCCCCGGGCCGGCGGGCCTGTCCGGTATATCGTCCACGGGCCGGGACATGTTGGGGTTGTTGACGTAATCGCAGAGTTGGGAGGACTCCAGCGCTCCACAGTCGTTGAAGAGCTCCGAGATGAGCTCGCTGGTGCTGCGCCGGGTGTACGGGTTGGGGAACGCCACCAGAGCGGTGATGCCCGTCACCACGATCACCTCCAGCACCGGGTACTTCCCCAGCAGGGTTGTCTTGCGCCGCCGACACCAGGCGATGTTGGCCCTAATGAAGAGGGTCCCCCACAGCCCGCCGAACACCCCGAGGAGGATGAAGGGGACGAGCTCGGCCATGTACCAGGGCGTGTGGTACTCCACGTAGAACAGCACCAGGCGACTGTTGCCAAACGGGTTGATGGAGCGTAGGGTGAAGGCCGCCACCAAGGCGGCAAAGAAGGATCGCCACAGGGTCTTCAGAGGGAAGTAGTAGCTTACCTGCAGAGACATGGAGGAGGAGGAGACAGGGTTTGTTAGAGGATGGACAAGTAGTCACACTACTGACATGATACTGATGGCATGTCATCTAAACAGATGTAGTCCCCGCCATGTAGACAATGAATGAAAGGAAGATAGAAATTATGGAGGAAAGAAAGAAATGCAATACTTAGTCCCCCACCAGCAAAAAGTAGTGACTGAATAGGTTTTTAGGGTGATAATTACCTAGTATTGGTAGGTGACACACCTGCCATCCCTACATGTAACCATATACCACGTTTGGTCATTGATAGCAGGCCTTATGGTACAAACACATTTTTTTTACACAGATCGGTCGATCCCGAGAGGCTTTTGTTTTGTCCCAAAACAAAAACATCTATTGCTATCATCTGCCGTCCAATCACGCTCATTTTGTCTAGTTTGAATGTGAACCCCAACAAATTGTATCAGCATATTATGGCCCATTTGTGTGACCTGTGTAGCACAGAGCTACAATTCAACCACAGATAACGAGATGAGACAAGACAACAGTATTGAGAATTATTTCAGGAAGAGATGCAGATAAAATATATACAATTCCCATGGAAGATAATAACTATTTCATCACATCAAATGGAAAATGTAATGGAAAATTAACAACTGCTCTGTGATGGTGAAGAAATTTGGGAACTTTGAACGATACTTTGACAAACCACAAAAGAAAGATGAAGGAACTGAAATCTCAACCAGGAACATGACAGTCTATTTTCACAAAGCCAGTGGGTAAAGTTAATTCAGCAGCAAGCATTTTGCAGGAAAATGCGGAATATGAAGGATGTGATGGATGTTGCCAATTGCCATGATGGTTGTTGTGTTCCATTCAGGCACACAGGTCTGTGTTTTCTCTCATGAAGGCTTTCTGACTTCATGTGATAAACAGTCATAGATCACCACCCTGTGGCCTTTTTCAGAATTGCAACCAGCAGCGACCAACCTGACTTGAATGGACTGTCAGTTAGTTCCCAGTGCCAACTCTCACACAAAGACATTACACTACAGATGATAGTTTCGAGAACTGTTTTGTATTCTTGAAATAAACAGATATGAAATTGTTGTTTTCACAAAACCGAAGTAAAATAATAACTGCAATATTAGATATTTTTTGGTGTGTGCTTTCACATAACATCTTAATAACTGAAAAAACGCCTTCTTTCTTTGTTAATCTTGAATTTTAAAACCAAATAGCCAAAATGTGATTTTCATATGAAACTGAAAATTTGCTTTCACTTTCTTGCACCTCCAAGATTTTCGAACTAGCAAACATTGTGTGATTGGTCAGAAATTCAAGGTGCTTGTGAATGTTTAATTTCCACAAGCTACCAGCAACGTACCATGAACAGTTTTGAGGAAAGGTTGGCTGAGGTTGCACTTTAAACCTATGTGCATCGGATATTTGAAAATAGCCGATCTACAAGCTAAGCTCACAACGTGTCGCTATGCAACACGTTGTGAGCTTGTAGATTTTCTTTGTTGAAATATTGTAACAACACTGGTAAAATCTGGTACAGGGGTCCCTGGCACAAAATATTTGCACTTAGGGGGGTCCATAGACAAATACATATTAATTTGTGGGTCCTTGAAATGAAAATGCTTGAGAACCACTGGTATAAACAACATTAGGAAGGAAGCCCAAATAAGCAACCACACTTTAGAAACAAGTGCAAAAAAACGCAACCACCAATATTTACAAGCGACTTTACAGAAAAACAAGCCCAAACCCGTTTATAATAAGCGTCTAAGTGGACATGGCAACCCTGAACACAACCATATACGGCAAGTAATTAATGGAGATAGATAGCACACACTTGTCCACTGATGAGTGTCTGTCGCCCCAAATGGCGAAATCCCCCCATAAATACCTCCGAAGGACTTCGGAGGGTAATAAAAACAAAGAGCACTGTATACAGTGGGCCGGGTCTAACGTTCAGCAGTCAAAGTGGAGCCGCATCGAGTATAAAACAATTTTGAAGTATGCTGCCTGCCTTATCGAACCCACCTCTTCCAGACTGAAGAGAACCCCTCCAATAGGAGCTCCAAACGCCACGGACACCCCAGCAGCCGCTGCTGCTGATAGGACCTGTACAAAAATAAGTTACATTTGGTTACAAAACTCGACCTAACATTTGAATAATGTGAACCTAACATTTGAATAATGTGCATTCCTCCATCTTCCATCACAGCAATTTTATACATTTGCATAAATCTATACTATATACTTTAAAAATGACGAGCTCCAACTTTCTTTCAACTTTTTACTTTGGGCATGTCATTATAGGCAAAAATGTGAAACAAAAACTCTAAAATAGCATGTCTGCAAGCTCTATTCTGCCGCACAACAGTGTACGATGGTGTATATAATTTATATAGCTTGTAGATCGGCATATTTCACTATTTTCATGCGACACTGTCGAACGACTAAGTATAAAATAGGTCTTAATGGGTTAAATACTGAATAAAATGTAGCTAAAACAAACCAATCAGTCTCATGTGTCCTACTGCACTGGTTCTCCATTGTACGTACTGGTTAATCCATTGTACGCTCTCTTAAGTTAAATTGACCCGTAAAAGGTCCATTTTGACCGCTGGTGGTCCCCAGACCCAAAATTGAGAACCAGTGTCCCTACTGTACCAACCTCTCGCCTCTTGCCCTCGTTCTTGCTGTACTTGGAGAAGAGGCTACAGAACAGGTTTCCACAGCAGCAGGCCACGTGGACCAGAGGGCCCTCTTTGCCCAGACTGAGCCCAGAGGACACGGCCAGGACCAAGGTCACCGTCTTTATCAGCAGGGTCCACTTCCCCAGGTAACCCCGGATGATGAACCCGCTCAGGATTGTCTTGATCTGTGATGCAAATTACGCACAAATCATAACATGTTGGTTAAAAACATTCAGATTCAAGGATAAAAGTTAACACAGAAGTGCTTAAAGTCCAGGACGTATTTCCATTGTGGTGCAAACAAAAAGCTGGTAGCCCACAGGTGTAGCAGTCATAGCTATAAGAGGTTAAACCAAGTTACATAGCACTATGACATTGTATAAAATGTATTTAATAACAATTATTCAGACATGCCTTATCCAACAGACAAGTTTGAGTTAGAGAATTAAACATTCTCAAATTAGTTTTTATATAGGTGCTTGCTTCAAGTGATATTTTGCTATAGAGTGTTAGTTCAGTAACAGGGCAGAAGTAACAGGGGCAGAAGTAACAGGTCTGTCTCTTTAGTGAACAGAAAATTAATTTTCAGGTTGGGTTAGAAATATCATCCACTCAGAGAGATAGAACTCACACAGAATACAAGTGAAATTGGAAGTAAAGAAACAAATAAATGAAACAAACAAAATTGATCATAATAA
Source organism: Gymnoscopelus microlampas (assembly GCF_963454915.1). NCBI lineage: Eukaryota > Metazoa > Chordata > Actinopteri > Myctophiformes > Myctophidae > Gymnoscopelus > Gymnoscopelus microlampas. Next base: position 21,970,867 of record NC_139961.1, on the reverse strand, counting down.
TCAGCAAACTCTGTACCCATTAAAACCGGGAAAGCATCTGTATAACAACTTTAACCATTATTTTATACTTTGGCTATTCAAAAATAGCAGATATACAAGCTCACAGCGCGTCACTTTGTGCCGCGCTATGAGCTTGTAGATCTGCTATTTTTGAAAAATCTTCAAAATGTGTGCAAAATCTTTGAATATATATATTTTTTTAAGCAAACATTTTAAGTCAAATATTTGCTTCAGTGGGTCCCTGGAACAAAATATTTTGAGATGGGGGTCGGCGGCCAAATACATATCATTTTGGGGGTCCTTGACATGAAAAAGTTTGAGCACCACTGATATAGCGACATACGTTTTTCAGAAAACTGTCAGAATTTAGGAGAACATTTTTTTAATCGGCCTCAGGGGGTTAATGGGTTTAATGGACCTCTGCTCACCTCAGGGATCCCGGAGCCACAGGCGTACGGAGCGAACACTCTCACTAAGGAGACTGCCAGGAAGGAGAACAGCAGAGCCCACATGATGTACAGGAAGTAGTTCAGGAGGTACGCCCCGGCTCCCTGGAGGAACACCCAAAATATACATACAGTACATTAGGGAAATTTACATTGTGTATATGCATAATATACAAACGTATGTACAGTCTAAGTTCTGGGTTCAATTCTTGCTAGGGGAACATACTGTTTATTACATTTAGATAATTCATGAATTTTAGTTAAGGTTAGGCACAGTTAGTATGGTTAAGCTTTGGCATGGTTTTGGTGTGGTTATGGTTAGGGTAAGGAACATTAGGGCCCTCTACCTGGAACTGAGTGTAAACTGTAAATTCTCCTTTAAACTCACAACCATTCGGTTGAATGCTGCTGACTGTTTGTCGCAAGCTCGATTTTCTGCACTCAGCATTGCCATTCTGAACGGAGTGATAATTTAGTGATTGTAGGTTTGAACTGCCCCACTTGCGACTACGTTAGCCACCCCTGGTCCTCTGACTCAGCACTACCACACTGACAATTTCACCGAGGACGCTGGTTTGTATGCCACTCAGCCAGCTGAGTCATGGTACATTTCACTTTCTCAGGTGAGCTTATCGCAGCCAGACCAGACTTATAATTTAACTGTGGTTGTTTGTTGGTGGACGGGCTGCCAACTGCTGAGCACATGGTAGGTGCGCACTGAGGTCATCTTTGCTACACAAAGCCGACGTGGTTGCGTCGTGTTCAACACGCCCTGTTGTTTTGGACCAGAAGTGGTTACACTCAAGTTCCCGCAGGACAATCAACGGTATCATATTGTATTTTAAGATTATAATGTAATACGTTCTTGGCTATATGCAACCTACAGCTACATATTCCCAGTGGTGGAAGAACTACTCAGATTGTTCACTTAGCCCATTTAGACTTATTGTAAACAATACGTCTTTTTACCTTACAAACAGCATCTGTGTCACATAATAAGGTTGCTAAATATAAAGCAACATAATTGCTGTGTTATGTTTTTAATTTTTTGAACACATTTTTAAAAATGAAAGTTTTTCAGGAAACTTGGATTTAGAAGCGGCCTCGGGTCTAAATGGGCTAATAGACCCTTCCAATATGTATATGACAGGAGATTTTTCTACTGTTGCACAAGTTGTCAGCAGCCCCAGACAGCACAGCAAAGCTGGCGTGTAAATTTGAATGAAAACATTTTAAGTGATCAACTCGGAGATAAATCAACACTCAGGTTTTCAAAAGTCTGGAGTATAGCCAGAATCTTTCTAGCAATCCACAGTTTCATAAAATCCACAACCACTTCAGAAACCACATTCACCCTGGTGCACTGCTATAGGCTATGCTTTGTGATAGCATGTCACAATGGTTCAAAGTGTTACCACAAACCATTCAAGCATTCTCTAGCATTTCCTTCAGTACTCATTGCTCATGACTATAGAAATTCCAAGGTCATCGCAAGAAAATGTGAGGAATGTATAGCACCGGTATGAACCCTATACGTGTGTCCTGGAAAATAGTCTGTTGGTTCCACCTCGAATCTGACTTGGGACCGGTTCTGCTTCTCATTCTGTCTATATATATATACTATGATTTATTTTCCATTAACATCTCTTGTAAACTCTAGATATAATACTAGAATTCTGCAAGTCTCTAAATTTCAAAAGCCATTGTGAAAACCACATTAGAATGTTTGCTGATTTTTGCTGATTTGTTGATTAACTATTTCTTTAGTCGAGGACAACTCTAAACTAATCATTTGAAATAGGGGTCCAATGAATAGGGCTCCAATGAATATCATGATAATTCGAAATGTTTGCAGACAAAAATAATTATTAGTGTCACTGTCGGGTGGAAACCTTGTCTGTCCAAAACCGGTACTTTCAGGAATGGATCCAATGAAGTTATTATTCAGTGACAAGCTCATGGTAATACTTTTCATTGGTTAAATATTTATAGAACCCACAGACAGACTTAGACCAATATCAACCTGGCATCCCTACGCAATGCAACGTGCTGTGAGCTTGTAGCTGCTACTTTTGCATGAGACTGTGATACGACAAAGTATATAAAGAAGGGAAATCATTTATGAAAAAAACATCAGCGACGATATCCTTATCCATGAGCCAGTTCTGACCTCAGAGTGGCCGGTCATCAGCTCGGCCCATTTCTGCCACTGTGGACACTTGTCTCGGTCATCGAAGGTGGTCTCGTTAGACGTCCAGCAGCACTGTTCATGACTGTACCAGAACGCTGACAGACACACGCCTTCCTTTAGGTCTGTCATCCAGTCCACCGCCAGGTCAATCACTCCAGCCAGCGTGCCTGAACAGAGGAACACACATGTACACACACACACACACACACACACACACACACACACACACACACACACACACACACACACACACACACATATATTAGAGCCCGACTGATGCCACATTTTTGGGTCGAATGCCAATCTCGATTTTGGAGTCCAACACCACCCATTTCCAATGTTATGACCGACATTTTATCCAAAAGTGCAAAATAAATTCTAATCAATTAGAAAAAGTTTGATTTGATAAAAGTTTGCCGTCATTATTATTATCATTATCATTGATGTAACATCATCTTATTTGTATGTAACCTCTCTTCTTTTTCTTTTTTTTGTGTTGTCTCAGCAGCTGGGAAGAGCGGGCGGGTGGGTGGGAGGGAGGGCGGGCGGGGAATAATGGGTATCTATGTATCCTCATGAATGATGACCTTTTATTATCTGGAAAACTCTTAAAAACCCAATAAACAGATTTAATTGAACATTTCTGTGGACTTCTGAAAATGGATGCCAGGTTGAAAGTGGTTAAAAATCAGGACACATTTGGCTGAATAGACACAGACATACTCAATAATGGCCTATATTTCGGCCGGACCAATATATCCATCTGGCCCTAACACATGTTGTACACACAAGCTTATGTCTTTGCTTCGTGCTGTTCTGTTTATGTGCTGATTGAATCTTTTCTGTCCATTGTCTTAGTTGAGCCACCAAGTGATGCAAAACTATTGTAATGAAGCCGTCTGTTTGTACTGCATGTCTGTATGGTAACGTAAAGTTTGTCTCATGATAATCACGTGTGTGTGTGTGTGTGTGTGTGTACCTGACAGGAGTCCAATAAGCAGCATAACAACCCATCCTGACCAGGCGTCCAACAGGCTCTTAATCAGCTCCCAGATGCTCTCCTTGCTCTTACTGGTGATCTGATGAAAACAATCACAAGCTGATAATCATCACCCTGTCTAAGAATGAACAATTTGCTGTTATCTTATAGACTACTGCAATTCTATGATGAGTTAAATAATGAGTGAAATACTGCAATGCTGGAATTCTATAATGAGTGAAATAATGAGTGAAACACAGAAAAAGCAATTAAAATCATCACAATCATAATTAACCACTTAAACCCCATATGGGTTCAATACCAGTGTCTTTCCTGTTTTCAGTTATTGTGGGGAAAGTTTTCGCTGAAAAAAGCCTATTTAATTGACAAGCTCACGATGCGACGCGTTGCGTCGCATTGTGAGCTTGTCGATCTGCTATTTTCAGCTAAAGCTTTCCCCACAATACGGATGCTGGGGTTTAAGTGGTTTAAGTTTTTCATCTCATGAATTTCTGATTCATTAATTAATAGTACCCAAAGCGCAAAAAATACCTTGTTTATAAGCCCCGTCTCGTATGTGGTTAATTATAGCTTCTGCAGTATGGAAATTGTAGTAGTTCACATTGTGATTTCAATTTAGCTTTTTGCTTTTTTATTTCAATTACTTTCAATACATTTTTCTTTCAATGAATTGCAAAATCATATGGCTGTATCCCTGTCACACTCAGAAATGATACCGAAACCAATTTAACATTAACAATAAAAATTAGATACTATATCACAACAGGATAACACCAGCCGCAATAGCTACAGTAATGTGGTGCGTATGGCGCTCGGACCGAACCCATCCTGGAACTCAGCCTTCATTGAGAGATCTCAACTACACACCTGTAAAGTTCCGTGACTGCACCTTGCACGGTTATCACAGTGGACAAAATATGCCCACAGACATGTAAACACCACACCGACTCACAAGGTGAAAACAATTAGCAGGAGTAATAGCAGCCACGCTGTCGTGGGCTGGTAATAAAAAGGCTCCTGGGCTTGATCCAAACCTTGCGGTGGCGGTCTGTGTCTCTGGACTTCTCCCTTAGCCAGTCGATGGTGTGGAAGTCCTCGTAGGTCCCCACGTCCGGGAACGGCTCGTCCAGGAAGTCCATCAGGTTCCCCGTTCCGTTCATCTCCTCGGTGGGAGTGGCGCTGCCGCTCACACCTGGTACAACAGAGAGTACAGTATCAATGTGCAATTATTACCCCAATTAACCATTCAAAAATACGCAATTAACCACTTGAACCCCAGCATCCATATTCTGGGGGGAACATTACAAAAAAATAGCAGATCTACAAGCTCGCAATGCATTGTGACTCGCTTGTTGATCTGCTTTTTTTCGCAAAGAGATTTGTTGTTGACTGAAAAAAGCTGTCCAAGTACAGAGCCAACTCAGGTCCAGTTTACTAAGGGGGTTTAAGTGGTTAACCGCTGTTAAAAATGTAATTATACTGGCCATTGCGACGTTTTCCAAATCACACAAGGCTGCATTTTAAATGAAAGGCTCCAGTCTTGTGTGCACCAGACCGTATCGTAAACAAGGTATTCTGGGGCCGGGTTGAATTCCCGGCAGACAAATCAAGCTGCACGCCAGAGAATCTTTTGAACATTTACTAAGTATTGGAAAGAAAAAATAGAAATGTGATTCCTGTACGTTCATGTTCTTTGTCACTGGTCCTACGATATTTATCTAAAGCTGCAATCTGTAACAATATTTGAATGAATAAAACGTTATTTTAACCAATCTGTATATGGTTAATACAATAACTAGCACATCTGCAGCAATATCAGTGGTTCTCAAACTTTTTTACACCAACTTGGGACCAACTTGGGAAAAGATTTTGTGCCAAGGACACCTGGAAGAGGAGATTTATGATTTAAATTATTCCAAATCTTTCAAAAAAATTTCCAAGATGTTTTTCTTCAAAAATAGGATCACAAGCGTTGTAGATCGGCTATTTTTGAAGAGACAAAGTATAAAACAGAGTTACAGTGTTTAAACTGATTGTTGTGATGCTATATTGACTAATTATGCTGGGGCCTGGGGACCACCTGGAACCCCCTCAAGGACCCATGTGGGTCCCTGGACCCTATTTTGAGAACCAGTGGCCTACTGTAGGCCTATATATGAACCACATCCAAAAGCACATTTCGAGGTGCAGTCAGCATTTTCAGTTAAGTACTATCCAGTTCAGCAGCCTGTCTATTACATATCACTATGATATACTGATACAACCTGTTTTTGTGCGAGCATGGCATGATGATTACATGGTAAAAATCCTTTCATTTATCCATTTGTAAACCCAAGACTTAAAGACTCAGAGTTAACCCGTTAAACCGGGAAAGCATCTGTGTAATTTTAGATTTAAGATTTTAACCACTTTATTTCTTTATAATTTTTATCCCGCGATTTTTGTAACCCATTTTTTTTCACCCGGTGCCAATTTCCTAAGTGATCCTGGGCGCTACACCAGCCCTACACCAGCGCTACACTAGTCCCCCACAGCCAGGGAGGCCAGGGCCGAGCTCATGCTTCCTTCAATGCATGAGAGCCAACTGACCTTCTTGTCACCTGACAGGGGGGAGTTTCCCCGGTAGGACGTAGCGCGTGGAAGGAACACGTTATTCCAACCAGTTCCCTTCCCCTCCATCAGGCGCCCCGGCTGTCATGGGGGAGGCGGTATAGCGACCAGGATTACTACATGTTTTTGTGAGGGTATTAACTACCCTAGGAGACACGGGGAGAACATGCAAACTCCACACAGAGTAGGGCCTTTCGCCAGAAGATTTTAACCACTTTAACTATTATTTTATACTTTGCCTATTCAAAAATAGCACGTATACAATATAAGCTTATATTGTAGATCTGCTATTTTTGAAAATTTGCTTCTGGGGGTCTCTGGAACAAAATATTTTGAGATGGGAGTTGGCCGCCAAATACATATAACTTTGGGGGTCTTTGACATGAAAAAGTTTGATCACCACTGATTTAGCAACATAGGTTTTTCAGACAACTGTTAGGATTTAGAAGACATTTGTAGAATCGGCCTCAGGTCTTATGAATGAGTTGAATGAACACTAAATTGTATTTAATATTTAGTAATTGTAAATACTATATTGTGATTTAAAGTGAACTGAGTCATAGTTGAATTAAACTATTCCTCATTTAGCTAGGGACCCCTTGCAAGAGGTGATGTCCCCTCCTCAGTTAGCCCAGGGGTCTTCAACAGGGGGTCCTCAGAGTTACTACAGGGCGTTGTAGCTTGAGCTTGTAGATCGGCTATTCGGCAAAGAGAGGCAAAAAAGAGCAGACTAAGTACAGAGTGAAAGGTCAGGTTTACAAAGTATTGAAGGTTTAAGTGGTTAAATGTCTGAAAATACATATCAACATGAATCCAATACACTGATGACAGTGCTGTCAAACAAGTCTATGAAGCTACCTATGAAATGTATGACAAGGTTTAATCTGCAACACAATGTTATACAATATGTAATGGGGGACCCTGCTTTCATCTCTCTCAGCTAGGGGTCCTTGGCCTGAACCCCGTTGAAGACCCCTGGGTTAGTCTATACAGTAACACCAACTGTGTACATATAACCATGGTATGCTTCATTAATGGGTGCACCCGTTAATTAAGTATAACCACCTACACAGGCACTTGCAATTCATGCATATTTCACACCTAGGAAAATGTCAAAATTCAGAATAAACATTTTCAGTGTATGAGACATACAGGCTGCACATGTAAACATGATGTCACTAATAGGCGTGACAATGCAAAAACTAAGGCATATTAATGGCTTAATCGTTATAATATATACCAAAGCTACAGCTGTCTTTACAATAACGTTTAGCTCTTGCATGTTGTCATTTTTATAACATTATACTGTATACATAGAAAGCCTCCATCGTTGCATCAATCTGTGCAGGATCATAATGTTTACCTTCCCCCTGTTCTTCCATCATGTTTCCAGCCATCCAGAAGACGACCACGGACTAATAATAATATTTTTTATGATATTATGTATTTAACGACATTTTTTAGCTCATGTTTAAATAGAAATATAACGAATAATATATATAAATAAATAAACAAGGGTAGGAAGGAAGGAAGGAAGGAGAAGGCGTCAGAGATTTCTGCCTTCCCCCCACAATGCACTTTGTTTGTGATGACGTTAGCCCCCATGTATCGCAAGACGGTCGTCTGTCATGACCGTCATGGATGAACGTCAACATAGTGTTTGCACTTTCTCACTTTTTGGCCCGTACATCTACATAAAACGGTCAAATTTCAAATATAAAGTGCTTACCCCATGGCCACATATATTAAAATTATGTTAAGGCCCTCAAAAATACCCTAATTTTCCGTATTGTTAAATAAAAAGCATTTTAATCCAATTGGTGGCCATTTTTTTATCATAGTTATAATGTATCAGCATGCAATACACCTTCCAACCGATAGGGTCACGTAGTTGAAAGCAAATGGAGACAAAAACGGAAAATGCGTTTTATTCAACAATACGGAAAATACGGGTATTTTTGAGAAGCCGTAGATAATTATAATATCTAAGGCCATGCGGTAAGCACTTTATATTTGAAATTTGAACGTTTATGTAGATGTACGGGCTAAAAACAAAAAAGTGCAAACACTATGTTGAAGTTCATCCATGACAGTCATGTATCAGGGCTAGTGATGACGTTATTGACGTACTCACGTTGTGTGGAGGCAGTGACGCCGTCTGTGCACAAAATCACAGTTTGGTTGAAATAATAATAAATCAGTGCGATGATATTTCATAACCATATGAAAGTCAACAAAATTGCCACCAGTTACTGATGGAGAGGGGAAAAAAACTAGTATCGTGTAGGCGTCAATCATGTGAATCTATGTGGGGTTTTTGAAATTGCTGCTGTTTGTCATCCAAATAAATTTCGTTGAAAATAGGGACATCTTGTGGTTAGTAAGAAACATAACATGACAATAAATCATAACACATTCTCATTACACTGTGCTCATACTATTAAAGAATTTGATATGTTTTGACATTTATTGACATTGAAGTTCTACAGTCTAAATAGCTGTTGGCTCAAATGTGTTGTGGTTTATTTATATAATGATAAAGCATCATATCTTTCAGAAAGCACTTAAAAGATAGGATTTATGGAACATTTAAACAATATTCAGAAAGTGCCTCCGTGTCTCCAAGTGGTCACAGTGGTTTGCAAAGTAAAGTGAAGCTGCATACCGTTCAGATACAACCCATATACCATACAACCCGCAACATTCTCTTCATGGTTCCAGTGTTGATTTGTTATCTTATAGTCAATGGGGAAATGGAAAGAATTTAAGGATCGGTGCTCTACTCCTGTTTCTACAACAAACCTGCTTTTACAGACCCCCAACTGACATGTCTCACACGTAAAACAGACGCCTCTGTTTAGTTTTATTCCGTTTCCCCAGCAACTCCTTATTGGGGGCCCCCACACACCTGCTCCAAAGACAATGAGAGAACCTCTATGAACCTCAAAAGCCTTTCATTTGGGGCAGGCGTTGGAAAAGCATTCGGCATATTGATGACATCCTGTCTGCATTTGAACAACATCCTGTGTGTATACCTCTCTGTTTACCAGACACAGTCCCCGGAGTTGAATGACCCTCTTGTTTCTTATGACCGGCCCCTCATTTTAACCATCTGACCAGTGGCGACACAGCGGGTCACACACACACACACACACACACACACACACACACACACACACACACACACACACACACACACACACACACACACACACACACAGTCACACACACAGAGCTACCAGAGGAGGAGGGAGGAGGGAGGATTGTACTGGAGCTTGGCAAAGCAAGCTTCCCTCTCAGCCAGAGATGATAAGTGTGTGATTTGCTGCTGATCCCTGAAGAGGTTGTTTTTTTTCAATCCACGACTCTGCTCCCGTTGCTGGCAGACCTGTCGGGACATTCCTCGGAACTTGGAACCATGCTCCGGTGAGGAGAGGAGTGAGTCCATCCCTCCGGGCGACAAGCGAGGTCAAGAGATAAACCGAGACAGACAGGTCGGAGAGGTGGGCACCAGGAGTCACACACATGGATCAAAGCGTTTGCATCTTAGAGCTGCTGGGGGTTCTCTTCTCCGCCGGCGCCTGGCTCTGCTCCCTGGCCACCACCATGATGTCCAACTGGCTCACGCTCTCCACCGACCTGCTCCCCACGGAGAGCTACGAGCTGGGGCTGTGGGAAACGTGCGTGGTGCAGGACATGGGCGCCCTAGAATGTAGACCCTACGACAGCCTCCTGGGCCTGCCGCCGGACATCAAGCTGGCCAGGATCCTCATGTGCACCACGGTGGCCATAGGGCTCCTGGGCTTGCTGCTGGCCATCCCCGGACTGTACGTAGTCAACAGCTGCGACGGGAGGCTGGAGGACCTCCGGGTCAAGAGGGTGATGAAGATGATCGGCGGGATACTGTGCATCGCGGCCGGGGTCATGGGCCTCGTGCCCGTGTCGTACATCGCGCACCTGACGGTCATGAGGTTCTTCGATGAGAGCGTGCCATCCGTGGTGCCACGCTGGGAGTTTGGAGATGCGCTGTTCTGCGGCTGGACGGCCGGGTTTCTGCACCTGGTGGCCGGATCTCTGCTGCTGGCGTCCTGCCTGTGTCTGCAGGATGACGAATGCACCCACCTGCCCATCCCCATCCCGCTGGTGAAGGTACGCTCGCAGGTCAGCATCTCTCACAGGTCGAGGTCCGAGTACGTATGAGGATGACACTCAGAGGGGAGCCCTCTCAAAGGTCTCAAAGGTGACTCTTATCTAAAGGCTTTCGGCGTTATTTCTCTATAATGACAGCCCACCAGTATGTATTTAAGGTGGGATGATTGTATACACGAGTGGCTTGTAATTTTCTCCTCTGTTTTTCAATCACTGAAGTGTTTTAACTCGAAAGGTTTGTTGTTGCAAAGATGTCACACGTATTCGGCACACAGGAATTCCCACATTTGAGCCAAAGAGACAATTCATGGATCCATCAAAACTGATATTAACACATTGTCACAGTGCTGCTGTCATGCCAGTGTGATTTCGGTGTTTAGTACTGTATCGTATGATGAGATAGAGTGCAATAATTATCTGACAATTTGATCAGTGAAAGGTGTTGTCAGAGGAAGGTCTGCACACTTCATGTACTCTCAATGAGTCCCTGAATGTCCTCTCTCAATACAGTTTATGACTGTCTGTTGAAGAAGAGAAAAAACACAGCTGCAAATTTGTTCTCCTGTGCTTGAAAATGTTAAATAGTTATCTGAGGACTGAATCATGCCTCTTGAGTCATTGAAATTCTTTCTTTATTGATAACATTCTTTTTTGCAGATATGTGGGTTTTTTAATGCAACAATAGTATCTAAAATATCTTGGTTTCATTGTCATTGTTGTGCATTAACAATGGTGTCATTGATAGCTGAAGTAGCAAAGGTGATTTATTGCTTGAGAACTGGGAAGAACTTAGTTACTGTAGCCCCTCAATGTTTATTCACTTTTAAATAGCCTATCTATATAAGAGAGTCAACTCTTGTGAAGGGGAAAAGAGTTACAGATTAACGCATTCAGTCTTGAATGGAAGAAAGGTATATTAGATCTGTAAACTACTGCATGTTCAAATGACAAAACTGTACAATGCATATCCTGTGAGTTATATTGCAGTGGCTTGATGTTCATAGGAAAGACTCTTGCTTAGGTAATATTGGTTTGGATTGTCCTTCAATCAGAGTGATTGAGGAATGTATTGCATTGAATGTATTATATGTTCAATAAATCACATTTCAATAGAATACCACGATATAGCCCTACTGAAAATCCAAAGTTCAATGGCAAAAGATTGTAAAGACATGTACATATTGACATAAATGAATATATGAATAAAAGTATTGAATCGATCTTCGTTTGCAACTGTTTGTAGTCTACTCTTTATGGCAATGTTTTTGTTCCAGATTTCTCTGCATAACGTTTATTTTGATATACAAAACACTTAAGACATGCAAAAAATGCATGCAATGATTGTGCAAATGAGAAAAAACTGTCTTATGAAATATGCTCATTTCAACAGAATGCAAGAAACACACAACTCAAAATGACACAAACGCATTGCCTCACCACATGGGATGGATTCAGACCACTGTCGGGGAGCGAAATGTTCGTGTCAGTTGACAAAAGCAGTCCAGTGGAAACGGAGCTTAAGTCTAATTCCTACAGAGTTCTTCCTCGTCTGCTGGGCTAAGCTGTGCCTAATGAACACCTTAATGACACGACTGGAGAATGTGCAGGGCACAGTCCTTAGGCCCCATTACTTTGACATTGTTATACAACAGTGGTTCTCAAAATTGTGAATTTCAAGGACCCCCATAACTCTGAGAGCGTACGAATGGAACCAAATGGACCCGTAAGGGTCCATTTGGTTCCATTCGTACGCTCTCAGAGTTACAGACCTGGAAGGGTCCATTTGGAAACCCTGCAATGAAGGGGCACTGAGGGTTCCTGGACCCCACTTTGAGAACCACTGTTACACAAGATGGTTCAGGATCAGTTTGTGGTAAGACAAAAACAAAACAAAACATTACTCAGAATGAACACTTTTAATTTTGGTGCGTGACACACAGACATACGACAACATGATGAACTATAACAAAATAAGGAACTGTATGTTCCAAGTGTGAACCCTGTTATAACAAAATTATTGGTTGTATGGAACTACATAGTATGGAGTATTATGGATGTTATTGACGGGGTTCATGTATGTGTATTCCATTTAAGTACATTGGCCTTGAAATATATAAACATGGTGGCATTCTTATTCTAGATAGTAAAATTCCAGAATGAATACTCTATGAGATAATAACATGGATGGCAATTTGTCGTCCCATCCAGATGTAATTTCCAATGCTTTGTTTCCAATTTCAAGTCTGTCTCTTCCAGATTATGTTCAGGAACTATAGGCTGGAGTGTGAGTTACTGAGATTTAGTTATAGAGAGGTAGGCATGTGTTTAAAAGATCACTGGTTTTGTCACAACTCATGATGGGTGGACCAGAATGAGCAGTACCTTATTTTCCTTAACCACCTAATAATAATAATAATTTGAGGTATTTTTGTCACTGTACATACGTAAAATTAGGAGCAGTGGGTGCTATTCATTATTAATACAGTGGGTTAAGTGCCTTGCTCCGGGACACTTCAACAGATTACTGGGCAGTCTCTATACCCATTCAGCGATGCCAGCCCCATGAACCCTATTCTGGGGAGAACATTCAGCGATTTTCACCTATAAGAGATTTGGTGTAGAGGGGAAAAAATTTAGTGGATCAAGTAACGAACCCTGGCGGACCCCGGTCAACTAATCGTTTAATTGGTTAACAGCTGTTGTTGAGGTGCCCTTGAGCAAAGCTCTTAACACCTGGTAATAGCTCCAACACTGCTGCTTAGTGGCCAACAGTAGGAGACTGCGGTTGTACTGGGCAGCTCCCAGGTGCCAATGTACATAACTATTACCGACAACCTAGGCAGGGAAGACAAAGCATAATGCATACTCAGCAAAACTTTCTTCCCCGGGATAAATAAATGTTAACAGAAAAAAAGCCCTCGCTCGGTGCTGCCTGCGGCCCTGTCGTGTGAAAGCTGCCTTTGTTGTGGTTTTACAATACGGTCATTATGGCCGCCCCTCCCTTGCTAATCGCACTATCTATCTCCAACCGCCAGAGGTTGGTTCCACATCAGTGGACCACATGGAGACGCCACTGTATGTTAAGCAGAAGTATGACATGTGACTTCCACACGCAGGGCCAACATTCAGGAAGGGCCAACGCTCTCAGACACAGAGGAGGTTCAATGAGCAATTCCAGCCATTCTCTTCTTTTGTAGTGATACAGGAAGGTGGTGACACGTTGCCTCACTTGAGGAGTGACGCAAGTCATAAATTAGATATTCATGTTCAACCTACTACTCTCAGCCACAGATACTTGAGACTTTGAGCCAGCAGAATGATTTACGGCTCAAGTCAGGCCGGACTGTCAAGAAAAGTATAAATAAGTATAAAAAATCCTGGCTTAACCGTCTTTAATTTGGTGTCTGCTTTGGAATTTGGCTGTGATGAATTTGATTGATAGTTAGAAAAAATTAAAACAATGTTTACAGTTTAAGATAACATTGCATATCAAGAGGGAAGCATGAAGCTTTTCTCGAACACAATATTCAGCATGCTGAATGGGTATTTACAAAAAAAAATGTGTGTAATTTGAAAGGATTTTGTGCCAGGGATGTGGCAGGGATTTTGTGCCGCATCGCAACACGTTGTGAGCATGTACAGTAGATGCTGTGGATGCGACACAATACTGTGAGTTTGAAGATCTGTTCTTTGCGAATAGCCATCTCAAGTGTTTAAACTGTTCCTCATTTTGCTGGGGACTCCCTAAAACTCCCTGGGGTCCATAGCTTTATATATACCAAACTGGGGGTTCGAGAACCACAGAATTACAGTTCTAAATATAGAAAGACTATAAAACAAGAGGTTGTGTCCTCCTCACGCTATCACTGTCATGTAGCGGGTCATTGAACCAAGCCTGTGAATGACTTCCTCTGCTGAGCCGGAGTTCAACTCAGATGAAAGAGGCGCTTTTGTTCCTACGTATTCCACACACGCAGGCACGCACGCACGCACACACATACGCACATGCACACACACACACACACAAGCACTGCCATCCTCGATTTCTGTGATGCTTGTTGCCTACACACACATAAACATGGATTGATTGATGCATGCATAAATGATTGAGCGCGTGCTTATGCAGTATACGGTAAAACATACAGTAGGAACATATGGATACAGGCAGGCACGTATACGCACGCACCAGTGCCAGCCTCTTTCCCTGCACAGTGAAATCCTCAGTGTCAGTTTAGCTCTGAGAGGTTGGTATGGTTCCATTAATGTTCCAACTTTTACAGTGTACTCCACACAGCCTGTGCCAAAGGAGTCTAAATCGTGACAGACTGAAGCATTGTACACTGTATCTCTCTGCCCATTGGGAGGCGTCCTGCTGCTCTTTGCACTTGACAGAGAATGGAAAAAAAAGTCTTGTTTGGGGAAAGCAGCTATTACACAACATGAGAGAAAGAGAGAGAGAGGGGGGGGGGGGGGGGTTCCAGTGTGGATAACCCCTGTGCGATCTTTAACCCTGGTTGGGTTAAATCAGTGGTTCTCAAACTTTTTAATTTCAAGGACCCCCAGTCTGGTATATGAATTTGTCCACGGACCCCCATAACTCTAATAGTGTACACAGAGTGAGCACATTCTTTGAGTTACAGACCTGTTAAGGGTAATTTTGGTTCCCATCAATAATTTAGCTGGGGACCCCATGGAACCCCCTCAAGGACCCCTAGAGGGTCCCCGTACTCCACTTTGAGAACCACTGGGTTAAGTGACATGTATACATTACCGACCCTTAACCCCTGAAGAGCTGGACGACCGGGGAGAAGCGAATGCACACATAATATACTGTACTGAGAGTGGAATAAAGAATCAGGCGAAAGTACAGTAGATAATCCCTTGTTACGACTCTTTTATCATCACTTGGATTACCAGCTTTTGTGACTCTCAATTTATCCTACTAGCTGGGACGTCCCCCTGCCAAAAGCTATACTTGATCTTAACGTGAAAGCACCTTGATGCTTCCTTAATGCCCCTTAATGGGCTCGCGGGCCAAGAAAGACAACAATCCACGTTAATGGGAGGAGACAGCGTTCACCTGACTTTGAGACCTATGACGGGGTTCAGGGTTGGGGGTCGGGGTTGGGGGGGGTCTTGGGGGGCCCATAGCTCTCCACTCCTGTGGTGCCGTTTTGAATCTTTACTGAGTTGTAATTGTTACGTAACGCTCCCCAGCTGAGCAGACCCTTTATGATTAAAGGACCGCTTTGCCCGTTTTCAACCTATCTTTATATAATGGGTCCACGCTAATGCTCATTATAAGAAGGCCTGAATACCATTTCTGTCTACTTGGTCTGGGTCTCAGAGGAGGGCTGAAACTATGCCTACCAATGACATAATTGGTAAGCAGGTCATTTCAAACAAGATATCAAACGTTTTCTTCAGGTTGCTAAACTATTCTCCCTTATATACAATACACTTCCCATTGCTGCATAATGTCTTTTCTTAACCACACACTTGACACTTTAGTCACACAATACAGTTTGTAGCAGCACTAATAGACAGTGAACTAAAACTTAACATGTCCTCAAAAGTGTTGATAACAATAAAATAAAAGGATAGACAACAGGCAATTTTTAGCGGTGCCAACCGCTCTACGTTTGACTCTGTCTGCGTGTCCGTCCGTTTGTTTGAGCACGGGCCGTTTGTTTGAGCACGGGATGAGCACGGCAAAGAAGCAAACAGCTATAACTTCAGTTTGCAGCATGCCACCAAGTCCAAATTTGGTATGTGGACTTAGACCACCAATAGGGACGAGCATGAATTGATGACGTTATCAAAGAGGGGTCCAGGGACCCCCAGCGCCCGTATGAGCACGGGATGAGCACGGGATTTTAAACAGCTATAACTCCAGTTTGCAGCATGCCACCAAGTCCACATTTGGTATGTGGACTTAGACAACCAATAGGGACCAGCATGAATTGCTGAAGCCCCGCCCCCTCTGTCTTCCCATTGGCTGGCCTTCAAACAGCCATAACTCAAGTTCGCAGCATGCTATGGAGTACAAATTTTGTACATGGACTAAAGCCAGCAATAGGGACTAACTGTCATTACTTAAGCCCCGCCCCCTCTGTCTGCCCATTGGCTGGGCTTTAAACAGCCATCATTCCAGTTTGCAGCATGCTACCAAGTACAAATTTGGTAAGTGGACTCAGACCACCAATAGGGACGAACTGAAATGAGTTAAGGCCCGCCCCAAAGGCACCGCTTCCTTCACACAGGGTGTGATTTTTTAAATAACCTTGTGAAGTTTGTTTTTCAGCCTAGTGGCTGGAAAACTAACATTGGCTGTTAGCTAATTAGGGGCTCGGTTGTAAGATAATTACGAATGCAATAATAATGACTCATGCAATGAGACCACACCTGTGTGTGTGTGTGTGTGTGTGTGTGTGTGTGTGTGTGTGTGTGTGTGTGTGTGTGTGTGTGTGTGTGTGTGTGTGTGTGTGTGTGTGTGTGTGTGTGTGTGTGTGTGTGTGTGTTCACACACACACTTGATGGAGAAGTGAAAACATTCATACAAATATATTAATTAACGCATTGTGAGCTTGTAGATCAGCAATTTGTGCTATTTCTGGAAAATATTTGACCAATGAAAAGTATTAACAAGTGCATGTGACTAAATAATAACTACATTGGAACACAGATTATTTTTTTCCATTCACTGAAAAGTAACGGTTATGGACAAGGTTTCCACTCGACAGCGACGACACACACACTGATTTGAACAGTTTCAAATCCTGGGTTGTCAATCTCTCTGTCACTCGTCAAAGTCACCCTCTGGTGATAGTTCTATCTCCACTTCCTAAAGGCGCTGTCCCTCCCAAGGATCCTTCACGCTGTGAAGAGGGTTGAACCCTGAGTCCTGACCTTTTAGGCAGCCTGTAGTTCAAGTACATCACCCCAGAGATCATTGAACAGAGGCCGTGATCCCCACCACGATGCCGGCCCCCACCTGAATATCCGTACCAATTGATACGGATATTCTGAGTAGACAACAGGCAAAAGCATTTTTAAAATGACCTTGTGAAGCTATATGTTTGTTTTACAGCCTACTGAGCCTAGTAACTGGAACACTTGGCTGTAAAACAGCTGATTAGGGGCTGGTTTGGAAGATAATTACAAATGCAACGATAATGACTCATGCAATGAGTCATCATTATTGTGTGTGTGTGTGTGTGTGTGTGTGTGTGTGTGTGTGTGTGTGTGTGTGTGTGTGTGTGTGTGTGTGTGTGTGTGTGTGTGTGTGTGTGTGTGTGTGTGTGTGTGTGTGTGTGTGTGTGTGTGTGTGTGTGTGTGTGTGTGTGTGTGTGTGTGTGTGAGAGAGTTTAACGTGCATTCTCATCCACAGCCCCATACAATGAGATCAACAGCAAATACACCAAAAATAAAATACTTATACTTCATTTGTTAATTTATTCATTCACACCAAGTTCCTTTCAGTATAATATACTGAAATGTTTATATTATAAACATGTGGAGCATTTTCCACTGTGGACAGGGAAGAAGCCGAGGGCCTCCTGGGCTCCAGAAAATGCATTTGCACGTGTGATGTTGCATTCAAGTAAAAACAATCAATAATAATGTTCTAATATTCATTCAGCTGATGTCAGCATTAGCATATTGTATATTTAAAGGGACTTTTCACTTTCAAATAAAATAAACTTTAAAAAAATATATAAAAAATAAATGAAAAAAGTAATGGAAAAATCATGGCCCCCTCACGGATTAGAATATCCTTCTAATGCGTGAGCAGGCCATGATTTTTCCATTGCTTTTTTCATAATTCTTTTTAATATTTTTTTAATGTTTACTTTATTTGAAAGTGAAATATCCCTTTAACATCTATTACAGTCTTTGACAAACTTTAACATTCTCATTCAAGTACAAAACTGTCCTCAAATGATGAATGCAGTTTGATTGCAGCATTAAAACAAAAGGAACTAAACATCAACAAATGGTTTAGGCAGTATTAAACCCCATATTACGGCTGGCTCAGTGAAATTACTCAAGTATATATGCATACATACACATACATACATACATACTGTACACACATACATACGTATCGTCATTGTTATGTAGAAACCTTTTGTCTTCATATTTCATCTTTTTATTGCCCTACAAAGTAGGGCAAATTGATGCCCTACTTTGACGTACAAGAGTGTCGCAACATATTGTGAGCTTGTAAATTGCCAATTTTAGCTATTTATAAAACATTTTGAAAGTGGTTAAGACTGTCTTTTTGTTTTTTATACATATTTGACCAATGAAAAGTATTAATAAGAGCTTGTGACTAAATAATAACTATACTGGATCCATTGGAACAGAGGTTCATTTGTCCAATTGCTGAAAAGTAACGGTTTTGGATATACAAGGTTTCCACCCGACAGCAACGACACACAAACTGGACCATGCAGTTTACAGGTTCAGATTTAAACAGTTTCAAATCCCTGGTTGTCAATCCCTCTGTCACTCTTCAAAGTCACCCTCTGGTTATTTGTTTTATCTCCATTCCCTGAAGACGTTGGCTCTCCCAAGGATCCTTCAGCCTGCGGAGGCGGTTGGACCCCGAGACTGAGTCCTGACCTTTTAGGCAGCCTGTAGTTCAAGTACATCACCCCAGAGGTCAGTGTCAGAACAGAGGCGATGATCCCCACCATGATGCCCGCCCCCACCTTCTGCGAGACAGGGGCAGGGGGCATGTGGAAGTCCTCGGGGAAGGCGATGGTCTGATTGTTCACCACCGCGTACACGTTCCAACCGAGGGGCGTGAGCGACGTCACGGCGGCCAGCAAGAGCAGCACGCCCGCCGTCGAGAAGGCGGCGCGTATCGGCGTGCTCTTGTCCAGCCCGAGGTGCACGTTCCTCAGGGCGTAGACGGCGCACGCGTTCCCCAGTAAACCCAAGACGGCGGACGCCAGCATGAGAACCTGAGCGGCCTTCACCGCCAGAGGGGTGTAGTCGTCGTCCAGCCTGATGCTCCGGCAGAACATCGCCCGGAACTCGGGGGACACCAGGGTGTGGCTGTTGAAGCAGGCCCTCCACACACCCACCCAGACCACGCCGGACGTGATGTATTCCAGGTCGTCCACGTACCAGACCCTCCACTGGATGAGTCCCAGGGCCGTCAGGGTGAGGGTCCAGCCGATGCACCCCAGAGGCAGGGCCCCGAGCTGGGAGTGGGAGGTGTGGACCAGATAACGCATTCTTTCCACCCGTAGGATATACTGTACCGTATAGCTTCACAGACAGCTCCACCCAGACGCCCTTGGAGGAGGAGTTACTAAAGCACAGGATGGACAGTCTGAAGGCATGGTCAGAAGGTCAAAACCCTCTCATTGGAAGACACCATCTCTGAGTCTTCATCAACCTGGGTTCAGAGCTCATATCCAGGAAGAGATTCTAATCTCTTTCTCTCTCTCACTGTCCCTCTTTCTATTTTTCTTTCATATCCTCTCTCGCTCTCTCTCTCTCTGTTGCAGTCTCCTGTCACCTCACACAGCTAATCCACCTGTTGTTTCCAAGGATACTTCAGCAAACACGGCGGCGACAGGCTTCCAAGGCAGGCTCTCCTGCGAGAGGAAATAAAAAGACAACAGCTGTTTATGAGGTTTACAACACTGGCGCCCTGCGACACTCCTCTGAAGTGCGTCAGTACGTATTTCACTCCAGAGAAAGACTTGTGTGGAAACCAAAGGGAAGAAAATGTTAGTCATGAAATACTGTGTGTAAAAACTGAGGGTTGTGTTGATATTGTCTGGTCAAGGGGGTTAGCATTGGAGGACTAGTTGGTGCATCAACTGCTGATTTGATTCTGGCTGGAGTGGAGACCTGTGTGGCCTTCCCCCTAACACATCGTGAGCTTGTAAAACATTTTCACCTATAATGACAGGCCAAAAATAGGGATGCCAAGGTTAAAAGTGGTTAAAAACTACCAGCCTTTTGTGAAATGGAGTCCAGAGTTCACATATTTCCCCATTATAATTGTAATAAGGCTGGGTAATTACTCCCAGCCACAGGCCAAACATTGGTCATTGTTGTCATTGTTTGAAAAATGTCTGCACAGCCTGCTTCTTTTTCAGACAAGCAGCTAACAGAGGTCCTATTCTACTCTGTACAAATTCTAACTGGTTGGCAGAGGTGGACTGTAAGTAAGTACATTTACTTGAGTACTGTACATGAGTACATTTTTGTATTTGTTTGTTTTCTTTTGCAAGTTCATGATTTTCCTTCCACTACATTTCTAGGAAGGAACTCTTGGGACACAAACGTACACAATTATATTATGAATTAACTACTTAAACCTTATTCGAAATATAGTGAAAATAGTCCATCTACAAGCTCACAACGTGTCCCACTGCGACACGTTGTGACCTTGTATGCTTTACAACATACTATAACTATAGGTGAGTGCGACTTATTTAGTTTCCATACACAACAACAATAAAATATGCTTTACAACACACTTTATATCCTTTTTTTATTATAGGTGACCTCAGTTTACATTTACACTCAAATGACCACAATGCTCTTGAGCTATTTTGTGTTTATGATGTTGATGAAGCGCCTATCGTTGCTAACGTGTTATGGACCAGTGGTTCTCAAACTAGGTATCAATTTGGGCGTCAGGGACCCCCAAATTGATACGTATTATGCCACGGAGCCCCATCTGAAAATATTTTGTGCCAGGGACCACCATAAGGGAAGATTTGTGATAAAACCTTTCAAACTTCAAGATTTCTTTATCATTATTTGAAAATAGCCGGCCTACAAGCTGGCACGTTGTGAGGCTGCAGGCCGGCTATTTTCAAATACGGTTAAAGTGTTAAACTGAATTTGATGCTCTGCTGGGGACCCCCTGGAACCCATTCAAGGACCCCTGGGGGTCCCCGGACCCCACTTTGAGAACCACTGTCATGGACAAGGACATCAGCTAAATGCATACAAATACTGTCAGTGTTTGAGAGGAACAAGGGCTGATGTCATGAAATGATCAGAGGAAACATGATGAAAGAGACATAAATCTAACATCCTGTAGCATCATGGAAGGGCATATCTAACAAGTAACTATTCAAATGTCTCTATGGAAACAACAGAATCAATAAAACCATTTAATTGCAGAAACAGACGATCTACAAGCTCATAATATAAACTTATAATAATATATGTGAGCTTTAAGATCTGGTATTTTTGCAATTTGTTTTACACGTTTAATGCCAACATGAATGTGGTTAAAGGAGTAGTACAGTATCTGTATTGTATTGTATGATAGACATTATACAGCATGAATATTCTTCCTAAATGAAAGGCTGAACTGATAATCAGCAAACGACACTTACCGTATTAGTGCGGTAGTAGGGTACATTCAAGGAGCCGAAGAAATCCTTATTAGCGAGACAACAATGTGAGACCTAAGAAGAGAAGACGGCTCGGAGTGTGGTATTGTGTCATGCAATAACGAAGACAAGCGCGGCGACAGTACACTTCCTCATCTTGACAACCCTTCACCTGCATACAGCTCCCATCACTTCTCTTGTGCTGTCAATGATTGACTGACCCACTGTAAGAGCTATGATGGGAAGGAAAGCCAAGTGTGTCTAACCATCACCCATGTGGGGGTGTGCCTTTACAGTATCCACAAGGCAGAGGGCCAAGGCAAGCAGGACCCTTAATGATCACTTAGTTCGTACTCTTTCTCTTTGTTCTGTATCTGTGTCCGGTGTTTCATAACTGCAGAACTGCAAGGACAACTGAATGTAGGATCAATTAAGTCTGTCTTGTATCTATCTGATACAGGGGTGGGCAACTTTGATGATGGA
Organism: Gymnoscopelus microlampas; assembly: GCF_963454915.1. Classification (NCBI taxonomy): domain Eukaryota; kingdom Metazoa; phylum Chordata; class Actinopteri; order Myctophiformes; family Myctophidae; genus Gymnoscopelus; species Gymnoscopelus microlampas. The sequence continues at coordinate 21,948,610 of NC_139961.1, read as the reverse complement.
GAGGGCCACTATATTTACACACTCACTCAAGAGGGACACATTGCATATACTGTCGGCCCATTCTATGTCACATAAAAGGAGCAAAAATATCCGATCTACAAGCTCAAAAGAGAGTGTGTAGATCTGCTATTTTTGCTATTTTTGAATGGGAATCCAGATTTTCTTTTGCTATTTTTGAATTGGAATCCTGAAAAGTAACATTTTTATTTAATTTCAAATGCATTTAGCTATACTTATGTTAACTTATTGAACTTAAATACAAAAACATTGTACATAATATAGACTGTAATTAAAGCGGGTCATGTTTGCAATTGTAACAGCTGAAATCAATAATATATCAGTATTCCGCTTATCTAATCACTTCTGAAAACATACAGTAGACTACCTTTATTACTGGCGATTACTGTACAGTATCTTGTTATTTTTCATTATACTAGTACCATCTTCCGTTTTCATATCATGACCCTGTTTTTATAAAACATGTCTAAGAGCCTAAAAGTCCTGCTACCAGCAACTAGTGGCCGTTGTACTCCAGAATAAAGTGAGAGCCCTGCACTCTCACTAGTGTTGCCTAAAACAGAAAAAAAGAAGAGGAAAAAATCTATACATATTATTAGAGAATAATGTATATTTAATAAAGTATTAACACATTGTAAACAATAACAACAGCTTTAGAGAAATTAAATAAATCACCATAATTACAAAGCTACAAAGTTAAAATATTGGTCTCTCAAAGGGTGGTGCTAGAGGAAAGGTCATGGGGTCACCACAATCTGTAGAATTCTCCCCCACAAAACGTGGAAAACTGGAAAGGGTCTGTATCTAAATTTATATGGGTGTGACTGTGTGTACATATATTGTATTTATATGTAGGCATTTGTATTTTATGCATGTTTTATGTATGCTATTTGCACTCCCCAATTCTTTTAAATTGTACATATTTCCTGCTATTGACTATTTTCTTCTTAACGTGTTGATACTAAATCATACACATTTCATTCTATATTTAACAGTAGTTCTGGTACAGGACAGATACAGTTATTGTAAGTTACAGTCAGTGTAAACTTTGTCCCAGCATGGAGTTGTAAAGATCTATATTTGTTTTGTCACTCCCATTTGGTCAAAGTTGAGCAACAGGTGAAATAAAAATAAAATTACAAAAGAACAGCGGTTTACGAGGCTAGATCTTGGACTCCCTTGTACAGTAAATGACCTCAGTTGTCTGTGACGTATCTATGACGTATGATTCCAAAGTTGGGCAAGGTCTCAGCCTAGCATTCACCTCCATTATAAAATCATAGTTGGATATTTAAAAATCCAAGCACTGGTGCAGATCAGTCCAGCGGTTTTACGAGATTAGCTCCGGACAACCAGACACACATACACACGCGCACCCACACGAACGCGCCCGCCCGCCCACCCACCCACACACACACACACAGAGCTACACCGTAAGAAAAATGTGTTGTAAGGCAGTGGTACTCTAAAGTGGGTACCACTTCAACCAACCCCTGGGGTCCTTGAAGGGGCTCCCCGGCTAAAAACACTGGTTAGGAACCAAATGGATCCTTATAGGTCTGTAACTAAGAGTGTTCCATTTGTACACTCTCAAGAGTTATGGGGGTCCTTGGTATAAAAAGAAAAAAAGAGAATCACTGTTATAAAGAATACTCTGGTCGCTGGATGTGGGGCAGACGTCTGGTGAATGCTTGAAAGAGAAAGAGAAAGGCGGATATTTCCAAAGATTTTCACAATTTTGAAAATAGCCGAGCTCACAACGCATCACGATGCGTTGTGAGCTTGTAGATCTGCTATTTTCGAACAGCCGAAGTATAAGTCAGGCTTCAGTGGTTAAGAAACAGGTGGGAGGTCAGAGAAGAGGGCAAGCCAAAGAAGTAAAGTGCTAACTTTATGATGACAAAATTTAAATGAACCTCAATTGCATACAATGGAAAACATCAACCACACTTCAATCATTTTTTTTAAAAGCAGAAATAGTTTGAGATTGCTACCGCAGGGTGTTTTAGCAGTTTAAGAGAGACCGCTGCGTAAGCAGAAGGTCGCAAGTTCGATCCCCAAAGCAGCCAGTGTGACACTGACATTCTACCTGCCACACACTCAATGTAATGTATTGCAGTGTTTGTTCTGGGTAAAGAGCGCCACCTAATGGCCTAGAATGTCGAGAACATCATCACACATACTGTAGACAGGTACTGTGTCACTAACTGTGTGTTGAGTGGTAAATAAATACTCCATGAAGTTATGAAATAAAAGTTTTGAAAGTAAAAAATGAAACAACTGGGACTACGGCTGTAATATTCCCAAATTAAATTAATGTATTATCGTGTCGTACAAAAGCACAATCAAATAGAGACTGCTGCAACAGCTGGAACAACCCAGCATCGTCAGTAAGTACCAGCATCATTTCATCGTTCATCTATATACTGTATCGTTGCTGTCGAGTGGAAACCTGGTATATCCAACCAAAACCTTATACTTATACCAGATATTTATAACCTTATACCAGAAACGTAACCACTTTTCATGGTGTCCCTATTTTGGCCTTGTAATTATATGCTTTGTGAGCTATTTTCTCAACTTGTCATACGACAAAATATAAAATCGGGCATTCATTCATGAAAAAAACATAAAAACATTAAATATGGAGATGCAGGGTTTCTACCCGACAGAGATAAAGTAGCCTATAACCTAGAACAGTGGTTTGACAACTGGTTTTGATCAAGACCCAAACTTCACCTTCTCCACCTCTTAACTCAACAAATCCTCATCCAAGATGTTCTTAATACTTGACCTGGAAAGGTGCACAAACATCTCCGCTCCCGGGTTCGGGTCACGAGTCCCACTGGTTGAGAACCACACTGATATTGGAATATCTCGACAGGAATATTTACAGTTTCATTCCAAATGATGACACCTACTCTTAGAAAAGGACACATAGCACCGAATTAAAACATGATTTTTAAATGATGATGGTTAATGTTTAAGGAATTGGACAGTATGTCCTTGGCTGAAAAAACAAACAAACACAAACAACAACCTGATAATGCTTTCATGGACATTGTATTTAATAGATGCCTAACGATGAACTGAATCAAATGTGTTTTTTTTCTTACGATAGTTTGAAGTAGCATTTTGGAAACAAGCTGTTAATCACATCGGGAAAAAAATAAATTAAAGGGAAAACACAGCCCCCTTTGCGTACATAATGTAAATATTTAACAGGCTACAATAAATTACTAGAACATTATCTTAAAACACAAAGGATTATAAAGTACACACTCAGCCACCGGAGGGCGCCAGAGCTCACTAACCTCATGTCTAATGGGGAAGCTGCATATACAGCTGCAGAGAGCTATTGTAATCGAAATGTCACAGATTCAATTCCCACAATCGCTTGTTAGAAAGTCATAGGTTCAACGTCCATAACGGTCCGTCTTGTTGAACTGTGCCCATGAATTTTTTACCTTCAACATGATCTAACTCAATCTAGTTAAACCAAGAGCATGAGTTAGAAAAATGCACATTTTGACAGTTTGAAGCATTCTAGCCAGCAATTCAGTACTGTACTCTGCCTCTCTGAACGGGTTCTATAGTCACCATTTGCGTGTGTGTTTCCCCAAAATGTTCCCCATGTCACAACAGCGGTGAGAAATGTTCCCCCGATCAGAAGAGAGCCCACTTGTACAGTGAGGAGTGTTCCCCTGGTTAGACAGAACAGCACCGACTTATACGGTGAAAAATGTTCCCCCGATCTGAAGCGTGCCCACTTCCACAGTGAAAACCGTTTCCCCGTTTAGACAGAAAAGTGGCTACTTCCACAGTGGAAAAATGCACCCCATGACCAGAACAGCACCCACTTCTACAGTGAAAAGTGTTTACCTGGTTGGAGTCAGAACATCGGCCACTTCCACGGCAAAAGAAAAAACGTTCCCCTCGATCAGAAGAGTGGCCCCACTCTTACAGCGAAGAAATATTCCCCCGATCAGAACCGCGCCCACTTCCACGGCGAAGAACGTCCACCCCGTGTCAGAACAGCACCCTCTGCTCCAGTGGCAGGCTGTCCACCAGGCAGGTGAGCTGCTCCTCCCCCAGTTTGATGCGGTCCTCCAGCTTGCGCTGCTCGATGATGAGGGCCGACTTCATCTTGACGAAGTGGCGGTAGTCCACCAGGCTCTCGGCGTCCAGGTGGTCCTCCATGACCGACGAGACTGCCCGCTCGCGCCTGTCCAGGTTCTCCTTGAGCTCCCGGGCGTCCTCGTGCTGCTGGATCAGCAGCTGGCGCTTCTCGGTCAGGGTCCGCTGATGGGGGGAGGGGGGGAGAGAGAGAGAGAGAGGGGGGGGGAGGGGAGGTTGAGCGGTAATGGGGAGGGAGAGAGGAGGGAGGAAGAAAGGGAGCGGAGGGAGGGATGTTAGAAAGAGGGAAGAACGGCACAGAAAGGCATTTAAAATAAAAGGGAAAAAAAGAAAAGGGTATAAGAGAATACAGGTGCAATTGTAGTTTAACAACTTAAACCCTATATATACTTCATTGACTGGAGTCCCCCAGGGGTCTATAGTTGTCCCCCTCCCCTCTTTGCCCTCTATACCAAAACGACCATAGTCAATCTACAAGCTCACAAAGCATTGTGAATGTTTACCCCAGACTATAGGGACGCTAGGGTTTAAGTGGTTAACGTTTCCTAACTAGTAGAAAAACTACTAGAGTATTGTATCATGTAAAATAATTTACCCGTCTTCAGTGGTGTAAAGTAACTAGGTACATTTACTCAAGTACAATTTTGAGGTACTTTTACTTTACTGGAGTATTTCCAGTTTTCAGTACTTTTACTTCTACTTCACTACATCTCAGAGGCAAATATATGTACTTTTACTCCACTAAAATTATTTAAAAACTTTACTTACTAGTTAATTTGCAGATATAAATTATAATATTATAAAACATACATTAACCACTTTAGCCCTATTCTATACCTCGGCTATTTGAAAATAGCTGATCGACAAGCGACGAGTTGTGAGCTTGTAGAGCTGCTATTTTCAAACATTTCAGTACTTTTACTTTTGGTACTTAAAGTACATTTTGATACCAATACTTTTGTACTTTTACTCGAGTAAACTTTGAATTCCGGACTTTTACTTGCAACAGGATACTTCTCCCATTGCAGTATTGATACTTTTACTTAAGTAAAACATTTGAGTACTTTTTCCACCTCTGCACATGCGCGCGTGCGCGTATGTCCTCCCTACCTTCTCGTCGGCCTGTCCGTCCTCCTCCAAGCTGTTGAGGGCGTTCTCCACCCTGGCCAGCCGTCCGGACAGGGACAGCAGCAGACTGACCACCTTGTCCAGGTCTCCTACGAACATGCGGAAGCGCTCCAGCTGGTTGGGCCGACAGAGGCGCTGCACCGTGGCCTCCACGCCGTGGCCCAGCGCCTCGTTGGACTCCACCTCCTCCTGGAGGCTGCGGCGGGCCTCGCGCAGCACCTCCAGCTTGACCGACAGGCTGTCGATCAACTCCATCTGGGAGGAAGGGGGGAGAGAGAGAGAGAGAGAGAGAGAGAGAGAGAGAGAGAGAGAGAGAGAGAGAGAGAGAGAGAGAGAGAGAGAGAGAGAGAGAGAGAGAGAGAGAGAGAGAGAGATGTAGAGTAATTTGAGTTTGGTTCTTCATGGTGCTGTATCCCAGTGAAAGTGAGAAATTAACCACTTAAGCTCTAATAGAAAAAAAATGTTTAAATGTTTACCTTTGTTAGAATGTTCACTTGCCCACAATAGGGAAGTCAGGCTTAAAGCCTCACTATGTAATTTGTTTTAATGAATAAAATGAAATTTTGTCCAACCTGTATGGTAGGCAGGTAGGGTATTGTAATACAATATAACTTATACAATTGGGGTGGTTGTATTTAGTCTCCCTGCTCTTCTATTGAGACATTTTTGTCAAAGGTCATGTCTCACATTGACACAGGATCTGACACAAATGTTTTGCTAATGGTCAAGATTGGATTTATCCCCCAAGCAAGAAGGCAGGCTCTATTAGCTCAATGGTAAAAATGTCTGCACTTGCGCAGGAAACCGGGTTCAAATCCGGGGTAGAAGAGGAAAGTTACATAGTGCTGCTTTAATGTGGTTAAAGAAATGAGATTACCAGGATGAGGAGAGAATTTAATGACAGAGTCGGATTTCATCTGCTGTATTAAAGTGTACAGAAGTTGATGACTTGCGGGAGATTCTAATGACATTGGTGAACTATTAAGAATTTGGAATAGTTTTCTCTTGCATTAGCATGCAGGTCAGTAATCACAACACACACGGGTACCGTATTTTCCGCATAAGGCGCATCTGAGTATAAGGCGCACCTTCAATAAATGTATTATTTTCATATATAGGGCGCACCGCATTATAAGGCGCATCCGCACTATAAGGCGCACTGGCGGTGCGCCCTATAGTGCGGAAACCAAGGGAACCAATATTGATACATATATAAGGCGCATCGGATTATAAGGCGCATCCGCACTATAAGGCACACTGGCGGTGCGCCCTATAGTGCGGAAACCAAGGGAACCAATATTGATACATATATAAGGCGCATCGGATTATAAGGCGCATCCGCTCTATAAGGCGCACTGACGGTGCGCCTTATAGTGCGGAAAATACGGTATAAGATAAAGACAAAAATAACCAAGCGACCAGGTTTTTACGGCATGGCTCTTCAGGAGGCTAGCCGTCTAAAAGAGGGTTGGGTCTGTGTGTCTGTGTGTTTGTCTGGAGCTAATCTCGAAAACTGCTGGGCCATTTTACCCCACATGTATTTTACACTTTATTTTTATTGGAAGTCAATGGGGCTCTGATCAGACTGAGGCCTTGCCCAAATGTTTAGTCATGTAGTACCTTCTTGTTGGACAAGTCGATGTCCAGCTCGTCCTCAGACTCTCCCTCGTCCTCCTGCCGATCCTGCATGTCCTTCATCATGATGAGGAGCTCGGCTTTGGGAGCAGACGTGTTGTAGTAGGAGGAGCTGGGAACCAGGGACACCTCCTCTCTCCTGATGGACGGACAGAACCGGAGACAGAAGGAGAGAGACAGAGAGAGAGAGAGTTTCTTTTTTATTCTGTAAAGCATTTTGAGCTGCATCTTGTATGAAAGGCGCCTTGTAAAGTTGTATTTATTATTATTATTATATGTAGAAGGTACTGTAACTAAGTAAAGTGACTTCCTTATAACTTTCCCTTGGATAGATGATGTTATACTACATTGGTCCACCAGAGGGCAGGCTATGTGAGGAATGGACAGGCTGCTCTGCCACAGAAATCAACATTGAAAACTACCAGGATTTAGATTAAACCGACTTATTACACAGCTTTTGAATACTCAATGGTGATTCAATCAAGGCACTCAGTGGTCTGTTATTTCTCAGTAAAAGACCACTGTTCTGCAAGCTCACAAAATATATATTTTTTTACAGTTATTGATTATTGTCAAATTATTGATTTAGTTGGTAAGTAGCTGTGTAATACTGTATGTGGGATAATGTACAGTGAGGCAGTCATAATTGGAAAATCAACCCTTTTGCATCGGCCCTGCGTCACACTCTCAGGGATTCTTTTCCAATAATGAACATTATCCCTTAATTATTTACACACACATTCGTCAATTTCAGATATGGATGGTAATATTGTCTCCCCCCACTCCATTCACAGCAACCCAACCCTAATTCTGATTTTATTCCATTTAAGCTCATATTTGTTACGTTTGCAGCTTCAGTCATGATTTCCCTAATCTCTCAAGACCTTTTCTTTTTACCGAACGGGTTAACTTCCCAGATTGTGATTTCACTGACACAGCAGCCGTTTCTCAATACCAAGAAGACGTGTTCATGGAAAGAATGTACTATACTCATCAAGTTATTTGGGAACATTCGCTCAAGTTCAGAAGAGCAGAGAACGTTTCTTTCTGATGTGAAACAGAGTTGTCCTTGAAGTCCCACTGCAGCTCGCTGTCTAATGAGCTGTGTTTCAGTTCAACACAGCAGGACCTCACTTCTCAGTGGCACACATTTTTAACCCGTTTAGACCTGAGGCCGACTGTAAAAACGCCTTCTAAATCCTACCTAAGGTTTTCTGAAAAACTGTGACTTTTCAGGATTAAAATTCTAAAATAGCTAAAGTAGCAGATCTACAAGCTCAAAACGCGTCGCTTTTTACTTCTGCTACTTTTGATGCTTTTGTGTGACGCTGTAGTACGATCAAGTAGGGCATTCATTTACGAAAAAACACAAAAAGTTAGAATAGGGAGTTGACTCAGAGGTGTTCCCAGCTTGAAAGGTACAACAACGTATATGTGTAACAGGTAAGTAGGCTCTATCTTGATAAATCGACCGCAGATATGAAGTTTAAATTACAAATTTTCAGCCTACCTATCATCAGTATTCCTGGGAGAAGTAGAGGCGTCTCGGTGTCTGGGCCCAATGGAGGCTTTCCTGCGATACTGGGCCTCCTCCAGTAGGTTATCTCCCTGGGGGAAGAGCCCCTCCATCAGGTCCATGGTGGTCTTCATACTGCTCTGGTCCAGGATGTCCACCAGGGACTTGTCTCTGTCCATTATGTCCCTGGCCAGCGCCTCTCGCTTGGCGTCTTCCTCCGACAGCTGCTGGGCCCCTGTGGAGGTGGATGGGGTCATGTCAACATTTTGTTTGGATATAGGATATTAAAAGGAATGCCTCACTGTTTTTCCAACCTTATCTCTATAGCTTATGGGGCCTTGCTAATGGTCACTAAATCAGGTGAACATAATCCTATTTTATCCTCCCTACACTGGTTGCCTGGTCTGTTTTAGGATTGATATTAAGATTTTTCTGATTACTTTCAAGGCACTTCATGGACTGGCCCCGGATTACGTTTTAGATTTAAAAATAAACATCATTTATAACCATTACAGCTACTATCAATCTATAAGTTGTTTATGGTATAGATCTACGTTTATATAGCTGACATGTGACTTTACTGCCAGTGCTGCTCCACTCTGGAACTCCACTTCAGTCTTGATAAATCACTGTTCCTTTAAATCTCTTTTTCAAACTTATTTATCAAGGCCTTTTCCTTCATTTACCTTTTTATTTATTTCATTGTTTGAATCCCTTCGACTTTTTATTTCTCACTACAAATTATATTTCATACATTGTTGTTAGTTTTATTTTATCTTCAGTTTATGTAAATCACTTTTTAATCATTATTACATTATTTTTACTATAATGTGCACAATTTCTAAGTCACTGGTGGGTTGTGGATAGCTCAAAAATCTGCCGATGATGATACAGTCAAATCTGATCAACTCAAAGGTGTGGAATGAGGTTCTTTGGAAATGAGGTTCTTTGGAACCTAATACACAAAGTGTTGTGTATTAGCTGACATCACCCAGCTAATTTTCTCATACTTTCAGGTCACCTTATTAAAAGGCTTCATTCACAGACTCTGTATGACAAGGAAACACATTCTGAAGTATCTGTTAAAACTTAACTACCATACACACAAAATATCCAAACAAACAAAAGAACACACTACCGGTGGTGGTGATAGTGGTACAGGCATTACTGGTGGTCCCCTCGGCCCCCGAGTCGTCCGACAAGGCTGACTGGCCCAGGTCTTGCGACGGTCTGTGCCACTGAGGCCCCTGGGGGTCAGGGCGTGTGTAGGCACTGAACGGGGAGGGTGTGGCATTCTCTGCGGAGCCCAGGCTGGCGATCTGGGACGGCCGGCGCCCCTCAGAGGTAGTAGTATCGGGACCCTCGGGATTGTGGGGCAGGTAGGCGCGGCCTGCTCGCTCCGAGCTGCTCTCGGAGTGGACAATCTTCACGGGGACTTTCCTCACGGGACTGCCGACCTCCATCACGTCACTGGGGTCATTCTCTGACCTGGGAAGGGTCAAAGCTTATTGTTAGCGTAACACAGGGGTTTTCAATCTTTTTTTAAATGTCATGAACACCCAAATTTCCCTTTTATTAGGCCATGGAGCGCCCGTTTCAATGATTGTCTCCTACAGACACTGGTAGGAAAAGATGTTTTCAGTTAGATTTGATTAAATTGCCTAAATGTCATAATTGCACATGATGAATACATCAATAGTGTTTAATTTGAAACATTATTAAAATAGACACCAACTGTTTGTTTGAATGTTGCACATCCATAGAATGTCCTCTGCATTTACCCATCCTAACTATTAGAAGCAGTGGCTGCTATTAATACGGCACCCGTGGAGAAGTAAGAGGCGTTGATTTGGCTGGGTACCCCCTGCAGACCGCCTCAAGGACCCCTGGGGGTCCCCGGACCCTACTTTGAAAACCACTACACTAACAAATGCTTAGGATTTGATACATACCGTATGTATAACTCTCAATAAAACAAATTATTAGACAAATAATGAAAATCACTTATTACACAGCTTTTGAAAACGCAATTGTGATTAAATGAAGGCATCTGTTATTTCTCAATAACAGACCTAGACTTCCAGAGGAGATGTCTGTAGTGTGAAATCTTTTCAAAGCCTCTGAAAGTGACTACATATTTGCCATTTGCAATGACTGTTCAGCTTCAGTCATGCGAGGCGGGAGCCAGACTCGTATACCAAACTTAATAAACCACCTAAAGATCTGACATCCTGATATATAGCACTCTCCTGCACATCCATAGTGCAGTTACAGTATGGAGGTGCGGAGGAGCATAATTATTTCAGAGTGAGTGATGGCAATCGCGATCATATCTGAGATACTGCAGTTCTATATTGCAGCTTGTTTAAATCCGGCCCTTGGAAACAGAGTGTAGTGTTCAGTTCCTATAAACATCAAAGCATTCCCCCACCCCCACCCCCCCCACAAATCTGACGGACATCAAAGGTTTATCAGTCCAAGAGACAAAAGCCACAATGTCCTGATAACATAAGTAAGAAATCCTCCCAGAATCCGTGGGAATGACAGAGAAGTGCCAGGCAGTGTTGATTTCGTCGACTAAAACTATGACAAAAAATGTTCGTCGAGTACCTTTTCTCACTGGCGAAAACTAAATAAGCTACGATGACCAAAACTAGTGTAAGACTAAATATATTGACAATTTCGTAAACAAATAAAAACTAGACTAAAATGTTATGGGGGGACTAGTGGAGAAGAGATCCAGTAGAACTAAAAGACAAGTAATTTTATGTATGGTTGCGCTCGGGTGTTGCGCTCTAAAAATAGCAGATCTACAAGCTCACAATGAGTCGCGCTGCGATGCGTTTTGAGCTTGTAGATCGACTATTTTCAGTATGCAACCAAGTGTAAAATCAACCATTGCGACACCATCAAGGCCAGCCAAAATACATTTTAGTCGACAAAATCATTTGTAGATTGTATCTACTATAATCTTATGATATTTAGTCGACTAAAACTAGACAAAAACTAAAGCATTTCAGATGACTAAAACTAAATCAAAATGTGTCAAAATCAACACTAGTGCCGGGGGGACAAAACAAAGAGCAAAGGAGAAGCAGTAGAAGGCAGTTCCCCCCCCTAATTATGACATCAGAACCAAGGTCTAGAATGCTTCAGTGAGCGTGTATTCAGTCAATCACTTTTAATTAGAGGACAGACTATAAGACTGCAATGGAAACCGACGGTCGGAGTGGCCCATACAGCTCTGACAAAATGACAGCCTTCAACTCCACAGCAGAACAGAAGTCCAGAAGAACTCTGTGACTCTGAGCTGCGCAGATGAAATCAATTTAAACTTAATTCCAATCAACTAGGAACGTAATCAAACTCAGATTTTTCCCCACATGTACGAAATAATTAGCTTCAAAATCTACCCCGACAGGATTTCAGTTTCAAGTTTTAGTTTAGTTTTACTGTGTTAACAACTTTGAACCTGGCATCTATTTTTTGCATGTAAAGAAATATATATACATTCATATATAAGGAAAAACAACAACAATGTGACGCATTGTGAGCTTGTAGATCGGTTCTTTTCACAGCACGACACCATCGTACGACGAAGTATAAAAGCTCAAGTGCTTAAAAGAAATTACACAATTATTCAAAATCACAGAAGGAACATGGTTACCATTTCTGGTTCATCATCTAGTCTACTAGTTACTTTGCAGATATACATTATGATATTATAAAACATACATTAACCACTTCAGCCCTATTTTAGTGCTTTTACTTTTGGTACTTTAAGTATGTTTTGCCAATACTTTTGTACCTTTACTTTAAGTAACATTTTGAACATAGGCCTTTTACTTGTAACAGAGTATTTGTATATTGTGGTATTGCTAGGTATTGCTCTGAGTACTTCTTCCACCACTGTCAAAAAGCTGTGTATAGTATGTTCTTTCAGCAGGTTCCTGGTCATAAAATGGAGGCATACAGTACAGTACAGTACAGTACAGTACAGTACAGTACAGTACAGTACAGTACAGTACAGTACAGTACAGTACAGTACAGAAGGTAAACACAGAGCAGCAGCTTTACTTTAAGGACCTAACATGCTCTCTGCTATAAGCTGCTTACCTGACAGTAGGCCTGTCACACATGGTCACCTGATCACAATGATTTGAGATAATCGCAAATTATTATTGCAGAATCGTTTCCGTTCGGTGCCATTAAATGAATCCGTCCAAAAATAGTGGAAAGAGCAGATCTGCAAGCTCACAGTGCATCATGATGTGACGTGCTGTGAGCTTATAGATTGGCTATTTGAAAGTATACAATTATTGAATATGGCCTATTTTGTCCATAGAACATGAATTAGTTGGATTATTGGTTCCCGTTCATTGTCAGTCATTTCTTTGTATATTGAAGTTATTTGTCATATCTGCCCTGTGCAATTTTAGTTTACAACGCCTAAAAGGCAAACAATTACATTGTTCGCAATTACCAGTACAACAATAGGCTTTATGCACAGCAGCCATATTGGGAAGGAATTGGGCCCCTTCCTTACTTCCTTCCCAGGTGTTACCAATAATACTAATTAAGGCTCTGTTCCATTTAGCGTAGCACAGTGGTTGTCTTATTTTCAAGGACCCCCATAACTCTGAGACTGTACAAATGGAACAAATTACGGGTCCATTTGGTTCCATTTGTACACTCTCAGAGTTACACACCCACAAGGGGCCATTTGGGAACCAAAATGGAGTGTTTCTAGTGAGCCATCATGCACATTGCACGATATCAGCACCCTGAACAGAATGGAACAGAGCCTTCATTAGTATCATTGGTAACACCTGTGAAGGAAGTAAGAAGAGGCCCAGTTTCTTTCCAATATGGCTGCTGTGCATAGAGCCTATTAATCGTCAAGTAAAATGTCATGATGGTGACGGCCCTTACCTGACAGGAGTGTCATCCTGGGTGGACACCGGGGGAGGTCTGTCGGTCAGCCTCTGGGGCGCGAACTGCGGCGAGGGAGAGCGCGCCCTGTCTGCGGCGGAGGGAACAAACAGAGACTCCGCCGTCATGAAGGAGAGGAAGGAGAAGGAGGAGGAGGCGGCGCAGGGCGGGGTCGGCGGCTCCATGGTGATGACCGGCGTCTGCCGCCTCTCCACTCCGTCTTCTCCTGCTCCTTTACGCGGCGGGTCCGGTCCGGAACGAGGGGAGGATGAGGAGGCGGCGGAGGAGGAGTCGAATCCCTGGGCGAGTGGAGAGCACGGCCGAGGCACGGGGCTGGACGAACGATGGAGCGTCGCCTCTGCTGCCGGCTCCGGCTGGCCGACGGCGAGGAATTCCTGGGATGACGATGTGGTGGTTTCCGGGCCTGAGTGGTGCGGCCTGGGCACAGGCAGCAGACTCTTGGTCTGGGAAGGCTGATGGGCGGTGGCGGCCGCGGCGTGCTGGGAGCCGGGGCCGGGGCTGTGGCGAGGAGGAGGGCTCACCGGGAGGCTGCCACTGTGGGAAGGGCTGGCGGTGTCCTGCAGGAGACTGTGGTCTGGATGGACCGGGAGGGAGCCGTCTGACCCGGGAGCAGGCTGTGGGCTGAGGTCGAGCCGGCCCGGCGGGGGTTGGATCCTGACCTCTGTGTCTCCCCTGAGGAAGATAGCAACACATTTTAGTCAGTCAATCACATTGTAGTCAGTCAAAAGTCAAACTTCATCTGCATGGCATATTGTTCACATAAGGGAAACCTTAATGGCAAACAAATACACAAACTGTACTACAATATACTGTATACATTGTTTACTTACAAAAGAAAGCAAGGTGTGTACTGTGTGTGTGTGTGTGTGTGTGTGTGTGTGTGTGTGTGTGTGTGTGTGTGTGTGTGTGTGTGTGTGTGTGTGTGTGTGTGTGTGTGTGTGTGTGTGTGTGTGTGTGTGTGTCAGTGTTGATTTTGACAGCAATTTTTTATTTAGTTTTAGTAATAGTCTTTTGAATAAAATTCTGTTTAGTTTTAGTTATATTTTAGTCATCTGAAATGTTTTACTTTTAGTCTAGTTTTAGTTGGCTAAATATCATAAGATTTTAGTCGACTAAATCTACAGTTGATTTAGTCGACTAAAACTTATTTTTGGCGGGCCGTCAAATTGATTTTCACTGAGCTGCATGCCGAAAATAGCCGATCTACACGTGTTGTGAGCTTGTAGATCAACTATTTGTTGATCTACAAGCTGTCTGTGACAGATGACAGTTTTTATTTGTTGACGAAATTGTCAGTATATTTAGTCATAGTTTTAGTCATCATAGCTTAGTTTTTTTTCGTCAGTGAAAAAAGGTAGTCGACAGACATTTTTCCTCATAGTTTTAGTCGACGAAATCAACACTGGTGTGAGTGTGTGGCAACGCAAGAGGCATCTTGGATTGTAACTTAAGACAAGGCAAGAACATTGAGGCTTGGCCTCAAGTCCTGTATCAACGCTGAATAGCATCTGGCTGGACACAGTGGCACCACCATTATCATTTTCATCCACTGTCCTATCTGTTGATGGGGAATGGGCAGGAGCTCCGTTAAGGGGCTGCCATGGTCAGCGCTGCCAATGTGAGTGTGTGTTACCATGAAGAGGAACCTAAGCCGTGTGTGTGACAGCCAGTGAGGGGGCGTCGAGTTACACCTCTAACACTGATCATCACAAAAGCAGGACTGGAGGGTAAAGTCTTTTTTTATGACAGACTGATGCCTGAGGAAACCAAGTGACCTTTTGTTTTTTTATCACGGACCCACTGCTGTGTGTGTAAATCATCCCACATTTCACCATTTAAAGCCATCCTCCATTATTGCAGCAGTCTTTTTTGTTTTCCAGTGCCGGCCTATAGTTCTAGACGTGCATTCCAGAGGATTCTGTCCATTGATTGATTTTGACAAATACATGTATTAAATACAGTGCAAAGTTCAAAATGTTAAGCTCCTCTTGAAACAATACTTGCCTCTATCAACTGAGGCGTAACAAACTATTTCAAACCACAACCCCATACGATGCGGTTTAGTGAGAAAATTAGGGGGTAAAACAGTCCGAATTTGAGGGGGACATTTAACAAGCCCCCAGGGCTTCAAAATTGTGGCCCCTCGGCTGAATGAGTGGCTGGTAGAACAGTAGACGAACCTACCAGCCAACATGCCTGCAATTTACCTGCTCTTAGCTGCGGCTGGTGTTCATTTCCCACCAACACAAGAGTTTCAACAAAGCGAGCAGTAACGGTCAAGGATCAAATTCACATCTCTGTCATGAGAAGGGTCACATAGGCACAGAGCAACCGGGAAGTCGTCTTTGTTAATACAAGGCCAAGGAGACAGCGATACACTCCCCGCCCTAACACACGTACAGTTATGTAAAATATGAGAGCATGTCACCGAAGTCAGCGTGGATAACAAGTCACAGAGATAAACATCATCTGCAACCTGGGAACACAGCAGAATGAGATGCAAGGTGCCAGATAAAGCTGGTCACCGTTCCAGACTAGGAAAGATGACTCGCGACACTGAGACTGGTGTTTCACACTGCGCAAACCAACTGCTACCGCTAGCTTGGCACCGTCGGATATAAGCATCTTTCCTCAATGTGTTTCCTAGTTAAATGAAGGTTTTTAATCAATCTTTTTAGGCACTTAACTGATCCTTGTGTTTTTAAAAAAAGCGTATCTACATGCTGTGAACTTGTAGATTGGCTATTTTCACTATTTGTAATTGTAATACGACAAATTGGATAAAACGGTTAAACCTTATCCTGCCAGACGAAGCCTTCTTTTAGTTTTTCTGCCTTGGAGTTCTTCCATCTATAATATTTAGATGTATTTATTTTATTTTTTCAAAAAATGGCTGCTCATTTCTTGCTATGTATTTTTTTTTTCTTCTTATTGAGACAGACGGAAAGGAAAGGTAGGAGAGAGAGACAGAATGTGGATGTAACATTATCAAACCTAAACTGCAATCTCTTATCATGGTTTTACAGATAAACTTAAGTAGACTCTCCACCTCACCTGGTGGTGTCACTGTTGTGCTGGTCAGGTGTGGACTCTGTTTGGGGCTCTTCAACAGGCTCTCTCCACGGCACAGGAATACTCTGGAACACAAAGAAACAATGATACGTTTCATTTTTAAATGCTATACTGTACATTCATTTTACAAACATTGTCATCGAATTACAACTGAATCTGTAATATATGTATAACAGTCAGTTGTGAGTTTAAAAAAGAAAGGACAATGTTAGTGAAAGTAGACATTTCATTCCATTTTAGATTGAAACTCATCAAATAGGCACCTGACACTTCTCTGCAAGCCGTGATATTGCATTTAATCTTCTGTACAATGGTGTGAATTAATGTTATCCCTTTCCTTAATGATTAATCAATCATAGAAATGGTGTGGTTGATTACGGCTTAATCAACCACACCATGTCTATGATCGATCAATCAATCAATCAATCAATCAATCAATCAATCAATCATTGATTGATTGATTGATTGATTGATTGATTATCATTATTAGCATAACACTCCACATAATCTGGATATTACGGTACCTGTGAATGGAAATCGGCAGAGGGAGAGGACCTGGATCTCTCATGGACGCAGACAGCTTTCTCCTCAACATCTGTGTCCAAGATATTTTCTGCAGAGTGATACCTCCCTTTAGTCTTCTTGGCGTCTGACGGCTTCCTTTGCATGTTCCATGAAGCCTGGTACTCTGCAAACGTCCCCAGCCTCTGCTGCTCCAGAGATGCCTGCTTGTCAGAATCCGAGGGTTGCCCTTTCTGGGATTCTTCGTGGAGCACAGTTCTTGTTTTGGTCTTGCCTGCCTCGCCGAGGTCCGCGCTGGAGCCTGACTGGCCCAATTTGAGCGCTGGTCTGGCAAACGCTGGCTTGGCCTCAAACAACTTCCTCCTCTCCCCAAAGGAACCTCCTTTAGACTCACCCTCTGCCATCCCAAGCTTGTCGATCTTATCTGGCTCAGAGAAGGAGTGAATTCTCTTGGCCAGAGGGAAGCGCTTGCGGCCTCCGATGCGGGAGATCTGCCCATTTCCGCCGGATGAGGACTTCCCTGCAGAAGAGGCCGTCTCAGCTCCAGCAGGCTCCAGATCTCGTCTCTGGAAGGAGGTGGCCTGGAGGACCCTGGCCTGAGCCTCCTTCAGGTGGTCTTTGTAGGAGTTTGAGAAGGAACCTTCAGAGGAGGTGGAGGTCTCTGTTGACCTCCATCCTTCCACCTCCTCTTCGTCCTCCTCCTTGCAGGTCAGGGTGGCGGCGCTTCGACTCTTTTGCAGCTGCGCGCGTTTCTCCTGGATCTCGTTGCGCAGGGCGGTGGCGTAGCGGTCGCTCCTGCGGAGTGCTTTTCCACTGCCACAGCCGGCGGTGGTGTCAGGTGGGTCCACCCTGAGTAGAAGCTGGGTGCACAGCGGGCTTTGTCGCATGTTGGCTGCACTGTTAGCAGCCGCTTGCCTCTCCCCCTGACTCCGACTCTCCTGGGTCAGAGAGTGGAGCAGCGGTGTTTTCTGGGGTGATATTCGATGGTCATCCTGTGGTAGCCACAGGTCCAGGAGCCTCGGCGGACTGACCTTTTGACCATTACTGGGCAGATTTGGGGAGTGTCTTTTGACGTCATTCGAATGTTCTTCAACTCTCTTCTGCCCGTCCTCTGAGCTCCCGCCTTTAACGGAAGCGGGAAGATCAGAGGATGGGTGGTCGTACACTCGACCGTTCCCCGTAGTGGCAGTGCGGTCCTTAATATCACCATAAGCTATTTGGGACTGAGGCAGAGAGTACTTTGTCTTGATGCTGTTCTTCACAGAACAGGAGCTTCGGTCGTTGCCGTTATCCCAGTGGGACGTTTCTGTGTCCCCCCTCCAGCTCTCGGCCTTTCCCTGTCTAGCCTGTGGCTCCGCCAGCTGCCCTGATTGTTTGCTTGGGACAAACAAGTATCTGTTGTAGCCTATGTTCTCCGTGTTTTGGTTTGCTGCAGAGTTGGAGTGCCTCACCTGTTTGCGGGTGGAGATGTTGGTGGGGAGATCCTGGAGGCTACGATAGTAGCTGCCCACGCTCTGCTGTTTTGACGCAGAGGCGATCCTGGTCTGGAAGAAAGGGCTTTCGTCGCTGTACTGCCTCTGGTGGCTGGGAGGGTAGGCGAAGGTTGCCTGGGTCTGTCTCACATCGTTGCTGGACAGAGAGAAGAGTTTGTTCGGGGGGACCTGGTTGTGGTTGTGATCTGCTGCCATGCTAGGGTGGAGGAAATCTTTGTTGGCGTGAGGAGCATTGATGCTCCGACGGACCTCCAGGCCTTTCTCGTGGTGGTTGGGGCCGTTGCGGTGGTGTTTGTGGACGCTGGCTTCAGTCGGCCGGTCCCCTCCTCTGCCCTGGCTCTTCGAATGACCCCCAGGACCGTCCGAGTAAGGGAAGACCTTGGTGGCGGCGAAGCTGTCACTCCTCAAGGGAGGAGGCGGAGGAGGAGGTGACTGTGTCTTCTTCCTGTCAGGTACCTGCCACACAGGGCCGTTATTCGATCTCGCCGCGCCGGACGCCCGAGAACCGCCGTGTTCCTGTTCGGACGCCCGGGAACCCTCCCAGCCTCCGTTACCCAGTGGATGTTGCAGGTATCTGGAGCGCTCGCCCTGCCTGGGACCCTCGCTCGGCGGGCCCTTAAAGAAAATGTTCTCCGTACTGGTTCCCTTCCCACCAGGCAAGCACGGGTCAGGACCCGGTGGGCTGGAGGCCGCAGCCAAGCAGCTGAAGCCAGAGTCTCTTTTAGCCGTTCCTCCAGCAGGGAGGGGTTCAGTGCTGCTGATGTGTTTGGTAGGGGACAGGCAGCGTGGGGGGAAGGGGTGAGAGGGCCGTTCTAGTCGCTCCATGTTGTTCACCGAGTTGAACTGACTGGACATCAGTGGCAGGCTACTCTGCTCTCCCTGGTCAGAGAGCTCCGTGGATAAAGACCTTTGAAAAAGAAGAGCAGATGAGACATTTTTCAATAAAGTCCGGGTGAAGTGGCATTTTCGGTCATTTTATTTTTAAGTTTCAGTCTGATATGGCAGCCTGTATGTTTCTGAACCAATCAGAAGGTCCCATCCCCTTAGGCTATGGGAAGACATTAGCCAGAGAATGCTATGTTTGTAGCCTGCAATGACCTGCATCTTACACAGCCCGAGGGAGAAAGAGAGGGGCAGTGTGAAGCATGTTTATGTCACTATACCGCTTATTTCTCACCTTCAATGTTTTTTGATGGGAATCAAACAGGTTTATGAAATCAAGATTCATTTAAATTCATAAAGGTCTATCTATGTCATCACGCAGTACGTTTGCGTTTACAGGAAGTAATTAAACATCACATTTTAGGGACTTTAGGGAATGATGTAAAAATAGAGGATATGCGCATGCTTAAAGTGAATGGCACATCGAGTGGCAAATCGAGTGGCAAAGAAACATGCAAAATTAGTTTAACATTGTTTAATGTTGTTTAATGCAATCAGATATGACTTTTCTGTTTGGATGCATGGGCTGTCATGGCCAGAAAGTATTTTTTTGACACTCAGTAGGCATTCCTGCATAACTTCCGGGTTTGATGATGATGTCACACGCATATCCTCTATACACAATTTGTTTGCCATGATAGATTTGTCCTCATTATGAACACCGGTATGCTCTAAAAGTGTGAAAAACATTCACTTTACGAATTCACAAAAAAACTTCACTTTAAGTGATTCCCTCAACCCCATTAACGGAAATCAAAACAAGCATGGAATTTGTAATAAGATGTGACCAGATATAGGTTTCAAAACAGTAAGTTAAGATGTACAGTACATACCATGACTTTTAATCAATGTATTTTAGATCCATGTTAAAATGTTAAAACATTATATGTTGTGTGCTCTCTCAACCAATCAGGATACAAATACATAACTGGTAAATAAATGGTTTTGTATTGCAGTAGCGTTGAAAGCTTTGTAAAAACAGACAGATAGACAGTCTAATATTGCATAAAACTCAGTCCCTGTGAATTATGGCTAGAAGTTATACCTGGCTTCATTTTATTTTCAAGGTTATATTTAAGGACATTCTGCCTCAATGCATAAACCTTTGAAGAATGACAGCAAACAGGCTGAAAAGAAAGGAATGACGTGCAACCCAGCTCATAAACTAGATTTTAACCTATGAATACAAATATACTGTACTAGAGTTTCGGGGGGCTACGCCCCCCTCAACCCCAGCCGCGCACGGGGCCCAGCGTGGCCGCGTGTATATTGGGGGACCCAAATCGCCGGAGTAAAACTGTGGAAAAGTTAAAAAAAAAAAAAAAAAAAATTGAAAAAAAATATATTTTTGATGTTTGAGGGGGACCCCCGCGGACCCCCTGCTGGTCGACGGACCCCCTGTGGAGTGTTGGGACGCGCGGGGACCCCCCTGGAACATGGCGGACCATTTCGGTGTTTTTTTTTTTTTCATGAAGGTGGTTGCTTGTTGCTGGCGCTGGCTGTGCAAACCTGGCAGCCCAGCGGCGCATGCTGCCGCACGTTACACCAGAAATGGTGCCTGGAGAAAATGGTGACCAAAAAAAAAGTTTGGAAAAAAAGGAAAAACCCCCCGCAGCGGCTGGCTGCTGTTGTGGTGATGAGGTCGTGCGCACGGTAAACGGTACGAAGCTGCCTCCCCTTCCGTTTTGTCCGACATTTGGTGAGTAGAATTAATTATGTTGCGCGGTGGAAAAGGTGTAGTGAGCAGTGAGATGTCCCCTACGCGAGGCGTAAATTCAGCGCGGCCGCCGTGGCGAGTCAGTTGGCGACATGTGGTCTGGCGGTGCGTTGTTTATTCGATAACAGAGCTGTGGGGTGTCGACACCGAGGGTGCGGAAGTCGGTCGCCATTTATATAGTTAGATAGCTTATCGCTGTCTGGTGGAGCCGGAAACCTTGGATGTTCAAAACCGTTTCATTGGTTAAATATTTAGAAAACCCACAGACAGACTTAACCACTTTCAACCTATATTTTGTGCATGTGATTATAGACAAAAGTCTTCAAAGATTTTCAAAATTGTTCAAAAATAGTGAAAAAGTATTAAATATGGCATTAAATAATGGAAATAAAAACACAAAGAGATGAAACATGGAGATACATGGTTTCTGTGCTGTACAGCACTGCAAGTACAGCATACAAATAAACAATAAATACAAGTATAATATTCTGCTATGTTATGCAAACTATAAACTAACTGTCCCACCTTGCTTCATGTTTGTGTTGCCAGACTGGAGCAGCGGTGGGTTCACTCCCGGTGACCTCTGACCCCTCCTCTGTTAGCTTAGAGGAGTGCCAAGAATGAGGTCGTGATGCAGGCTCATTCCTTCTGTAGGAGAAAAGAGATGAAGCAACAGGTTTACACCAGCAGGCTTTACAAACTTTCTCTCATGTCACGGACCTCATATCCACCTAACAGACCCTCATTTGAAAACATACAGGACACAATGATTTGATTATATGTTTTAGTTGCATTGTCTAAATATCATTATCGTACACGACAAATGGAGATTATTCAAACATATTTCTAAGTCTTTTGTGTTATAATAATTCATATGAAATGAAGTTACATTCAACTACTCTTCATTTGGCTGGGGACCGTCTGAAGCCCTCTCAAGGACCCCTGGCGGTCTCCGAACGACACTTTGTAAACTACTATACAGTCCCATATGGAGGGAAAATGTACTGTATTTCATGTACAGTATTTCAAATTGACAAAAAAATAAGATTAAGACACACAAGACAGACTTCTCAACCACGGGGTCCAGAGACCCCAAAATAGGTCACAAAATGTGTTGACAGGGGCATGGACAAAAGAATTACTTTAAATAAAGATTGTGTTAATAATTAATATGTTGCAACAATGAGAAGTCAGGTTGCAGAATGAAACCAGCTGAAAACATTGTATTCACATGACATACAAACATACCCTTTGAACCGGTTCTTCCTGGGGTGCATGTTGGAAACAAAAGAATTAATACCCGACTCAGTTTGAAAACAGAAGAACAATAAGAATGATCAAAATGTCATCAGGGACGATGCCAATGAACTCAAAATGATGACTAAACCACAACAACAGGACACAGGGGTGTGGTGGGGGTTGGAGTTGATGGAAGGTGACTTTGTGATAGGTTAAAGACACCTTAACCATAGTTTCTCGCAGCCAGACGATCAGACATTCTTAATTCAATGTAGGGAATAAAACTGGATAGAAACTTTTTTTAAATATATAAATGCATTGCAGAACCGATGCAAAAACGAAACAAGGATGGTGATAAGATGATATGTTTTCAAAGCAGCAGGCAAAGGTTTTCTGCACCGGTCTAGCCACTACATTGAATCCAGACGTATCGGTGCAATCAGATCAGATGATCTCTGATCGTCTGGCTACGCAAGACTACCTCCACCTCAACTAGAGCCTTAAAGGTTCATGTGAGGGACATTCAACTTGTAAACATACAAACACAAATAGAAGCACACCTAACATCTCACATAGAGTTCATGTTTACACACACAATGTATTGGTGACTAGGGAGCACAACTAGCACCACTTATTATACTGTAGGTATGTACAGTATGACATTCAGTTTAATGAACCCCACAATCACATACACACAGTACACAATATGCAGAGGGTGACACGATTGGGAACACAGAACACAATGGATGAAATCAACCATCCGAAAACAATGCGTTCACCAAATACGATGCTAGTTAATGGGTGGGTCTAGGCTAACTATTTCCCTGATGGACGCCAAAGTCCATGAGTAAAATTTTATGTTACATTACGTTGCAGCGCTACAATTTATTTTTCTAAAAGTAGTTTTTGCTGATATGTGCATGCTTTCAGCGCATGAATTGTCCAAATGAATTGATGAAACCATTGAAGGTTCTTAGCATTCTATGGAGTCTGTAGCAGTGCAGCAAAGTAGTGTGATATTTAAATGTCAGATATCTCAGTGGAACTTGGCATGACATGACAGGCAGGTATCAGTGCTACATAGCAAAATCCTCATTGCTGATTTATGCATTTGTAACTCTGAGATTGTACAAATGTAACCAAATGGACCCTTAACAGGTCCATTTGGTTACATTTGTACACTCTCAGGGTTAAATTAACACTCAGGATTTTACTGTGTAGAGATTCACCTTCCGCTGTACCTCATGGAACTTCGTAAAATCTTGCTTAGGAAGCCCCTGGCCGCACGCATGTCACTTTCTGATGGCATTGTTCTGGGTGAAACAATGTCCACCATCTTCACCTTCCTGGGTAAACGAACGAAGGAGAGGAAGATGCATTGGAGTCAAGCTATACGGTAACCGGAGAACTTTGTGGAGTCAGAGAGTGACAAATTAAATACGAAAGGCAACTTGTGTTGGTTACTGTCAGAAGACCAAGACATGGCTAAAATGCCACAGCTATCGTTTAAATGTATACAGCAAAGTAGACAATGTGAATCATTGTGCTGACTCATAGAGTTTTGGATTAAGTTCAAACCTTCCCCCTAATCTTGCTTCTTCCTGAAACGACGATTAGAATGGATCCAGTCAACAAAGCGACGCAAGACCTTAGGCTGTAATCTCTAAGAAATCCCAGAAATAAGCCTCACAAGACCAGGGTAAAATCTGCCTTCAGTAATTTCTGTTGACAGGAAACAACGATCTAACAACATCTGCTACAACATATATGACCTCCTCTGATAAAGACAGATGGGGGGAAAACCAATTTCTCTGCTGATGATATCCCCCCTCCCCCCTCTGGTCATTACATTTTATTGCCGGTGGGGATAAAAGTAGATTTTGTCTGCTTCTGGTCAGACTGAATTAAATACACATATTTCCTTTGGGGAAGTGTAGACTGTCCGATATGTTTGATAATATCACAATTTACAAATGGAACCCTGGGTATGTGGTTTCTGGTGACAGAGAGTGTACTCGCGGTTAGGACTCGCGGTCTCAGGAACCACATGCCCCCCACCACCGCGTCCCAGCATTGGAATCCAACAAACCAGCACTCCATTATGCTACAGTACATTATATTTTAGGCGTTTAGCCGACAACAGCAGCCGGAGAGGCCCACATTTTGTGAGCAGGACAAAGTTTGAGTGCCTTTCACAAGGACCCAGGCATTTCCTCTTGCATTTGTTGTGTATTTGACGCATGGCTGTTCATGAACACACACACACACACACACACACACACACACACACACACACACACACACACACACACACACACACACACACACACACACACACACACACACACACACACACACACACACACACACACACACACACACACACACACACACACACACACACACACACACACACACACACACACACACACACGACCCCAGGAAGACTAGAGGATCATTCATGTGACTCTAATGGGGATCCTTTAATAAACATAAACATAAACAAACATAAACACACACTCGCCCAGTGGACAGCCATATGTTCCAAGACAGCATTTTGCTCTTTTACCACATGCTGCATACAGATGGAGCTTAGCCTCTGAGCCAAGGGTTCATTCGAAAAATGAAACTGGTTGTCTCTTGCTTTAATTCCAATCGTCCGTCTGCTTGGAAAAGGTCACTAGTTCATGACCCGGTGAAGGCCAGGTTGTCTGGCCGAAATGTTGTGTACCTGATTGCAAAGTACAAAATATTCAGATAATGTGTGGACGTTTTTTCCTTCACTCATCTATGATGTCAGTACTATGGCCTAAGTCATCTCCAAATCAAGTTTACGTTTAAAAAGTTTAAAACATACTGACAGTCAACACACACACACACACACACACACACACACACACACACACACACACACACACACACACACACACACACACACACACACACACACACACACACACACACACACACACACACACACACACACACACACACACACACACACACACACAACCTCTTCTACATTACTCTGCCCATACAGTGCCATGCCATAAAAAGAACAACCTAGTTCACAAAGTCATCATCATGACAAATAAACTATTCAACGGCCCGAACCACAGTGCCTGTTAAAACGTAAAAAAAGAAAAAAAGGCAAAATCTTCCACAGAAGCTGGTGCTGTAGTACAACTTCTAGGCTGAAGTTCAGACTGCAGTCTTAATGAAACCTTAACCCTGCCAGCTCCCGATGGAGACGGTGCATTCTTTAGCCGGTGGAATGCAAGGAGGTATTTTCCCTTGGCATACCCTCTGCAGAAGTGGGACATCTCTGTTGGCCATCTCCCAGAGATTCCTGCACCGTGCTCCCTGCATGTGGGAGAGGGGAACCTGCCACTCTGTCTGAGTCAGCAGCATAAAGCAAGTATGGCTGCAACTACTGATTATTCTCTTGGCGGTTATTCTATCCATTCGTTTTTTTATTAATCGAATAATCGAGAAGTGCATTTTCCTTGATAATTATACATGAAAAAAAAAAACTTCTAATAAATGTTTTTATACTGTGCAAAAATATCGCATCTACAAGCCCACAACGCATTGCAAGCTTGTAGATCGGCTATCTTTGGTCATTTTATAGAATTTTGAAAGAACAAAAAATGCATTTGAAAACGTTCCCATAAAATGTATTCAATCGTTTCGTTTAACTGTTGCACCCCTAAAAGCAAGCGTGCCTTTCCTTTAAATTAGAGCCCGGCCGATGCCAGTGATTTGGGTCCGATGCCGATCCCTATTTTGGAGATAGTTTTAAACTGTATTTTGTCACAAATTACAAACTTTTCTGATACATTTTAAGAACTATCCGAAAAGATGTACGAAAGAAAAAGATAATAATAATAAACACATCACTTTTTTTTCTTTTAACCACTTAAGCCATATTCAAAAATAGCTGATCTACAAGCCCAGAAGGTGTCTCGATGTGACACGTTGTGTAGAGACATTTCGATTAGTTATTTTAAATGTCACCTTTAATGACAAAACAGGGAAGCTTGACAGTGGTTAAAATTGGGACACATTGGCTGCATAAATGCCGATACTGGAAAAAAAAGAGGAAAATAATGGCTGATATATCTTTCTGGCTCTACATTCAATCTCCTTCTCCCTCTTTTGTTCTACCTCTTCTCCCTGGCCCTTATTTGTTTACATTGTACCGCTGTATCTTACATGATCTACAGCAAGGATAAGCCTGAGTTTGTTACCATTTTCTCTCGTTATCTCTGCAGAGTACATCTCAGATATGATTGTTCTGGAGACATGACATGGAGATATTTGTTACCTGTTCCTTCCTGGCTCCTATGTCTTTACTCGAGTGCTTCCCTGTTGCACACACGTTCATTCAATATTTGTTACATCTATTGTATGGCTCAGACCTTTGCGCGCCTTTACAATTGGTTTAGCTTTCAATGCTGGGGAACTTGAAGCTTGTTTTGCTGTAGTGTGTAAGCTGTTCGGACAGAAACCTTGTAGCCTATCTCCATATTTCAACTGTTTATGTTTTTTTTTTCAAATTAATGCCCTACTCTGTCGTACAAGACAAGTAGCAAAACAGCTGATCTATAAGCTCACAAGTTGTGAGCTTGTAGACCTGTCTACTATTTGTGAAACATTTTGAAAGTTAAAGTTGTACAGTGCAGATTTAAAAAAAACGATTTTTAGTAGCCTCTGCTGGTCATTACCGTCACTGCAGGCCGTTTGTTTATAACTGCGTTACCCAGAATTCCATTCGTTTTCACCGGAAGACGGAAGCGTTTCAAAAAGCGTTCTTTTAATTGTTTTATACGATCTGTGGATCGTTTCTCTTAGCCAGTGGAGCTTTAGTTACCGTGAGCTGTGTTTTCTTTTTCTGTTTTTTTTTTCGTTCTTCAAATCATACAATCTGTTAAAATCAGCGTGAGTTTCCTTTTTGTGATTAGCGCGGTAGTTCCTGGCCAAACAGGAAACCGGTTCAGTAGTTCCTGGCCAAACAGGAAACCGGTGCATTTCCGCTTCCATTTTCCGGCCAGATGACGTCATTTTCGCGGGACAGTCAACCCCGACCACGTTCAATAGAAAATATATAAATAAAAGGCTTTCGGGGGTGAAATTCATGGAGTGGGTGTTGTGAAACATTTGCCACTCACAAAAGATATACAATTTAACTTTAGTTTTATTGATAAAGTTACCTAGCATTACTTTAAAGTGGGCAAGTATGTCTATGGGTCTTATAAACATTTAACCAATGAAAGATATTAACAAGAGCCTGTGACTAAATAATAATATTTAATGGATCTATTCCATTTTTTACAGAACAAGGTTTCGCCCAGCGATAAGTTAAGTGCCTGAAATGTGGTATACATGCCAGAGAGATTGACAGACAAGCGTGGACATCGGCAGAGGAAGACAGACAGAGGGAGAAGGAGAAAAAACAGAGGCAAAGGGGGGACAGAAAGCCGCTCGGCCTCCAAACAGAGGCTCCACAATGGAAATGCAAATGTCTGTACAACAGCGTGAGGACCTATTGTCAAGGGATACTGCTAGTCTGTCACAGATATTTCATAAGAGAGAGAGAGAGAGAGAGAGAGAGAGAGAGACAGAGACAGAAGATAGGGAGAGACAGAGACATTCCATGGTTCCTCCCAGGATATGACAGCTCTGGTTTCACCAAATATAGGTCTCAATCCCTCAAAAAAAGCAATAAACTAAACATGACACTGTCTGCAGCAAAGTTGACCTAGTTGGATGGGAGGGCAACAGTCAACAGTGACAAACAACAAGTGGTTTAGCTACATACAGTCCAGTGATGTCCAGCCCTCCACAAGATGTGACAAGACAGTGGATGAGAGACTTAAAAACATGAGCCGGTCAATCTCTAACATAAACAAAACGGCCTCCTGCCAATGAACTGGACGGGGTGGTAAAATAACTACTCAAGTCCTATACTTTGTCGTATGCTGAATAGCGAAAATAGGCAATAGGCAATCTACAAGCTCACAGCGCGTTGCATTGTGACATGCTGAGAGCTTGTAGATCTGCTATTTTTGCAATTGTTTGAAAATAAAATGAATTAAATTGAAAATGTGGCGTCCCAAAATAGGGACGCCACGGTTAATGTGGTTTGAGCCAACAGGAACACAGTGAAATGACGTGATGATGTGAAATAGCCACAATCGTGGTGACTTACCAAAAGGTCTGAGGCTTTAATTAAACTCGTTTTCCTTGTTCAAAGAAGAACCGCAGATGGAGACCAGACCAAAACTGGGTCTGGCGTTAAGCGAAAAAAGGGGACCCTTCTTGGTCTACCTCTCCACAATCTGAATACTTCAAAATCACTGCTTCAAAAGCACCTCCAGGGAGAGAGAGAGAGAGACGGTCCTTATCAGCATGCCTCTCACCACACTGACATAGATGTGAGCTGTGTGGAATCTAGCACTTCCATGACTGAGGACAACGTCAGACTGTGCTCTTATATGAACTTCGAGCGCAGTCACACCCACCCACACACACACGCTCCCTCCCTCCCACACACACACAACACACACACAAACTCCTCTAGCATGCCATGCGCTGGTGTGCCTGTGTTGTTTGGAGTGTGTTCCTGGTGAATAAGAGGTTTCCTTGGGGATTATAGGGAGGGCTGTGGGGGATTTGAGACAACTAGGGGGTGGAGTTATGGTCCTCCAGGCCCTGTGTCCTTGCTGTAATCTAGTGTCTGTCACTGGCTGTCTCTCTCTCTGTGAGTGCGTACGTGCGTGCGTGCGTGCGTGCGTGTGTGCGTGCGTGCAGTTGAAAATACATCTTTTTTGTCAAGAGACACTTTTGGAAACATGGAACATGGAAGTATCAGAGGTGGACAAAGTACTCGACCCTCGTACTTGAGTAAGAGTCCAGATACTCCTGGTCAAATTTACTCCACTACAAGTAAAAGTAGCTCAGTCAAAATGTTACTCAAGTAAGAGTAAAACAGTCATTGCTTTTAAATATACTTAAGTATTCAAAAGTACATGCTTTTATAAATACTTATAAGTACAATTAATAGGACCTTGTAACGCTTGTTTCTGAGAAGTACTGTAACTCTCTGTAACCACCTGCACTGCATGCACTGATGTGCACGTTATACAAAGCCTGCAGAAACACATATAAAAACATAAAAAATACTGAGGAACCAGAACTAAATAATTTTACTCCTATAAACCCATACAAGATGTAACAAAGAGGCGAGCGGAGGGGGAAGCCAGAAACACGGCTAGTGTGAGAGCAGACGTGTGGCCAATTGCATTTTAGGGAAGAAAAAAAAAACAGCCAACCTAAAGGCCAAACCGCACCAATGCAACTAGTCTCAACTCCTTGCAACAAAACCGTTTTAAGGTCAACCACACCAATGCAACTCCTTGCAACTGCTATTGGGGATAATGGTTGCAAGTAGTTGCAAGTAGCTGCATGTTGCAAGGAGTTGCATGGCGAATCATTGGTGTGGAGTGGGCTTAAAAGTACTCTCTGTATTAGGAAATGCATGCGAGTACCTATAATACATTAACAAATATATATTCATAACTTTTTGCTTAGTTGTGTATAATGCAATAAGAATGTGTGGTTGTCAAGGTACAAATGGACTTGTCTCACAGCACACCATTGTGCGTTGGGATTTTGTGACAACCACTGATCCGACAACGACTGGACCGTTTGGCAACCTCTGGTCTGAAGAATGGTGGGACAGAAACCCCAGGCCACAACGGTGCTGCTTATGCGTTTCTTCAAAGCCACATCTCACATCGGTGCAACATTTTACACGGCTGGCAAAACTGCCATTTAGCGGATGCAATTCTTCCATAGAAACATGCAACAGGTGGACAAACACTGAGTTCAGTTATGTCTTCCACAGTCACTCACTTTGACAGGACACAATGGACGGACTGATGCTGCTGGGATCGAACCTGCAACGTTTTAGCAACGGAACAGACCACACATCAAGTCAGAGACAGCCACAGCACTCTTGGAAGAGTCGTTGAAAACACACAGAAGCCAAGACTGACTGTCTCTCTTGTGATCTATCACACGGCTACAATTGTTATGATCGATTAAATATCTACGAAACACAACCGAAACACTTATATTATGTCTAAGCCAGTGGTTCTCAAACCTTTTTGTGCAAAGGACCCCTAAATTGATATGTATTTGGCCGCGGACCCCCATTAGAAGATTCACCCAGAAGAGAAGATTTGCGTTTAATAAATCAATGGTCTAAGCAATGTCAGGCATAACATTTCTGAGAGGGTTTGAATGTCCGCTACGCGTCTGCCTCCACTGCCATCCCATTCATCCTCCTGTTATATATTACACAATCTCTTTGTGGTGAGGAACGCAGCGTCCCTGTCAGGATACACAGAACAGGGAGAAATACGTGACATGACCCAGACCTGACGTCTGTTCTGAGAGATACCAGCCAGGGAGGAGAGACCGTTAGACAGACATGTTTGGATCTGTGTGTGTGTGTGTGTGTGTGTGTGTGTGGGGGTGTGGGGGTGTGGGGGTGGGGGGGTGGGGGTGGGTGTGTGTGTGTGTGTGTGTGTGTGTGTGTGTGTGTGTGTGAAAGAGAGAGAGGGAGAGAGGGAGAATCCCAATGCTGTGGAACTCCTCCACTACAGGAAGCAGACCTGCAAGGTCTCTGTGTAAAATATCATGTCATCTACCGAGAGAAATCCATACTTACAGCTGCAATCTGGGACTAAGCTTTATGAATAAAACATCATGGTAAGACTGTATATTAAGGTCGAGTCTATAATGCATTGTAAGCACATTTATAATGCATTATAATGTGCTTGTGCTTGTAAGGTTTAATTATGACAAGGTTTATGACGTTGGTGCTGATGCTGGTCATAATGCATTATAAGCTCAGCGGAACATCACATTGTAACTATCATCTATCATCTTAGTCAGCATTGTTAAGTTGGTATGCATAATTATAAACATTTATAACAGCTGTTATGAAGCCTTTTAAGTGCACTATAATGCATTACATCCAATTATAATGCATTATAGACCCAAACTTTAAGTAAAGTGTTACCTGGTAGTTATAATGTGCTGCTCTGCTAAGCTTATAATGCATTATGACCAGCCACTTATAATACTTCATTAACGTTGTTAAAAGTTGTCATACATGATTCTAAACATTTATAACGAGTGTTATAATGCCTTATTATGAGCACATTATAATGCATTATAAATGCGCTTGTAATGCATTATAGACCCGACCTTAAAATACAGTTTAACCGAGTAGCCTAATTTAGACCCCATTGTCGGGTAGGACAACTACAGGTTGACAAGTAGTACTGTCTGAAGCTCATACGCCCAATAACTCCCCTGGCCAAGTGAGGATTCCATCTTGGTTGAGTAGTAGAGTGGTTCTCAACCTTTTCAGGCCGCGGCCCCCCAAAATAATCATATTTGAACTGGGGATCCCCACCCTGACAAGCACTTGGAATGTAGGAGTTGAGGCATTACATTTAGTTTGACTCGGTTCCACAGATAAATATTGTGAAAATAGCAGATGCAAGGCGCTGTGAGCGTGTAGATCTGCTATTTTCAATATTTGTCTCCTTCTTATATTATTTGACAATTTGGCCAATGTTTGACCAGTTTTTATAGTATAATTTGTTAATTACTTTTGATGCATTAATGGTCTTTTTCTTTGCTTTCTGCTTTTTTCCCCTAGATTAGATTTTAAAAAGGTTTCTTAAATTGTCACTTCACTGTCATCTGGGGACCCCCCAAAAAATCATGTGGGGACCCCCTTGGGGTCCCGACCGACAGGTTGAGAACCATTGGAGTAGTAGATGACTAGATGATGTTCTTGGTCTCACATAGAGATGCTCCGGGTTCGAATCTTGGGTAGGACATAAAACGTACAGATTGTAACTTATGGAACTAAACCAAATGGACCCATCCATGTGTACACTCTCTTAAAGTTAAATTTACACTGAGGATTTTACCGTATATCCGTCGGGTGATAAATCTGTATGCCCTGAACCACAGCCACCTACCCGTATGTACAGTACCAGTTCTGAGGAACACTGTGCGTTCTTTGTACACATCCTGGGTCATATTTGTGTACACAGTGTGGCCGTACATCCTTGGGGTTCATTTTGGCACTGAAGTGCTTTGTACATACCACACACCTGAGATATTATGCGTATGAGCTTCAGGCAGGGCTACTGTATTACATTCACCCTCTGACCTCGGGCAAGGCACGCTATTACACTGACATTCTTGGCCTATAAATATATATATATATATTTTTTTAACTGTCCACAGCCCTCCTCTGAGACACAGAGCGAGTAGACAGAAATGGTGCCATTTAACATTAGTGAGGAGCAATTATATGAAGATAGGTTGAAAACGGGTGAAGGGGTCCTTTAACCCATTAAGACTCAGGCCGATTCTTCTAAATCCTAACAGTTTTCTGAAAAACGTATGTTTTCGTCAGTGGTTCTCAAACTTTTTCATCTTTATATGTGATTTAAAAAATAATTATTTTTGAAATAATATATTTTCTTTAAATGTAGGAAAAAAAAGGGGATATTTACTCGAGAACCATTCAAAATTGTTACGCGACCCAAACATGGGTCCCGACCCACGGTTTGGGAAACGGTCTGCTGGAGGGGTGATGCACACTGCTGATTCACCAACTTGCAGCAGCGTGGGCCGAACAGAGAGCCGGCTGGTGACCGCTGAGCCCGGCCAGCTCTAAATAGGAGCTGAAGGGAGCGGGACAATGGAAAGTGCCGGCGTAATCACAGCTGGGCTTATCGTACTGTCACAGAGGATACCTCTGAACCTGCTGCATGCCACCCTGCCTGGCCCTAAACCCCCAAACATCAGTTCTTTGAACAGAGAGAGAGAGAGAGAGAGAGAGACACAGACAGACAGACAGACAGACAGACAGACAGACAGACAGAGAAAAGGTGAGAGAGACAAAGAGAAAACGTGTGTGAAAGAGAGACAGGCAAGCAGACAGACAGACAGACAGACAGACAGACAGACAGACAGACAAACAAACAAACAAACAAACAAACAGAAAGACAGGCAGAGAGACATACAGATAAACAGACAGACAGACAGACAGACAGACAGACAGACAGACAGACAGACAGACAGACAGACAGACAGACAGACAGACAGACAGACACACACAAAAAGAGGCACAGAGAGACAGAAAGACAGAGAGAGAGGGGGGGGGGGCACAAAGCAGAAAGAATGTCCAGCCCCCCCATGAATAAACTTAGGATAAACTTGAATTCACCTACAAATAACAAAGCAAAAGAAAAAGGAGAAAAAAAAACAATCTACTATATCTCTAGGTGCAAGCATGTCAACCCACGTCTCTGTAAACAAATGATCTTAAACTATTTCAACCTGCCATCCCTATTTTTGGCATGTCATTATACGGAAAAACCTTCAAAAAGTTTGTCATATAGTGTGTCACATCGAGATGTGTTTTGAAAAAAAAAATACATATAGAAAAATTTAAAATAGAATTGGTTAATGGTTGGTTAATTAGTCAAAGTGTAAAACTGTTTTACTGTGTAGTTCACACGCAGAGGTGATGTGGTATATCTTATCACCCTCCCTGCCCTAAGGGGTGAAAAATATGGGTTACTGGAAGAGAGGGAGGAGTATAACACAGTGTGTGTGTGTGTGTGTGTGTGTGTGTGTGTGTGTGTGTGTGTGTGTGTGTGTGTGTGTGTGTGTGTGTGTGTGTGTGTGTGTGTGTGTGTGTGTGTGTGTGTTATCTCACCCTGAAGATGACCCTGAGCTGATGAAGGAGTGTGAACTGATAAATGTTTGACTCATTTAAAACAAGCCAGTGGTTCTCAAAGTGGGGTCCGGGGATCCCCAGAGGTATTTGAGGGGGTTCCAAGGGGTCGGTTCCTAGTAAAAATGACTTAATATATGTTTTAATGGTAAAAATTCAGTTTTACCACTTAAACCCTATTTTATACTTCAGCTGAGAGCTTGTAGATCGGCTATTTTTGAAAACTTTCCCATGTTTTTTAATAACATTTTAACACTTCTATTATAGGGGTCCCTGGCAGAAAATCTTTTCAAATGGGGTGTGCAGCCAAATACATATGAATTGACATGAAAATATGTGAGAACCAGTGATCTAAAGTAATCTACTGGCTTGCCGCCAATGCATGCAACTTTCCCCCTATAGCATATTCAACTGTTGGAAAAAACAATGATAGGAAGTGAGGTGTTTATGACAAAAGAGTAAAAGTATTGGAAATCTAATCTATCCTTTTTTATAATATCACTTAATCTCCCCAGATGGTATTGGGAGATTCCTTATTATTTCAAGTCAACCACTTAAGCCCTATATTATTCATTATATGACAAAAAGCTCACAATGCGTTGTGGGCTTGTAGAGCTGCTATTTTCACTATGTTAAAAAAAAATCACCTATAATGACATGCCCTAAATAGGGCCGCCAAGGTTAATGTGGTAAACTTTAGACAACTTCAGGGCAAAGTGCCAGCCAGTGGCATATTATACAGTATGTTGGCATCAGGGCTGAGAAACACAACACCCACAGTATTTCTCTACTGTGTCCTACTTAAAGAGGCTGGGAATAAAATGCAGACGAAACACAGCCAGTGAATGACATATTTGTCCTCTGAATGCAGACAGTATAAACCTCAGCTTTCTCATGGAGATCAAATGAACCATCCTTGATGTTGGGAAGTACAGTACTGTACGTGGCACAGGTTCATGTTCAGCTTTTCCCAAATAAAGTTGTACTGAAATAAATCTAATTTAATTTAGTGTTTAGTGTAAATGTTATCCTATAATAACAATAATGATACATTGTATTTGTAACACACTTTATATTTGAACCAAATCTCAAAGTGCTACATATCAAAACAAAAAACTAAAATGATGATAATAATAATAAAAGTGAAATGAATAAAATTCAGATCAAATGTCATATAATGCCAATGTGTAACAGCTAATAGGAAGACATCATTGATAGCCCACCCCTCTCTTGTTCATGCACACGCGCACGCCTGCACACACACACACACACACACACACACACACACACCTGGGTGCAACAAATTTAGTAGGTTATGACACTGTGTATGTTTACTGCCAACTCATTGCTGGGTTGAGCACACACACACGCGCGCACACACGCACACACGCACACACACACACACACACACACACACACACACACACACACACACACACACACACACACATAGACAGACAGACAGACAGACAGACAGACAGACAGACAGACAGACTCTTTGAGATTCACCTGAACATCACTATAAACTTATATTCACAACAAGCAACCTGAATCAAGTTCGCCATACTGCCTGACATCCAACTACAGCACACACACATTCAGGTCATCTCTGACACTTACACACATCTGACAACAGAACCAGTGGTCAAATGGATCATTGAGAAACCACCGTAGTTCTGTCCCGTGTGTGTCCTTGCAGCAACCTGTGGCTTCTCATACACTCTTTCATAAATCTAACCCACCTCGCCAAGAAATTAAATGATTCTATCACGGCTCAGATGGAAGACAGGTGAACAGCAAGGGTGACCCCCAGGAAGGGGCAAAAACAAAAGGTACCTGAAGTTCAAATCTTTCATCAGACGTGTTGTCCTGTGAATCCAGACAGGTCCAGAGAGAGAGAGAGAAAGAGAGAGAAAAAAGAGAGGAGAGATAAAGAGAGATAAAGAGAGAGACAGAGACCCTGTCTAATGTTTGTTGGAGTAGCTCATTCCCAAAGCCCCCTGAACACAATAGCCTCTGATACCGCCTGTCCTACACACACCACTGTCAACTCACCTAGGCAACACAGACCGTACCACTCCTCTCTGACAACAGAGGGGTGCCTGAGCTCAACCAACTCCAAAGGTGTCTCAAACATTCGTCCCACGACCCTTTCAAATATCATTCACTGTTGCCATCCTGAATGAAGCTCGCCGTTTATCTTTTTCAGGTCTTTTTCAATGCCTTTTTTAATACTTGTAAATGAAGTATTTGTTTGATAAAGTGAAGCAGCGTCCCCTCTGCTCCTGCCGTTGGCTTTGGCCATTCTACAAAGCTGAGCCCACGCCTGTGGCTTTACTGCTGGTAATTGGATTCAGCCGGTAAGACCCTATTGCCATTTAGCAGTTAGCACATAATTCTGGCATGGCACACGTACTGCAATCTGCATGCTAATCAGTGTCAGTGTGTTGTTGTTGTTGTTTGTGTCTGTATTGTCTTGGACCAGGGCTTGTGGTCATTCGGAGCAGTGATTCCCAACTAATCGCTGCTGGAGATCTAAAAGTGTGACTTTTCAAACTTTTTATTTATTATGATTATTATGGTTATGATTTACGTATTAAACCCATTAAGACATGTGGCCGATTCTTCAAATGCCTTCTAAATCCATAGTTCTCACACTTTCAAGATCAATTTTTTACGTCTTCACAGACACATGACAACAAAACCTGCTTTTCTAACATTTCCATTCATTGCTCAGTGCTCACATCTGGTCTAGAGCGCGCCTACTGTATCTGGTAATTTGCACATACACCTACATACAGAGTGAGTAGCCTTTGCGAGCCAGACTGTTTCACTCACAAATCGCTTCATTCACAGAGTGAGAGATACATGTTTCTTTTTAAACAACATGCAGTCAATCTGACCTAACCTATTGTCATAAATAACAAACACAGACAGAACATATTGTATATAGTAGGCTATTGTGATATTCTGGCTAAATATAGCGAACAGGTGTTCGGGGTCACTCCAACCTTAGTACAGTGCTGCATTAAGTTTACATTATCTACGTTAGAGGGAAAGTTAGTATAATACATTATCTCTGTTAACTGCGCATACCTGGGGTAAGTCCCTACAAATGCTTTTCTTTCTTTCTTCTTCAAAACATTTGATGTCAATCAGCTACACCGTGTGACATGTTTATGCTGCTATTTGAAGAACAAAACATTCCTCATCAAGTGAAGAGTGTCTGTTTGCTTAGGTGTCCAGCCTATTGATGCATCCAACTCATTGTGATATTTCTCTAGTTAGAGCAAGGGGCTACCTGGATCAAATTTAAATTCTATCTTGGCTGTATTCTCATAAAAACCTGTACGCACTCTGGCAATTACAATTATTTAATGAATTGAATACATCTTCACAGACATTGGAAGACAGGCCTGGTGTAGCAGACACAGATGCTCGTACCAGTGCACAGGACTCTGACACACCTGTACTGTATGCGATGACATCATCCGGACGTCACCTCCTGTGGCAAAGGTAAGTTACTGGGTTTAGAATAATATTTAGGAGTCAACTCAGTCACTTGTTGGATGACAGGTATTGATGGTCCATTGTGGAACCTTGGGCCGTCAACCTTTACTTTATAGAGTGTGGAGCACAGAAGCTGTACTCCAATTAGAAGGCTGAACGTGTCATCCACTGTTTTTGATATACTGAATGCTAAAGATAAGAACGGGAGAATTCTCCAGGCGCTCAACCGAACGCCTGTTTGCATGCAGACCTTGATGTGGAGCGAATTACCTTCGTAATATATCAGGTCGTATTGTTTTAATATCATTAATTTGCTGTTCTTTTATTCACATAGTATAAAGGGAGTCTCCCTTGTTTGTCAATAAAGATGCCTTGCGCATGTGAACGGTAATTTCTGTGTATGTCGTCTATAAACTGGACTTTAGGGTTTATTGAACCAAGAGACAGGTCCCCCACGGCACATCAGCTGGTGACCCCGACCGTGACCCTGTCCAGTCCAGACGACCGCTGGATCCATAAGATTCAAATAACAATTCGCCCATACACTATGTGCTACAATTCCTTGGGGCCCCAGGAAGGGTACACGCGGTGCTAT
This sequence comes from Gymnoscopelus microlampas, assembly GCF_963454915.1. Taxonomy (NCBI): domain Eukaryota; kingdom Metazoa; phylum Chordata; class Actinopteri; order Myctophiformes; family Myctophidae; genus Gymnoscopelus; species Gymnoscopelus microlampas. Next base: position 21,910,294 of record NC_139961.1, on the reverse strand, counting down.
ATGTGAATTGTATTATACCAAATTTAGGTCAATTGTTAAAGATAATGTGTAAATATGATTGCATGCATGTGAAGTCACCACTGAACAGCAGATTGAATGACCTTTGTGTATTAATACTTAGGCTCTGTACTTCCTATACCCCATGATGTCCCGTTAGTGGCTGGGTGGACCGAGTCGATCCTCCCAGCATCTGTCTCTCTGTATTCTATACTCCTATAGACACCATTCTGTACTTCTATGAGACACTACACTAGCTGCCTTTGCACGGCTCTCTAAATCGCAAACCACACCGGGTTCATGGGAGAAGATATCGTGTAGCCTAAGTTGTGTACGTTATATGTCGTTAGATGTTGTTGTATGTTGTCTTTATATGTATGTGAGCTGGGACTGCGGCTCAGGGAAGACCCCAAAAATACTACAGGTTGTGAGCTGGGACTGCGGCTCAGGGAAGACCCCAAAAATACTACAGGAGGTGACGAAAGACCGTAAACGGGCCTTGGAGGACGCTGCTGGGTCCGAGCGGTAGGTCACATGTAAGCTGGGTCCGCGGCTTAGGGAAGACCCCAAAAATACTACATGTGTGAGCTGGACTTGCGGCTCAGGGAAGACCCCAAAAATACTACAGGTTATGGTTAAGCTGGGTCCGCGGCTTAGGGAAGACCCCAAAAATACTACAGGTTATAATTAAGCTGGGTTCGCGGCTTAGGGAAGACCCCAAAAATACTACAGGTTATAATTAAGCTGGGTTCGCGGCTTAGGGAAGACCCCAAAAATACTACAGGAAAGGCCGGCCTAGGGAAGACCCCTCAATAGTACTACAGTGTGTCATATATGTGTCTTTATATGTATGTCATCCGAATGAATGAAGGCCTCTGTAAGTCCTGTTTGTTTGTTGTTGTTTTTTTTTTTAAGGAGTTTGTCTTTAAATGTATGTTTTGACGTCAGAGACGTGTGGGCTGAAGGTGCGGAATTGGTCAAGAACAATACCTTCTGTCATTGTTAAGTGTACATGTTTGTATCTGAGGTTAGGGGGTAGGCTCCCCAATCCCTTGGATACAACAGGCGGCAGCGGGGTCGCAAGGCTCCCAGAGCACGTTAAAGACAACATATAGTGCTGGGGAGAGGACTGAAGGGCCCCCGTGTTCTGTCAAGGATGAATCAACATCCTGCTGTGGAACCGTCTAGTCGATGTGCCGACTGCCGCTCTCTCCTAGGGTTGGCAGCACATGGTGCGTGGATGACAGTCCACACCTAACCGGAAGGGAGCTGCGTGACTCACCGGTTACAGGCAAGGCGGGTGAAAACGGTTAATATTCTGGTTCCCGTAGCCAAGCGGGGCCAGGACAAGACCGTCGGTTTCCTGCCTGGGGCGCCAACCACGCCAACGGGTAAGGGATCGCTATCGACTGGGTCACCCGCCGGTCGGATCGCAAAAAGCATTAAATCCATGGCGTGCTCCCCGACAGGAGGCGGGTGTGGTCGCTGCGTTCGGCTCAATGTACAGTCAGGCCATCACAAGCTCAAAGCGACCGCCGGAGTGCAACAGTCATGTAAGCGAGTGATGCTCCTGTGATCGGTGGGCTTTGAAAAGAAGACGCCGGGAAGCAGGAGACTTGAACTCTCTATCCAGGGTGACCTGGGTGTAGACCTCAAGTGGAAAGGGGTCTAGCCTAGGACTGCGCCCCGGTGGGGAGGTCTGAAGGACTTAAGTGACTGTAAGCAGGAGGTGTGCTGCTGTAGAACGCCAGACCAGTGTGACTGACCGTGTGACTGCTGCAGCTGAATGTCTGTCCCACTTTGGGGTAAGTGTTAGAGTGGAATGCATTAGGAATTGTGAGAGTATGAATGACAGGCGCACCCACTCCGTTCCTGGGTCCATATATGTAATTGAGTTGAACACAAATCACATAGTTCTGCTTAAGTGACTTCTGATCCTGGTTACTATGGTGTGCATTCACAAGTGTATGGCTTTGTACCATTTTGAGTCTGACTCAATGGAGCACAGTGATTTACTTCTGAGTGAACGGTGTGAATGCCTGAGGACGTAGGAGACACTAGGGGAATATTTTCCAGGGGGAGTGAGAGAGAGAAAGAAACTTAGTAATACCCCACATTCACGTAAGGTACATCCTTGACACCTGCTACTGTTTTTTTCCTGAATTAAAATATTTGAGTTATATTGAAGCAGGTACCCCTGAGAATTTACATACTGCAGTTATCCAACGGCAGGTTGACCAGTACTTTCAAAGTAAAAATAGGAGAACACAGTCAATGAACTACAAAAGGCAGCCATGCATACAGCTCAGCCATTTGGAAGTTGCCGATCTACAAGCTCACCAGCCCTTCCATCTGGAGCACTTCGAGCTTGTAGATCTGCTATTTTCAGGGGAAGCTTGTGCATGTCAGGTCTGAGAAATTGTTATCGGGGACAGGCTGCTTGTTTCACATTTCTAACTAAGTGTTTCACTCCACTCTGATACCAGAGGTTGTTTTTGGTACTTTGACCCAAGTACATGTCAGTGGATATAATGTAGTCTGCTATGTGAGCACTTTTGTTTAGTGATTTTGTCCTACTTAGGAATGCAAGCAAGGAAGATAGCAAGGAAGGTCACAAAGTACTTTTACTCACGTGTTTTACTTGAGTACATTTTGAGGTTCTCCATTTGTACTGCACTAGAGTAGTTCCAGTTGTCAATACTTCTACTTCTACTCGACTACATTTCAGAGGCCAATGTTGTACATCTACTCCAGTATAATTACTGGGAACCTTAGATATATAGGCTAGTTCAAAAGTGACTCATTGCAAATTTAGCTGGACCTGTGCTTGCAGGAGAGAACCTCCACATGGCAACGTTGATGCTCTTGATTGGGTGACAGATAACTAGGGAATGCCACCCTTAGTTTAGATGATTGGAGTCAGTTATATAAAAAAAAGGTAAAAAAGGCAGCCATGCACTGAGGGAGAGAAAAAGCTCCTTCTTTAAATCTGGTAAATTAGACAGTTGAAAGAATGGGGGGGAAGGAAGGCATTTGACCTTCACTCCTTACCAGCGGCCTAGCAGTGGCCCGTACACACTGATAAGACTCCCATAACGCTGAATAGTGGAAAGGGAAAACAAAACCTGTTATTTTGCATGTGAATGCTCCCAGCTAAAATGTAGTCATGAATAGTGGAAATTAAGGTTGAAATGGGTGACCTAACGTGTACTTGTAAGCGCAACTAAATTCTCTATTGAATAAATAAATATAAATGCTAAAATAATGTACTGTGACCAAACTAAGTGCTATCCGTAATAATTTTATAAGCTTGTAGATAAGTGATTTTTGTTACAGTTATGAACAGTCTGAAATAAATGATAACTATGATTAGTAATCCCAGAAAATTGAGGACACTGATGACTAGGGAATGCCACCCTTAGATTAGAAGATTGGAGTCAGGTATTTTGACGTTCAAATAAATTAGTTTCTTCATAGAATTCAAAAAAAAAAAAAAAAAAAATCTGCACAAATAAAGAAAACAGTATAGCTTCCATTAAGTGAAGTGAGTCACTCCCCTTCCCCCCACTCCCCCCGTCAAATATTCTGACTAATGCGTATTATTAGGTATGGGGCAACTATATTGTGTAATTATATATTATTATTTTTTTGCTAAAATGAATTATTGTGTTTACTTTCTCAGGAGAACCAGCCAGCAGAAGCCAAATCTAGACAAACGAAGCTAAATAAAAAATCACGCCAATTTGACCAGTAGTAAGATAGAAGAGTTCTTAGAAAAAAAATCAATAATAATAATAATAATAATAATAATAAGGGTAATAATACTAACAATAATAATAATAATAATAATAATAATAAGGGTAATAATAATAATAATAATAATAATAATAATAATAATGACAATAAGTGAATAATTTCAAGAATGTAAGTGGGCAGAGAGCCAAAACTCTTAGATTGAACTCTTAATCCCTTGTTTCGTTAGGACGGCCAAGCTGCTTAACTTACAGTGGAGAGTGACATTTCGGAGTGCGGTGATCATAAAACATTAAGTGGTTATAGACCAAACATGGATAGCACGCACACATGAAGGCCAAGGGCAGAACAGAGGCCTTACTGACATCACATTTGCCACGTTTCACCGATTTGCCACACAGACTGCCCTATCAAATTACATTCAAGTGCCACAGACACAGTGCCTGTAGGCATTCCACACATTAATATACATACATATTCCCAAAAATGGACCTTCACAGAAGTTAGAAATGTATTGATTCCACATTCGACGCTAACTTACAACATGAATGGCAGAGGTTCACTTCCAGCTATGACCTGATGGAACATGGAACTGTACTGTGTGCGCTACAAGTGCTGATACGTGTATGAGACTCACTTCTGATGACACCTATGGGGAACAGACATCAAGCCTTGGGGAAGCTTGGGTTGCTCAGACTTTGAATGGTTCAGAGACTTTACATCAGTTCACTACTATTCTATGGTCACGGACACATGACCTCTCGTCTCTTCAGCCAGTGGAATATACGCAGCTGGGGTTGACCTCTTGCCTACTCTTTGTTGTTGTGGCCTCGACATGTGCAAACACATACATTTCTATCGATCTGGAGAGGACACAACACGATTTATGTTTATAGATACAATAGCGAGGGAGACACACACACCAGAGCTATTAGTGCGTGGTCGTATCGTTATCTAGAACACAATTCGTTCTGCTATGAAATTATACAACAATATGACTACAAATATTACTTAAGTGCCAAACTTTGATTGGTGGGTAGTGTCAGAAGATTAAGTTATTTTTTTTTATAGTAAGTAAATATTACTTTTGCAATGTTAATTAGACGTCATAGACCAAGAAAAATTTAATAATGTGTTCAGATAAAAAACAACCCTGTTAAGGGAGGTCCAGTGACAAGTGACAAACTGTTGGAATGTGTATTGTGAAATAGAATGCCACAATCAAATTTTTTGTTGTTTCAAAATTAAACTAAAATTATGCAGGCCTAGTGTCAACCTAAGTAGTGGAACAAGGAAACATGTAGTGTATCCCATTTCTAGAGCAAATTTTAAAGGAGGGTAAATGACTCAAAAATAAGAATAATTGACAATAATCTAAGGAGATATATTAATGAATAACGTTGTCGCATAATAATGTATATATCTATATAGTTAAGTGTAAAACCAAAGACAATTTGTTAAGTGAAAGATGCCACAGTTACGTGAATTGAAAGGTAGTTGATTTCTGTTGCACTTGAGTTAGGCTGTGTTGTCGAGAGGCTTACGAGCACGTTGGGTCATGCTTGGCAGAACATTTATGACTACAGACAGTAGCTGCACGGTCCACGGCCTCTGAAGGGTGCACACTTCGGGGTGGTGTACGTGTTGGCTTCTGTCATGCTATTTTGTTGTGTTTAACCGAAAGCGAAACTATGTGTGTGTGTGTGTGTGTGTGTGTGTGTGTGTGTGTGTGTGTGCTGCTCAGAATATCTCCCTGTTATGTTAATGGTCAGTGCGTTAAGTGGTACATTATGAGAACATGCCGGGTTTTGGTTGCAGAGTGGATGTCAAGTGATTTCATACATTGTGGACATTTGCGTTGCAGTTTGTTGCCAGTTGCGGTGGACTGGCTGAAAACTACACGGTCTTCAAAAGAGTCCATACCTTACATCATTGATCGTGGCGCAAAATGTATCCAATTACGTTGCTGAGCATTGACCTAACTTTTATTTCTATTACCAGGTGACCACTGATTGACCAAGGGTAGTGGGGAGGTCCGAAAGACTTAAGTGTAACCTTCCATTTCTCTAAAATAGGTCGACTGCTTGCAGGAGAGACGTATACACTTTTGGTGTCGTTAACCCTCCATTTCTCTGAAACAGGTCATTGGGTGCAGAAGAATAATGTCAATTGACCTGTGCATAAGGCACAGGAAAGTTGTTTTGTTGTGTTTCCAATGTTGTTGTGAACGGTCAAGGAGGGTGGCCTCTGCACATTCCTATGCTGTGTGCCCTGCCGGGTGGCAGGTCAAGGAGGGTTATAGTATGTTTACAGTTTTTTATATATAAATATTTATGTTATGTATCGCCATGCATAGATATCTATATAGATATATGGTTGACATTTTTACATTTTTTTATATATAAATATTTATGTTATGTATCGCCATGCATAGATATCTATATAGATATATGGTTTACATTTTTTTAATATATATATACTTATGTGATGTCTCGCCATGCATGGGTATGTATATAAATATATGGCCCTCTCCCCAATCAACAACTACACACACTCTCACAATCACACCACATAACATTATATTGCCACCTGGGCCCCCATGCTGAACTTGACGAAGAACACCCCTGCACGATATCTGCGCCCCGACTTTTGACCTCAAGGAGGGTACGGATCTGACTGGCGCTTGGGGTTTGGGGTCCCTGTGTATAATACGGGGGGGGGGCCTAGTCTTGGACTCTGTCGGAACCTCCTCCTCCGGGCTCGGAAAAGTGACCACCTCAACCGGAGGAATTGGAGAAGAAACCAAAATGCAAAAATAAAAATAAAAAATATTACACACTTTAGAAGAGTTGCTTGTAAAGGAAAACTCAGTGGGAGTGCCCCACTGAGGGAACCTAAGTTTAGCTATACACTTGTTGGATGCAAATGATGTACTGTAATTGTCCCCAATAAGAGCTCATGTCCAGATGGTAGGTTTGGGACTGCCCCAGCCTAGTTCAGAGTTTCCCCTTCAAAGAAAAGGGTTTTCCTCGGCTCACATGACTCAAAAAAGAAAAAAATGGGACCTGAATTTTTTAAACATGCAATATGTTATGCTATAAAGTAATTGATATAAAATACTGTTCACATTTAGGTGTTGTGGGTACTAAATTCGTACCCAAGGAGGGGTTGATGGTCCATTGTGGAACCTTGGGCCGTCAACCTTTACTTTATAGAGTGTGGAGCACAGAAGCTGTACTCCAATTAGAAGGCTGAACGTGTCATCCACTGTTTTTGATATACTGAATGCTAAAGATAAGAACGGGAGAATTCTCCAGGCGCTCAACCGAACGCCTGTTTGCATGCAGACCTTGATGTGGAGCGAATTACCTTCGTAATATATCAGGTCGTATTGTTTTAATATCATTAATTTGCTGTTCTTTTATTCACATAGTATAAAGGGAGTCTCCCTTGTTTGTCAATAAAGATGCCTTGCGCATGTGAACGGTAATTTCTGTGTATGTCGTCTATAAACTGGACTTTAGGGTTTATTGAACCAAGAGACAGGTCCCCCACGGCACATCAGTATGCAGGTGCACTTGATGACAACACCATCCAGAAATCAACTCCCATTGCAAAGGTAGGTTAATAAATAATAAACTTACAACTCTGTCTTGTCTTGTTGTAATTAAACTATTTTTACAACATTAGGATTAACCACTTAAACCCTATAGGGGTGCCCAAAAGGTAGATTGTGATATACCAGTAGATCACAAGGGCAGTGCTTGTAGACCCTGTGCCATGCCCCTAAAATATATATATAATCAAAACTCCTCCTTTTGGCATTTGCAACTTTAATTAAGGTTTTGATTGGCATGAAAAAGCTTCCTTCGTGGCAGTAGTAGGGAAACCCACAATGCAACGCTTTGTTTTCAATAGTGTTGCACGCAAACATCAGTAGCATTACAAAGTTATATAAAAATGTGTGGCAAAGAAGCCAAAAACCACTTCCATACTGAATTGGAGGAACTTTTTTTTTTTTTTGTCCCTTCCAAGTGTGTCTGCCTAACGCATGTGTCGCTATTCCAAAAAAAGGACATTTGTAACAGCCCCCTCAGGTACATTTTTAAAGTATATTCAGCAATGGGATAAACACGTTTTGGTTGGTAGAAGGTTGTTGAGCTGGTCATGTTAAAAGTAGTTCTCAAGTCAAAAAAAGTGTGGGCACCGGCCTATATACTTACCGGATTCCTAAGGGCTATTAATGGACATTCCACTCTAGGGGTGTGTGTCAGTGAGTGTGTGTGTGTGTGTGTGTGTGTGTGTGTGTGTGTGTGTGTGTGTGTGTGTGTGTGTGTGTGTGTGTGTGTGTGTGTGTGTGTGTGTGTGTGTGTGTGTGTGTGTGTGTGTGTGTGTGTGTGTGTGTGTGTGTGTGTGTGTGTGTGTGTGTCTGTCGGGGTCACTGTCCTGTCTTTAAGAAAGGGCTATGGCATCATCAGGGAAAGGGGGGGTGGCTTGCAAGGATGTAAACAAAACCCAGGGGGGCACAATGGGATGGGATCCAATGCACGCGCGAGTGCGCACGCACGCACGCGCGCGCGCACGCACGCACACGCACACGCACACGCACACGCACACGCACACACACACACAATCCATGCACTGACATTGTGTGCGCTAGCATAAATGTGCACTGGCATGGGAAAGAAAAATAAAATATGCCTGTCTTTTGTTCCGTTGAGTCAATAACATTATCATGAGGCTGTATCTGCTGTATGTGAGCGAGGTCAAACGAAGGGGCACTGTGTTGAAATCTAAAATACTAACTAAAATATAGAAATCACAAGTGTTTGGATATTAGTTCATATGTACACTCCTAGAACCTTGTGTAAATACATGGCTGGTGTGTATTAATTTGTCTGTGACAGAATATGCAAATATGGAAGTAGTAATGCTAATATAAATGTTGATGTATGATTATTAAGCATCAATAATAAGGAATAATTTATATATAAATACTGTAGGTACTGTAAAGGGATGTTAGGGTAGATACAATACTGTTTAAATAATGGGAAATGAGTGCTGATATTGTAAATCAAGAGATAATTCATAACTTTGTGAATACTTTTTGTATTGTATTGCAATAATATGTGGTTGTCACAAAATCCCAAGGCACACCTGGACACACCAGTGGTCTACACTAGTGGTTCTCAACCTTTTCAGGCCGTGACCCCCCAAAATAATCATATTTGTACTGGGGACCCCCCAACCTGACAAGCACTTGGAATGCAGGAGTTGAAGCATTACATTTAGTTTGACTCGGTTCCACAGATAAATATTGTGAAAATAGCAGATCTACAAGCTCACAACGCCTCGCAATGCCACCCTCTAAACCAGGGGTTCCTAACCTTTTCCAGCTGAGACCCAAAGGATACATTTGGTGTCTCCTCGGGATTATACGATTAACCACTTAAGCCCTATTCAATAGTGAAAATAGCAGATGCGACGCGCTATGAGCTTGTAGATCGGTTATTATCAATATTTTTAATTTGTTTTTAAATGTATGGATTTGTTTTTCTGAAAAATTCAGAAATTCTTTTGAAAATAAATATTTTGTTTAAAAAAAAAATCTTTTTTAAATAATCATTTACATTTTGTTGTAGGAAAAAAGGGTAAAAAAGGGATATTTACGCGTGACCCATAAAAATGGGTCCGAGACCCACAAATGGGTCCCAACACAGTGTTTGGGAACCACTGCTCTAAACCTCACCTGCGGTACAGTACACCTCCCTATCCCAACACCACCACCCACTAAACTTTACCTTCTCCTCTCTCCTTCTCACTCACTCTCTCTCCTCTCTTTCTTATAATATTTAGTTTTCTTTCCCTCCCTCTCACCTTCACCCTGTCTGACTTTTACCCCCACCCTACTCCTCTCTCTCCCTCTCTCCCCTTCCCTAACTCTCCCCCCTCTCTCACCCTCCCCCTTCCATCCACCCCCCTCTCTCTCTCATATATTTAAGAGTTGTTATCTAAGGACTGAAACAACAGTGTGCAGGTTGGGGGAGGACTGAGTGGACAATGCCCCTTTTGTCTCGTCCCCCAGGCCAAACAAGCAGCAAGGGGCCCATGATCTGTGTGTGTGTGTGTATGTGTGTGTGTGTGTGTGTGTGTGTGTGTGTGTGTGTGTGTGTGTGTGTGTGTGTGTGTGTGTGTGTGTGTGTGTGTGTGTGTGTGTGTGTGTGCATGCGAGCGTGGGTGGGTGCACGCGCGTGTGTGCGTGCATGTGTATGGGTGGATGGATGCACAGTCAAATCGTGAGTTTAACTCTTCAGAGTGTGAGAATGGGCACACTATAAGTTAAACTAAAATGATTTTTTAACCATTAAGACCCACAGAAAAGCAAAGATTTGACTTACAAATGTTTAAAAAATATATAGATTTAAAATAAAATAAAATAAAAAGCGCTTTGAGCTTATACAGTATATCTGCTATTTTTCCAATAGCCAAAGAGATCTAAAATGACACAGATGCGTTCCCGGTCTTAAAGGGTGTGCGTGCGTGTGTGGCGAGTGTGCGCGCATACTTTATACTTCGCTGTAAGGCTGCGTCATGCAAAAATAGAAGATCTACAAGCTCACGATGCATCACATCTCAGCATGTTTGTAGATCCAGCCAGGTTGAAAATTGTTAAAAAGATTCATCCAAGGATAGAAACTATCTTTTCTCCTCGCCTCTAATGACGAGTCTGTCTAAACCAGTGGTTCTCAAAGCTGGGTATGGGGACCCCCAGGGGACCTTGAGGGGGTTCCAGGGGGCCCACTGTAAAAAAAAAACATTATATAGCATAAAAAACGTTTTAATCACTTTAACCCTACATTGGCTATTGAATAGCTATCTATAAGCTCACAACACGTCGCAACTCGACACGTTGTGAGCTTGCAGATCTGTAGATTTTCAAAAAATCTAGAGAAAACTGAAACATTTTAGCAGCAAAGATCTTGTATGGGGGTTATGCAAATACGTATTAAATTGGGTTTGACAACCACTGGTCTAAAACATCATAGTGTCATAAAGCCAACACTCTCTTCCTTTCTGTGTTAACTAAAGTAACAGACCGCCGTAACCAAACAGGATACCCTGCCCTGCCTGGCTTCAGCCACTGTTGCTCTGACTAAAATAAATCATAATGGCTCCAAAATACTTTTCAATATAATGGATGGTTGGTGAGCTATGTCAGTGCATGGTTCTCAAACCACTGGAGCCCCATTTCAGAAGATTTTGTGCCAGGGACCCCCGTAAGAGAAGATTTGTGTCGTGAGATTTTTCTAAATGATTTGAAAATAGCGGTAACACTTGCATGATCCATACATTATAAACATATTTAGTTACAAGGCATTATAGTCTGCTTATAATACAGTATAATCAAAGCTATAAGAACTCACAAATAATCATAATGCTTCATAACAACAATTATAACACATTATAAAGCATTTTATAATGACTTAAGTATTATAACACTTGAAAATGTTTTGATCCACCATGGGAACAAATCAATCAAAGAAGTCTAAATCATAAATTGCTGTGTGAGTTCAATCTCCCACATCATAACTTTTTTTTGTGAATACAATATTATTTTATCCAATCTGCAAGAGTTATGCTATTAGAATATAACTAACACAACTGCAGCGGTTGTATTTGGTCTCCCTGCTCTTCTATTGAGACATTTAGACCCTGTGGTCGGGTAGGCCCACGACTGGTTGACAAGAGGTATTGCATGATGCTCAAAGCGGAATATCTCCCCCGCCCAAACAGGATTTCTGTCTCAGCTCAGCAGTAGAAAGCGGAGAACCAGGGTTTTGGATCCCCAGGTATGACATAAATCTTACGGATTGCGTATCATTACGGAAGGCACCAAAACACACCCGGCACTGAATGAACAGGTGATTGTGGACCGTGGCATGTTGTCCTACCTTCGGACCACCAAGGCCAGACTGCTCTGGGAGCTCTTGACCAGACAGATGGCCTGCTGCCTGGAGCCGGTCAGCGGGATGGAGTTGACGCTCACCATCTCATCTCCAGCTTGGAGAGACACTGCCGCTGCCTCGCTGCCCTCCTCCACCTGAAAAACACACCCACACACCCACCCACCCACACACACACACACACACACACACACACACACACACACACACACACACACACACACACACACACACACACACACACATTATGAGAGTACACCTGGGGATCATTTCTCACGTATACATTATGAATATCGTCATTCTATCATTGTCACCTACCACCTACAGTAAACATTAGGTTTTAGAGCTTTATGTCTGCTGTCTAGTTTTACTGAGCCCTATACTCAGTGGTTCCCAAACTCGGGGTCAGGACCCCAAGGGGGGGCTACAATAGCAGTGGCAACACAGAAATGTGTGGGCAGCAATTAATTGTCTAAACAACTAGTGGAAGAAGCCATTGGTAAAAAAAAATGGCTACCCTAATAAAAGAAAGAAAAAAAATCGAAAAGGAATAACACAATAAACTCTCCATAAAAATGAATAGTTTTAGTTATGCAACTAAAACAAAACTGAAACCAAACCCAGGTCAGACGTCAGAGAAGAGGCTGGACAAGGTCTGATGATGTCAACAACAGTTACACAATGACTTTCAATGTTTCTAGTTACTTTGACTGGAAGGACCAACAAATTCCTCGAAACGTACAATTATGTTTCGTCTCTGCGTCACAGCTCTCATTATCTATTTAATACCAGCCCTGATTAGTTGGTAGGCTCACAACAGAACAGTAATTACACCTTTGATGGATGGACACGCAGGCTGTGAAGGACACTGTTGTCCTCAATTGCCTCACACGACCAGCCTGGCGCTGGATCAACCTCATTAAATCTAAAAAATCATCAATACCGTTTTTCCTATCTGTATGATACGGTTGTATGAACACTGGTCAATCTCCAAGTGAAACACAATTAACAACTTCTGTAGGATGGCGTACAAATTCACACATAACATGTTTACGACCAACTGTATGCACAATTAACTGCCTAATTGCTGAATCTAAGAGACTGAGATAACTCAAACGGTAAAATATTTTTTTTTGACCAGGGTTTACCAAGTTCCAAAGCTTTTCCATTATGGACAAACATCAATACTCAACGTCTTTTTATTATTGTGACATTTACTCTGACGCACTCCATAATTATCTTATTTACTGAATATCATCCTTCATTAACTTCAATATTATACTGGCAATTGCAATATGTTGATTCAACCCATAAAACTCTGTTGTATATGTACCTAGTCCCAGAGCAACAGCGGTGACGGGTAACCTGATGACGATAATAAAAAATTTAACCCCACATTACCTGTAACCAGAGAATGCAACAGACTCAGAAGTCCACTGCACCATATTAACCAACAGAACATGCAAGGATAACGATTTGTATATTTGCCTTATATAAGTATATAAGTATGCCATATAAGTCAAAGACATTTTTCTTTCTTTCTTAGGGGCAATGAACATACAGCAGACCTATATTTGCTCTTATAAAAGCCAAGTGTACAGCTTTGTTTTTAACTGTGTGCATATTTGTCTGTATGACTATGTACGGTGTGTTTTTATATTTTTTTCAGTCTAGTATAGACCTCAATGCAAACAGATAACAGTCCAATCTTATCTTCCTCATGCAATACTCACGAAAAGCTAACACAAAGCAACCGGCTGTCACTAGGAAACCATTTAGCAACTTCCGGAAGTTGGAACATACATAAAGTTCCCAATTGGAATGTTTGGAACTTTCTGTGTGTTTTAGGAAAGGGGCCCTCCCTAACTTCCTAACAACAAGACGGCCATCTTTCTCCTGAAAAGACCAGGCGTGATTTTAACATTCCAACTGGCTCTGGGCTGTCACGGGGGAAAGAAGTATAGTTGTAGAAACTCATTTTAACTACACCAGCCCTCTATGGTTCCTGGTACGGCCATACTATTATATAAGAGCATCCCTTCTCACCTACGTCAGCCTTGACACAATACCGAGGTTTTCATTCTATTTATATGAATGGACCCATGGGTTTTGTCAGGACAATAGTACACACATCCATGAATGGCTAAGTTGCAGGTATGGTGTCACCACCACCATGACAAAATTCCCATTCAAACTACTACATACATATTGTGTGATTCTGTGCCCTTCTATGTACTGTATAATTATGTAGGCTAGGCTATAGTATACGTCTTCTGTACAAACACTTTTCAACTGTTTTTGGTTGATCTTATATTGTGATTTATTATACATGTACTGTATCATTTTCCTCAGTCTACACATAATGCAGATCGTAACAATCTACTTTGTTTGTCTGAGACTGCCATCTCTATTTGGATTATGTTTACTAGACCATACCCGGTCGACGCATCCGTGGGGGGATATGCGCACATGATCTGGCAACCCAGGAGGCGACATTGTTTGACACATAAACGCTAATAAGAAGCTGAGATTTGATGAAATTGAAAAACGGGCTTCACAGTTAAGTTCAGATGGTAATGGTCAATGGCTGTGTGCAAAATCAGAGCAATTGGTCCAGCCACTGAGGAGAACCGGGTAGCTTCACTCACCTACCACTACAGAGGTTACTCAAATTATAGGAGGACTAGACCATACCCGGTCGGCGCAGCGCATCCGTGGGGGGATATGCGCACATGATCTGGCAACCCGGGAGGCGACATTGTTTGACACATAAACGCTAATAAGAAGCTGAGATTTGATGAAATTGAAAAACGGGCTTCACAGTTAAGTTCAGATGGTAATGGTCAATGGCTGTGTGCAAAATCAGAGCAATTGGTCCAGCCAGTGAGGAGAACCGGGTAGCTTCACCACCACTACAGAGGTTACTAGAATTATAGTAGGATGTCAACTTTAACAGTTTAACACCCTCAAATGTTTGGAATACAGCAGGTCCCATCTATCTTCATCACTAGCATCACCATCCTCAGTGAGGTCGATCAGTGGTTCTCAAAAGATTGAGCACTGGTGCTGGGGACCCCCTGGAACCCCCCCAAGGACCCCTGGGGGTCCCCGGCCCTCACTTTACTCCTGGACCCCAACCCCACTTAGTAAAGGGGGGTGTACCCCCCCAAGGAAGGTTCCAGGTTCCATAAAGGTTCCATAAAATATGAAATAAAAGGTTTAAGGACCAGTGAGGTAGATGGTTTACCTTAGTGATGACTAGGGGCTCTCGATGCTCGCGGCCCCCCCTCAGAGTAAAGCCCCAGGGCGCCTTGCCTCTCAGCCGGACCTCCACCAGTTGTTCTCCTCCCTCTTCTTCTCCTCGATGCAGTCCTCCTATTCCTCCTCCTCCTGCCTTCTCCTCTTCCTCCTCCTCCAGCTGCTCTCTGCTCCTGCTTCCTCTCCACTTGTCTACCTTCAGCAGCGGTGGAAAGTAACTAAGTACGTGCACTCTTTGCTTCTTATTTTACAAAGGTTCGCTTTAAGAAATATATATTCCAATATGTGCACACATTTTCACTATTTTTCAAAAATAGCAGATCTACAAGTGCCGCACTATGAGCTTGTATAACTGCTATTTTTGAATAGCCAAAGAAATCTTAAAATTACACAAATGATGCTTTCCCGGTCTTAATGGGCTAAGTTAAAAATGTGAGTACTTTTACCTTCAGCCACTTCATCTTCACAGCAGACAGCCTCAGGTCGTCTCTATAGTCCACCACGTCCATGTTGATGCTGCTGCTAAGGCACCTCTGCTGGGCTCCATACACACTGGACTGGTGGCAGTGGTGGAAAGTAACTAAGTACATGCACTCAAGTACTGTACTTATGAGTACAATTTTGAGGTACTTTTACTTTACTGGAGTATTTCCAATTTCCAATGCTTTTACTTCTACTCCACTACATCTCAGAGGCAAATATTATACTTTTACAATTGTTCAACACTTTAGTATAGTTACTTTGTAGATTTTGATTATTATTACAAAACATACATTAACCACTTCAGCCCTGTATACATTTCGGCCATTTGAAAATAGCCGATCTACAAGCTCACAATGAGTCATTATGCAATGCACTGTGAGCTTGTAGATCTGCTATTTTCGAAAGATTTTTGTACATTTTATACATTTTAAAACTTGTGAAATGGGACATTCTGCATAATGAGTACTTTCTACTTTTGGTACTTCAAGTACATTTTGATACCAATACTTTTACTTGTAACAGAGTATTTCTTGCAGTAGGCTATTGATACTTTTACTTAAAAAAATGGAGTACTTCTTCTATCACTGATCTTACTCACCAATGTCATTCTACACAGAAGCTTTAACAAACATCCATGAACAGGTTTATATCCTTGGAAATAATCCTAATCCTTTTTTTTTTGTTTGTTTGTTTGTTTCTTGAACAGCAGGCAGTGCAACAGGTGCTGCATGGATGCTCCTCCAGGGCTGATCGTTGGAAAAGTCTTCTTTTCTTGATTGATTGATTGATTGATTGATTGATTGATTGATAATTGACACTGTCTGGTCGCCGTTACTATCCCGTTACTTCTTCTGTAAGATGTCTGTTAGAAGACATGTTGAGTGTCTCGACTCGAGCTGAATCCCAAAAAAACTCTGGCATCAGTCACCCAACATCCACACTGGCTACATTGTATGGGTACAGTGGACACCACCGACCACCCCATAGCCCAAAGGGACAGTCGCGCTGTTATTGGCTGGTTGATTATAGCTATCTAACCTTGCCTATTTTTAAAATAATAATAATTGTGAAACAAAAGTTGAAAGTAATCAACATTTTACTTAAGTAAAAGTATCAATAGGCCTACTGCAATGCAGAAATACTTCAAAATGTACTGTAGTATAAGTACAAAAGTATTGGTATCAAAATGTACTTACCAAAATAAAAGTACTCATTATGCAGAATGTCCAATTTCACAACTTTCACAAATGAATAAAATATCTAAAAATATATATTTTTTAAACACTTTAGGGCTGAAGTGGTTAATGTATGTTTTGTAATAATAATCAAAATCTACATAGTAACTAGTAACTAAATAGTAATAGTTAAATAGTAACTAGTAACAAAACTAAATAGTAATAGTTAAATAGTAACTAGTAACAAATTATTATTATTATATTTCTCAATATTTGCCTCTGAGATGTAGTGGAGTAGAAGTAACAGTACTGAACATTGGTAATACTCCAGTAAAGTTAAAAAAAACTCAAAATGTTGTAGACCGTACTTGAGTAAACGTACTTAGTTACTTTACGCCACTGTTTATCATGAAAGTTTGGAAGCAGCTAAAGCAGTTTTTGCCTGTTCTTGCAATTAATTAACCATTTCCCCCTGTGATATCCCCATGGAGATATCTGTGTGAACGGGTTGTCTGGCAACCAACTGGCCAATCATAGCACCGTGTTCCCCCAGACCATGGCATCTCGACTCCTACCCAGCTAGTGTGTGGCGATGTTTGCGTTCAACACAACGCAGGGCCGCCCTCTAGCGGAGACAGCTGCAAACTGCAGGGGGGGAGGCAGTGGCTGGATGTAACTTTAAGTAGCCTACATTTACTCAAGTACTGCACAAATGTACAAGTTTGAGATACTTTTACTTGAGTATTTCCATTTTTTAAAAATACGTTATACTTCTACTCCTCCACTCCTCTCAGACGAAAATATTGTAGGCTACTTTTTACTCTACTATAATTATTTGGCAGCTTTAGTTTACGAGTGTTGCAGATTTAGATTATTATAAACGAACACTTGATCTTATACGTCAGCGAATTTGACACATTTTGAAACATTTGTTCTTTTCTCAAGTCACATTTTGAATACGGGTCTTTTACTTGTAACAGTTTTTTTTTAAATTATTATTATTGTAGAGTTGGTGTGTTTGCTGACTACTACTAATTTCTACCACTAATTAGTTGCACCTGCCACTGTCTCATGTTATAATTAGTTAATTATTTTAACGCAGGGGTTTTCAACTGATTGTGAACGAGGGCCCACCACCCTGGTCCCTGACTGAATCAACCTGGGGGCTGGGGACCACTCTTGTGTTGGGTTAAAATTAGTGTGTGTTGGTAACGCTTGCTACGCATCCCACTGTTTCTCAAATCTCAACCAATTGGTCCACGAGACTACTAGTAGTGCTCCATGGCATAATAGGCTCTAGTTACAGCAGCCATATTATGAAGACATTCCACAGGTGTTGATACTAATGAAGGCTCTGTTCCATTCTGGTCAAACAGAGTCAGGGTGCTGCTATTGTGCATGTTGGCTCACTGGAAACACTCAGTTACGCCAGTGGGTCTACAGTTGGGGTCCAGGGACCCTCATGGGCTTCCAAATGGCCCCTTGCAGGTGTGTAACTCTGAGAGTGTACAAATGGACCCAAATGGACCCGTAACACTCTCAGAGTTATAGGGGTCGTGGAAACCACTGTGCTACACTAAATGGAACAGAGCCTTCATTAGTATCATTGGTAACACCTGTGAAGGAAGTGATAATATGGCTGCTGTGCATAGAGCCTATTAGGCCTGCAGGTGGGAAATGTTTTAGAACGTAAATACATAAATAAAATACCTCTGTTAAATGTATTAAAATATGTTTAAATGATGTGTCACAAGTCCATCAAATGTAAGAAATAGGCGTGGTGTGGGAGAAAAAGCTGGAATGACTGTTAAGGGCTTGATTTAATTTGTTGCACAATACCACATGCAACAAATGATATCAAGCCCAGGCATTATTTAACTGAAATATGCGAGTGGTCTAGGGCTAAAAAAAAAGGTTGAGAACCATTGATCTATTCCTATCCCACGGTTACCCTTAGCCTACATTATCCAACCTTACCTTCCATTAAACTCATGTTAACTGATTTACTGAGTTGTATCTTATGTAGGCTATGAGTGAGCAGACACATGCGATATTATGGCCCATTTCCTAATAATTATGACTCATTCAGGCAAGCTGACGCTGACACGCCTTCTTGAGATTCTAACTCCCTTTTTCTATGGAATTTCTGACTTCCCAGTAAATTACTACATTGATGGGTCAGGGTCATTATACAGTAGGTCACCAGGTGACAGGTCATTTTTGCAGTGGTTTATATAACCCTTTTCATACCATTATTTATTCGGCATTTGAGCCACGGACCACCATTTGATGAGATTTAGACTCTCAGACCCAAAACTTAGAATATTTTGTTATTGTTGGATACGATTTTGTCCACAATGCCATGCTGTACCACAGGCAAACGTTGATCTACAAATCTACAAATAACAATTCTTGAATTAAGTAATGTAGATATTTAACAATAATTGAACTCCTGAGTGAACTCCTGAAATGATACCAAATGGACCCGTAAGGGTCCATCCATTTGGTTTAATTTTACACTCTCAAGAGTTAAAGATCTGGGTTAATTTGGTTACCAACTCTCCATCATTAAAGCTAACTGGGGACCATCTAGAACCCCCTCAAGGACCACTGGTGGTCCCGGACCGGACCGGTTCCGTGGAAAAAAACACAAAATTAAAAACACATCTTCACTTTCCTACATTACTAAATGCATGGTCAGGGACCACATGCACTACCTTCACGGACCACCTATTGAAAACCCCAGTACAATTTAACGGAACAATTATCCGCTCAAACGCTATTAATCATCAATAATGGTCTGTAGTGAAAAGTAACTACAAGCACATTTACTTAAGTGAAAATTAATAATCAGATTACTTCTTCTTCCACCAGTGGGAGGGGGGCGTATCACTGTGCTCATGTGATCAACAGCGTTGCCATGTGTGCTAAGCGATAAGCGACTTTGGGCTTGTAAAGTTGCTTGTAAATGTTGGTAGTTGGGGCCCGGGGGCTGGGGGTTGATTGATTGATTGAATACTTTTTATTGAATAATAAAAAAAGCACATGAAAGTACAGCTCAATACAAGGTCAGCTAATAGGAATTTAAAAACCCAAGAAAGCAATTGGCTTGTTTCCATTGGGGGACCTTTGTGCTCAATTCATAGTGACATTAACATAAATAAATGACAGACAGATACACACTACTATGCAGAACATCATATAATCAGTTTTTAAAAAAAGAAGAGAAACAAAATATGTACAGTAAACAGTTCGAGGGGAGGGGTGGGGGGCAAAGTGAGCAGGGGTTAGATGAGTTGTGGGTGTAAGGCCAATTAGTAGCCTTACCAGTTTGTTTTGGGATGTCTGGAGCCTTGTTTTTAAGGTGCATGCAAATAAGCAAATGCAGGTTTTTTTTTGGGCTCGTCTCTAAAGTCTAGTTGCTTATTTGGGCTTGTTTCCTAATGTTGTTTAAACCAGTGGTTCTTAAACATTTTCAAGTCATGGACCACCAAATTAATATGTAGGCCTATTTTTCTGCTGCGGACCCCCATCTGAAAATATTTATATACACAAGATTTATTTGTTTCGTTAAAATATTCCACATTTTCTTCAAGTTTTTTGTTGTTGAAAATTGCAGATCTACAAGCACACGACGCGTCACATCGCGATGTGTTGTGAGCTTGTAGATCGGCTATTTTCAAATAGCCAATGTATTAAGTTTAAAGGAGTAGTTCAACCAAATAGTTACTTATTTTCTATTTTCAGTCTCCGACTGACCGATGGTCAGTTTAATTAATTAATTGGCTCAGGAATGCGACAAAAAAAAAAACATGAATTCAAGGCTTCACATGGGGTGTGTAATTGCTTGAAAATAAGTCATTTTTTGGGTTGAACGGAACTACTCCTTTAAAGGGCGAAGAAGGGCTCGCTTCCTTTTGGGCTTGTTTTCACAGACCTGATTGCTTGTTTCTGTCGCAAAACCTCAGACGTGGCAACCCTGGTTTATCAGCTCTCGCTGGGTTTGTGTTGATGTGCGTCACAGTGTAATCAGACACTGTGAAGAAGAAGAAGAACAAGAACACACACACACAGCCTGTACAGACAGAAGAACACACAGAGGTGAATAAACAACGTCTCGACAGACGGCTATAGCTGCATAACATCGTCCATTAACTCTCTAACCATGGTGAAAGTGACGTTCAACTCGTCCTTGGGGCAGAAAGAGCCCATAAAGAAGCCCTCGTCCAGCGACGAGGCTCTCATCCCCACAGAGACGGTGAGTTGTTCGGTGCCTTTTCTCTTAAATGCAATGTTATCATGCAAAAACACGAATAATTACGTTGTCATTATTTATCGTTGTAATCATTTCCGGGCCGTCGTGCACATTATGCAATTATTCTATAAGCAGCTAGTTGGTGCGTTTTTTTAATGTATTTCAATTTTGCATAATTTTTTTGTCAGTATTTGTGGATAAACTATTCAAGTGTAAAAGTGTATTTGAGTGTTTTCCGCTTTGCAAGAACAGCCTGCAAAAAAAGAAGTGAGTGTGAGTGTGTGTGAAAATGGCTGACATGAGGAAGCGAAAGAGACTGTGCTTAATAGTACGGCGGTGTCGCCTTGTCAAAAAAGAACGGATCTACAAGCTCACAACGCGTCGTGATGCGACGCGTTGTGAGCTTGTAGATCTGTTATTTTTTTTGACCCGAGCGACACAAACAAACACACACACCACAAGAGGAACCCTGGCTACAGTGCTGTTGGATGGGGTGACTGGCTACAAGAGCACATGATACAATGTGTAACACACACACACACACACACACACACACACACACACACACACACACACACACACACACACACACACACACACACACACACACACACACACACACACACACACACACACACACACACAGGAAGGACATTATTTATCTGTATTGCTGTTATCACCCCATTGGATACATGTACTCATCTGATAGGGGGAACACACACACACACACACACACACACACACACACACACACACACACACACACACACACACACACACACACACACACACACAGAAACAAACAACCCCAGTTTTACAGTAACAGTACAAAGTCCTTTAATAATTTGACCAAGTCATAGAGTTCGAGGCCACACATCCAAGTAGGCTAGACCCCATCAGAGCTCTAAAACAAAGACTTTACTTTGTCTTTTTCTCATATTAAATCAACGTCAGATATTTAAGTTGATGAAACAATCCTTCACCTGTGTTCACTCAATCGAATGGTCTTCTTACGCATTGATAATCAGGTGATACTGAAAGATAAGGGGGTTGTGTTCAATGTGAAAACATTTTTTGCAACATTCCTTCCCGTTGAATGATACCGTTTCCTCCCAAAGCACAGTGTTTTGCAACAACAGACTTCTTGAAGTGTTTTCTCTTGTTTGGTGGGTGTGTCAGGGCATGGGGTGTAACCCTAAAAGTACTGTAACAGTGACCTACAGTGTCATTGTTGGGTAAGCTACATTGTTCTCTTTGCAACTCTACTGATATGGTTATTTACCTCGTTGTTTGTTGACTAGAGTTCATTGCTTACTCTGATTACTCCGATCTTGAACTTGTAAGTTGCTCTGTCTGGAGGATAAAGGCCCTGGTATCAACGTTTTCCTCAACAGACAACATTAACAAGTAACATGATGAGACACAGGGCAACAGCTCCAACTCAAATGGAATGTTTTGGTCAAACAATTCCCATAATGCAATTTTAGAACATTACTTATGTCACCTTTCAATATAAAAGTGAAATGTTACCCTTTGAAAATTGAGGTTTCTTGTTTATATTATTGATATAAAACAGGGCCTGAAGAGTGTCTGCTAAATACCTAAATTGTAAGCACACACAGCTCAGGGCATTAACATAAATTCAGGGTACAGTATGTTTTTAGTGTTACTGTGCCAGCAATGCAAAGTCCCTGTACTTTGAACTTCATGCTGGCACATAGTAACCTAAATTAAACAAACACACCCAGAATTCATGTTATATTTAGCTGTGTTTACCGTTTATGAGTCTGAATGTGGTGAAAATGGTTCATTCACACTCACAGGATATACAGCCCTTACTTTACCATACGTTTGCATATCATAAATGAGTGTACATGTTTATGATGTATGTTCTTCAAAACCTTATTCCCTCCCTAAGCACCTTCGTCCCATTTCTTTCTGAAAATAACATTTCAGTATTCTAATGTGGCTTACAAATTATGCTCAAACTAGTTTAAACCTTAGCTTTGTGACAATTCCTCGAAGAGGACACACAGAATCGCCTTCTCAGTCACCATAATGGCAGCAGGATGTTAAATTCACCATTTCACTGTAAGAGACAGTCACCATCACCATTTCTCTCTGTGAAAGAAAGAGTGCTACCATTGTACCATACGTTTTGGACAGACTGAATGCAGCCCAGCATTCCAACTTGAAAAATGACTTCTTTAATCATTGTATCAAATATTAGAATATGTACACGTCATGGAAAAACTAAACATACATTTACACGTCATGGAAAAACTATTCTCATGAGATTACAATACGATCGAGGTCAGATCAATCGGTTCGACTTGAATTCACCTTCACACTTGATGTGGGAAACAGAAGTGAGAGAGAAGTGCTGTGCTGCTACTGCTGTGATCTCGAAACCTAAGTAGAGCAAACGGGGAAGAGTTTTGAGGTTGGTCAGACATGAAGCGTGTTGGAGTGAGATTAGAAAGTAATCTAGGGGATAAGGAGCTCCGCTGGCTGCCTCTGTGATGTGTCCCACAGGAACAGAGTCCAGAAGAACATAAAAGTGCTTGAGAGACAGAAGCCACTTATGACCTCTGCTCTCTGCAAAAGGACTGCTAATGAAATGGTGGAAATAGAATGCTCTAAAAAGCAAAAGTTCAGCATTCCACATACAGAGGTGATTATTTCTGCAAAACAATGTGAGACAAACAGAAACGACAGTCAGAGTGAAAGAGAAAGTCAGAGTGACCTTTCTGAGACGGACTGATATGTAATTTCATTATGTTCATAATATATTTAGAAACATTGGCAATGACATTAAGACCAATAATAATACATACCGGTATTTCAGCTACTGGAGTAGTGTAGTGTGGTGGTGTTAACCTGCATGAACCTCGCTGTATTTAGGTCTTTTCACTGTTTGTTTTGGTGGACCGGGATGTTTTTGGCCTACCAATACAAGCTATAAAAACACAAATGCAGCGAGAGGGCAATGTGTTTCTGCAGGCAAACACCCCCACACTACTCCAGTTGCTGGTGACTGCTGGTATAGAAGGAAATGATGGCCACTTTTCTTTTGTATTTTGTGTAAACACAGGACAAAGTTACATAATATGCCTTTAACCACTTAAAGGGGAATGCTCATTTTCAACATTGAACTATGTCTTTAATAGCTGTTCTGTGGAAATAAGAAAAGAGTCCCCCCCCATTCTATGTTGCCTAAAACTGGATGATTGATTGAGGTCATGTGATCAGTGACATACGCAGGGTGTACTTTTGGCTGAGGGTACTTTTTTCTTATTTCCACACAACAGCTCTAAGGTGTATTAAAGACATGATTCAATGTTGAAAATGAGTGGTATTCTCCTTTTTAAGCACTATTCTAAACCTTCAAAAATAGTTCACAGCACATTGCAACGGGATGTGTTGAGAACTTGTAGACCACCAATTTTATTGAATATTCGAATTTGTCCCCAGAATAAGGGATCAATGTGGTTAAAAATCAGGGCACAAAGGCTGCGTAATTGCTGATACATGTCATCAAAAAAGTTCATGGCCAATATATGGGCCAGACCGATTCACCATCACAAGAAAATAAGAAAACAAACCCCTAGGTAAGCGCATGAACACAATCTCATCCGTCATCCCATTACACCACATAATGGTGTAAAATGTTCTTGAGTGTATTATACGCTGACAACAAAACGGAGGTAAAATGTCCCTACAAATTGAATTTTACCATCATGAAGAGTCATTGTGTTGATCGCTAATCAGCGACATACCCATAAATCAGGACATTTACAGGTTTCCAGAGGTCAAACTCAAAGAGTGTTAAGCTGCGTAGTCTGAGCGCTTCAGCAAATTACCATCCAATTAAAAAGCCACGCCCTTGTCTCTCATTTCATGCTATTATGATATAGCAGCACATGTATGTTCAAAACTTCACTTAAAGCATTCTTGAACGTAAAAAATATGCACTCGTTCCTGTAGGGTTGCAACAGTTAAACTAATCGATTTAGTCGATTTATTAAAATCAATCAATTTACCTCAATTCGTTTATTTGAATAATGAAAAAGAATTATCAATAGAATAATCACAAAAAAAAGAATCGATAGTTGCAACCCTACATCCCGGTTCAAAGTACATACTCGATGGATTCCAGCCACTGGACGATTCCCGTTGACCACAGACAACTTGATCTTAAATGGTGCTGTTTTGTAAACAAGACACCTCAGACTCGGCTGTCGCCTGCTAGTTGAATTAATATTCCACAGGGAGTTTCACAAAGGTGTCTCTTTGATGCTGGCACTGGGAGTTGGTCCGTTTTGGCTGCACAGTGGTTTATGGAGCGTCAGTTGTTAGGAGACAGTGAGCATCCATCACCACCACAAAAGAGTACACACATGAATTCAGAACTAGAGCCTGTCTGATGCCAGATTTCTGGGTCCAAATATCGATCCCGATTTTGGAGAGTCCTAGCCCACTGATTACCAATGTTTTGACAGATTTTCAAAAAGCGCAAAATCGATACCACTCGAAAAACATAGATTTCTAAGTTTTTCAAAAATAGAAAAGTCTAAAAAAAAAAATCGACAAGCTCACAACTCATTGCATTGTGACATAACAAATATTAAAAAGAAACTATTTTAATAGATTCTATTATTTGAGAAAGTTATTGATATAATCATTTCAAAGAAAATAATCGCTAGTTGCATTCCTAGAACTAATCCAAGTAGAGGGGTATTAGAGGAAGGGCTAGGCTACAGGTGAAAGGTCAAATCCTAGTGAGTGAATGAGGAAGGATTAGCATTAGCTTCTAGGCAGCGTGCGTAGAAAAACGTTACATAAACCTCTGTCCACAACAACAACACACACACTCCTGAGCACACTTCCAGCACTTATATTCTCCAAAAATAAAACCAGTTTTATTTTTAGCTTGCTTGTTTTTAGCCAATCTACAAGCTCACAACGCGATGTGTGGTGAGCTTGTAGATTACAGTTTTGCATATATTCTTATTGACATGCTCAGAAAAAATAGCAGCTTGAAAGTGGTGCCTGAGGAAGGTCTTCACGACCGAAACGTTGCTTTGCTTCATTAAACCTTTCTCTTGTACCGCGCAAGTTGACAGTGTGCGGTTCATATATATTTTTTTAATCTAAAGGTAGAAAGTGGTTAAATGGTCATAGGTGGTTGTTTCTACACAGCATGTCTGATTAGATTAGAAACTTGTGTGTGTGTGTCCCAATCCACACTGCTCTTGTATGAATATATGAGGATGTAAAGATGAGAAAATCCAATTGTAATTAACATAATTGTTGTTGTATAGAATTAAACGTCTTTTCCATATTGACGTGTGTGTGTGTGTGTGTGTGTGTGTGTGTGTGTGTGCGCGCGCGCTTACAGGACCTAGAGGAGTGCAGGCCAGTGTACCGTCATCAGTCCAGGCTGTGGTGTTGGTGTATGTTTCTTGGACTTGGCCTCATGTTGACAGGTGTGGTGGTGGGAGGAGCTTACCTGTACAGGTCTTACATGCTGCAGGTGAGCAAATCATTGGTTGAAAGACAAGCTTATTTTTTTCATATTACAGACATTAGTGTTTACGTAACTATATATATATATTGATACATGTCATCCTATTGTGAGGAAGACGTGAAAATCTTATCCGAATCCTTCCTTATGCATTGTGGAGATTTCACTCTCCAAAATGGCACTGGAAAAAGTGTTCTGTCCATTGCTAGTTGCAGAACTCGGCTGCAACTATCAACCAGAATTTTCTTAGCATTTCATATTCATTACCTTTTCTATTAATCGAGAAACTGATCGATGTGAAATTATTAATTAATCTGATTAACCACGTAAGCAATTTTTCGCTTGTACAGTAATGACATGCCCAAAACGGGTACAAAATCTACAAGCTCACGCATTGCATTATGATGCATTTTGAGCTTGCCACAGAGTAGGGATATTTGCATTAACCACTACATGTGGTTAATAATGAGATATCCAGCACTTTATTTGAATGTTAAAATAATATGTTCCCAGGTATTGTTGCAATATTGTATTTGACGATTTTGTAATGATAAGAGGCCGTATTAGGTTGTATTTTATATTTCCCTCTAGGATGTATGTTTTGATATTCTGTTTGTCATGTCAAGTTTAACCCCAGGATATGTAAAGAAGGAGGAGACCGATGTTCTACGACCTAGTTTGCACCATAGACTCACTGGGAGGCAAACTGGAGCTGGGAATGCATTGCAGTCAATGAGAGCCGGCTGGACCGGCCTATGAATAAACCATTTTTTTTAATGATTGCGACCTTTGTCAGATCATCGGTTCGGGACAATAAAAGAGATATCGCACATTGTTTTCATTGTGTGCACTATATAATTTTTATTGAAGTAACTGAGCACAGAGTGGGCAGTATTCGCTCTGGCAGATTCATCAGGTTTCCAGACTAGACAGCCATGCCAGGAACTCACTCTGTGCTCTTTAGTTACCCCAATAAAATGATATAGTGTGCACACTGAAGAACAAGGAGATCAGTAAACAACTTTTTAACAAAGGTTGCAATCATTAAAAGTTGGTGTTTATTCATAAGTTTTCCCACTCTCATTGACTTAAATTCATTCCATCGAACTCCAGTTTGCCTCCCAGTCCCTGACGAACGCTTATGAATCTGGCAGCAGGAACTGCTGGACCAAAAAAGTGTCATCCTGTATCTGTCCTTCCCTTCTTCACATATCCTAGTTTTAACCCAAGATCCTTGTTTTAACCCAAGAAGCGTTTTATTGCGAAGCACTGCTCTTGGATGCATAATACGTAGGCCTGTCACAAGTATTACATGATCGCCTGATTGCAATTTTATGATTTTGCTAAATCATCAGAATCGTTTAAATTCATGTGTATAAATGTAATCTGTTGAAAAATATTCGTCTCACAAATAGAGAAAATGGCAGATCCAACGTATTGTGAACTTGTAGATCGGCTATTTCCACAATTTTATCATTTATTTTTAAAGTATTAAATTATTAAATACGATCCCATTTAGTCATATCTGCCCTGTGCAGTTTCTGTTTACACGGTCTAAAGGGCAAACGGAAATGTCATTTTTATTTACATAGTTCCATTGTTCAATGGCAACAAAAAAAAAACAATTAAATCATACATCGCAATTATTTGAATGGAAATGAAATGGTCCGGTTCACAAACGAACGCCCCTCACCAGGACACGTGGCCTTCTCCTTTCGTTACAGGAGGGCCAGGTGTACTTCTGTGGGGTGGACTACAGGGAGGAGGACTACATGGTGGAGGAGACGGAGGTGGAGGAGTTCAACGGCCTGCCGGCGCGCCTCCGTCACATCAAGGAGAGCATCCGCATCCTGGAGGAGGACGGCGTGGAGCTCATCAACGTCCCCGTGCCAGAGTTCTCCGACGGAGACCCCGCCGACATCGTCCACGACTTCAACCGGGTGAGAGGAGAGAGGAGGACTCGGCCTCGGTGTTGTTTCAGTGGTTCTCTAATCTTTTGATTTCGAGGCGCCCCCCATAACTCGTGAGAGCGTA
Organism: Gymnoscopelus microlampas; assembly: GCF_963454915.1. Classification (NCBI taxonomy): domain Eukaryota; kingdom Metazoa; phylum Chordata; class Actinopteri; order Myctophiformes; family Myctophidae; genus Gymnoscopelus; species Gymnoscopelus microlampas. The sequence continues at coordinate 21,881,848 of NC_139961.1, read as the reverse complement.
CAAATGGAACCAAATGGACTTTTAATTCTGCTGTTAAAAACACATCCAACAAAGTAAGGCACTCAAAAGACAAAACCACACCAGGGTCGAGACGACCACACTGGTCTAAGCTAAAATGTCAAGGGACTCAGTTTGTCAAACAATGTCAAACAAACTCAAGTTGATGTGTGAATTAATAGTTTTTAGCAGCAGCATTAAAAGTTTAGGTCTATTTGGAAAGTTATTTGGGACGCATTAAAAACTGATTGACCAACAACATGTCACATTGGACTTGGATTAAACAAATTTGTAAAATTGTGTTTACTGCAGTGAAACGGAGAGCAGCCTTTTCAAGATGGCGAGGTTGAGAACTGAATAATGAGTTATATATAGACTAGAGTTTACAAGAGATGTGAATGGAAAAAGCATAAAAAAGACCAGATCAATTTAAGTCTCGGACGACTGATTAAATAACTATGAGGGGACAGGCATACGCACACACTGTATATTTTATATTTATTTAGGAGATGCTGCTCATGAGCTCAGTTTCTCTGGGGTCATGAAAAACGCTAGACATATTAATAAAATGAATAATTAACTAGGTTTACAAAGTACAGTTTAGAAAATGCTTTACAGCGATGCACAATGAATAGAAACCTGCAATTAAAGTAAGACAAAAGGAAATACCAACAAAGTTGCAGTTAAGGACTTTTTTGCTTTTTTTCCCCCTGACGGCAGCAAAAAAAAAATGTAACGCAAATATAACCCCAGCGTTCCTATCTGTGTGAGCAAACACAATGAGAATCTTGCACTCTGGAGAGTTGCAGAGTCATTGGTACACAAACCAGCCTAGTAATGTCAACTGTCATATTTTTTTTCCATTGCTTTCGTGAATGGAGAAAGGAAAATGAATTTTCTCAACAATGCACCATGTATTCTAGAATTTACTTGCATGTATATTTTAAGAATTTACTACACACTTTAAAAAACAACCTCAAACTTTACATTAAAGATCGAGCAAAGCATTTCTCTCCAACTAACAGTAACTACCTTAATGTTATTTAACGGTTTATTATTTCAGTGCACAATTAAAAGTAATGAATTAAGTAATTACACGTGTCCGCGTAGCTCGGTCGGTAAAGCACTTTCCTTTGGACCACAAGGTTCTGGGTTTGTTCACAGGCACCGCCAAGTCGGCGTACGAGTAGCACAGCTTGGGTAACTAAGGCGTGCGGTAAATACTGGGAGCTGATGGGCGGTGTGGCACTCCCCACCTCAGCAATCCATCTTCCAATGGTCTAACTCTTTGAAAAGGGGTTAGGCTCGCTCTCTGCCGATACCAACAATAAACCACTCTGACTTACACCAATGTTACCTCACAGTGTGTGTTGTGTTCTAAAAGTCATCGTTTATGATTATGAATACCATTTAGTTTTCCCATCAACAAACTTATACAACAACTAATATGCTGACTCTTACTTTTGGTGACAGGACATAAAATGTAAAGTCGTGTTTCATTTCACTTCCTGCAGTTATTGTTCTTTGACTTTGGCGAGCAGAAGAGGGCATGTGTTTTGAGAGTGCTGACGCTTGAATCTTTTCTCTCTCTCCACCAGAGGCTCACAGCCTATCTTGACCTGTTCCTGAACAAGTGCTACATCATTCCACTGAACACCTCCATTGTCATGCCTCCCAAGGACTTTGTGGAACTGCTTGTCAACATAAAGGTAATTAGCATAGTAAAATCTGCCACCTCAAACTGTGTGGGAAAAAAAGTGGGAATTTGACAGTTGGAGATGAGGCACAAGGTCATTAACGGTATCGGTAATATTCAAGATAGCACTGTCTGCTGTGTAGCTAATATTATTTGTGTATAATTTTGTTCTGGTATCGAATAATAATAATATTTGTAATATATATATATATATATATATATATATATATATATATATATATATATATATATATATATATATATATATATATATATATAGTAATCCAGGTGGTACCTACCTACCACTGTTAAAACTGGTTTCTAATAATAATATTAACATTATATGATCTTGTTATCCAGGCTGGTACCTACCTGCCTCAGTCGTACCTGATCCATGAGCAGATGATGGTGACAGAGCGCCTGGACAACATCGAGGACCTCGGCTTCTTCATCTACAGCCTGTGTCAGGGACGCGACACCTACAAACTGGAGCGCCGCTCCACTGTCCTAGGTTAGACTGCGATCAACACGTTTTACAGTTTTCTGATCCCGGTTGTACGCCCGAGTCCTATACTTGGGTGCTACTTTTAAGTGTAGTGTCAAAGTCCTATACTTCTGGCACTACACTGGTTGCCGAGGGAGTTCTGACGTGTGTTCCATATAAACTGATGTCCACAAGTATCAGTTGAAGTTGATAAAAAATTATATTTATTCTTAGTAGCTTCGTGCCAATCACTTTAGCATACAATAAACAAACACGATTAATACAACTCAAAACGTACACAGACCTCCAGCTCTCATGAGACACAGTCGAAAACTGTTTGCCTCTGCCACTGGCAACACCTGCTGCTGATTACAGCCCTGTTAAATACCTAGGCAACTTGGCCTTGACCAAGCCCTGCAGTGACATCATCAATTAACAAGCAATTATAACAAGCAATCATATACATGGCTCTTACACCGGTCTAGAGAGAATTAGCCCAAAAAAAAACATTACCTCAGAAACCAGGGGCGTCATAGTTAATGGGCCTACCCATAAACTTGTGAAAATGTATGTATCCGACAAGCTTCTTCAAAAATTTGAATTTTATATTTTGGAAAGGAAAGCCTGGTGACATGAGGTCAGTCGTAGGTCAGGCCTTGAACCGAGGTTGGCTGCTGCGGGATCAGTTTTCCCTCAAACGGTCGTTCGCCCTTCAGTTGTTCATTAAAGTTTCAATGTTTGGCATTTAGCCGACACTCTGATCCACACGTATCTAGCCTCATAACAACCCTTTTGGCAAGTGTCACTGGATGATAAATGACATATTTTCAACTGAATAAACATGTCGTTCGAGCGACGGTCGTGCAGCAAAGTCTCGATTAACCTTTAGACTGTGTTCTATTCAGTCTGATAGTCGAGCCTTGAGCGGAAGTACTAGTAGTAAACCTGATATAAATAAAATGTACATAAAAAGCTGTATACTGTAATTAGTATTTAAATAAAAGACTCTAAAGAACACTACTGCATCCAGACAGCAGTGCATAAAATATACCATCTGTGCTCCAGTAATGTCCTTTGACACCATAATTATATTCTCGCTCATTAGAAGAGGTTGAAGTGTAGTAAATGTCCTTTCAACTTTAGAACAGTTCTTCTATATCCTTTATGTAAACACTTTCAACCTGGTGTCCCTGTTTTTTCCCCTGAAACAGTCTTTGTCTGGCACGTACATGTCTCTACGTACATACTGTGTACATTATGTACCTGACTAAGACCATTTGGGTCGAAACGTTGTACACATTAAATTCACTTTGGGAGCATTCAAAACAGTGTGCGGATATCCTCTTTTAATCACATGAACCCTAGCGTCCTCATTGTGGCAATGTCATAATAGGGGAACATTTGGTGAAAATAGCTTATCTACAAGCTCACAACACGTCGCGATAAAGGAGGGGAGCAAGCATAGAGCCTTGGCAACCCTGATCAATGTATATAGGATTTCAATAGTTAATAACCATCCTAACCTCTCTTTGTATCTTTCATTCCAGGGATCCAAAAACGCGAGGCCCTGAACTGCCACAAGATTCGTCATTTTGAGAACACGTTTGTGGTGGAGACCCTCATCTGTGAGCCTTAAACAGGAAACCTCCCTGACGTTGTATAGTTCTATTTTAATCCTTCTACTGAATCTCCTTTCCATCTAGATTCTCTGCATTCTGTTAAATACTGCTGTCAAGGTTAAGATCCACCTCTGAGCAATATGATGTGAAAGCTAATTTACCAATGTATATTTCACTGTGTAAAAAAAATGAAAAGACAGAAACCTTTGCACAGGGGCAACTCTGACTGGCATGCAAAAGGAACAGTTCTGTGTTTTAAGAGGCAGTTATGATTGGAGTGTTAAGTGGGGATTCTTTTAGTTCATAAAAAAAAAAGAATATTGAAGGATTGAAAGCACACCATTGTTACCAACTTTAGTGCCAGTCAATGGGGTCCAAAAGCATTACTCATGTTGTTGAAAATCAGTCTATAAGCTGATTTGTTGATGTCATAGTTTGTCAGTAGTTGTTGCAAGTCAATGTGGCCGAAATAAACTATCGTTGGGGGGGGGGAAAACTCAAGGTGGTTAACAGTTAGGAGGACTTTTATGTCCTCCTCAACTCACTGGCTTACAGCGAGGCTAACAGGACTTGCATAACAGGACCGAAACAATTGGCAACCAATTTAACGGACTACAACTATATTATAAAACATTTTGGAAGCTGTTGACTACTCCAGCTGATACATTCTCGTAACCGTTTCTGCTTTCAATCGACAGATTTTTTTATGAACTGAAAGAAATGTATTAGACCGTATAAGAGTCGAGCTTGGCTTCTTTAAAAACCTGAACTATTCCTTGGAAAGCGTTGTTTTTTTTGGTTTGTTTTCTATTTTGTGGGATATTTTCTATGTATCTACTCCTCTGGGGTGAAATGAAATCATTATTATAAACACCTTGAAGTGTTTTAACACTGAACAGTCATAGATTATTACACTCTGTTTAAGGGTATAACCATAGTTACAATATATTGTACTCGAGTAATGATAATATTGTGAATATTGTGCATATTATGCATTCTTAGCATAGGGTCTGATTTTTTTTGCATAGGGTTCGATCTTAGTTTTTTTTTTTATCTGCTGTAACTAGTGCACTGCAGGACGACTTTCATTATCACCGGAGTGACCTTGTGAACGCACAGGCCGGCACTAACTTGTATATAGCTTGAATATAAACAAACGAGGAAAAAAAAAACATACCAGTAACACACCAATAAATCTTAATAATTTTATTGTCTTTGTTCTCATGATTTTACAAATATGGTAACTTCTGCAATTCAACTTTGCACTGTGCAACACAATGGCATTATGGACTGTTTTTGTCATGACATCCTGGCAGGGCGGGGGAGGGGGGGGGGGGGTTGTCCTGGTGTTTCCAGGAAGCTTTGAGTCCAGCAGGCAAGGAGCCCCATGTAGTGTGTTATTTCTAGTCATAATACAAGCGGTTATTTCTCCACTTCTCAAAACGGCCACCACGAGGCCCGTCACAGAAAGCCTGAACAGTGGTTGCATGACTTTAAACCCATTAAGACCTGAGGCCGATTCTACAAATGCCTTCCAAATCAGTAGCTCTTAAACTTTTTCGTGCCGAGGAGACCCCCAAATTGTGTATGTATTTGGCCGTGGACCCCCCCCCCCCCCCCCCATCTGAAAATGTTGTGTGGCAGGGACCCCAAGAAGAGATGTTTAATTCAAAATGATTTTAAAAATGCAAACTTGAGATTTTTCTAAAATATGTACAAGCTCACAGAGCGGCACAAAGTGACGCGCTGTGAGTTTGTATATCTGCTATTTTTGAGAACCAGTTGCTATAGGCCTATATATATATATATATATAGCTAAAATCTAAAATGACAGATTCTTTCCCGGTTTTAATGGGTTAACGTCCATCTTTAGAGGATGTAAACATTCTTAAGTTCCTCTTTCTACATGGAGGCATGTCATGTCAGTGATTCTCAAAGTATGGTCTGGGGACCCCCCACAGGTTCTTGAGGTTTCCAGGGGGTCTCCAGGAAAGAGTTATAGCATAAAAATCAGTTTGCACCCAATTTTGATACTTGGTATTTGAAAATAGCCGATCTACAAGGTCACAAGGTATCACGTGTGAGCTTTTAGATCTGCATTTCTTTTAACTAACTATTTGGATTTGTTTTTACACATCTCTTATGGGCTCTCTACAAAACCTTTTCAGATGGTGGTCCATGGCCAAATAAGTATAAATTTGGCATGATATTGTTTGAGAACCGGTTTCCTACATAACACTGATGGAAACTAGTCTCCACCTCCAAGCGTTCCACAAATAGTTCTGTTCTACCGAGATGTAGGAGAACAGTTAATCCTGTTAATCACTTTCAACCTGGCGTCCCCATTTTGGGCATGTCATTACAGGCGAAAACAGGTGATCTACAAGCTCACAACGTATCACTGACCTGTTGTGAGCTTGTAGATCGGCTGTTTCTGCCGCAACGACAAAATATAAAATACAGCTTAAGTGTTTCACTAAACTATCACAGATGTTAAAACTCTTGGGATCTGGACTTTGACCTTCAGTGGGGCTCTTTGCCTGTAGGATCCACTTGTATCTTACACGCACGCACACACACACACACACACTATTATCACCATCAAATTAAACGACAGCTCCTCTCGGGACTAAGTTCAGTCACCCCCAGAAAATCCGAGGACATCACGATTTGTGGGCTCGAAGTAAAGTCATACAGTCTCTTTGGATGAGGCTGGTGGTACCTGGTTAATAAAGAGTAGTGGGGCTTGCTTGTCTCTAGAATGGGTGATCTTGCCACGTAAGGTTAATCGGACATCCAGTACAGAATAAAGAACAATGGCATGCAAGACTCACATACGGACCGACCCACTTGTTTTCTTTTTAATAGAAAATAAAGATCTCGACATACATACAAGTACTGAGCCCTCGAGAAAAGTCCCCACCCCACCCCCAAAACAGCCAAGCGTATTGGAAATTAGTATGCTGCGTTTCGATCCCGTGTCGAGGACGCAGGCCTAAACCTCGTCCAATTTAGCGGGGGGCTCTGTAACAGTTAAGACCGTGTCAACACAATGGCTGGCTTCTTTTCATATTCAATAAAGGAGTCCTGTTCTGTGGACATTAATACATCTTACATTTATATTATTTCATATCAGTTTTACTCTACACCATTTTTTTCCTACAAATGTTATGTGCTTTTGATTAAAAAACAAAACAACAACAACTGAAGAAAGGAGTTAAAAGTAATTAAAAGTTTTGAAGTTTTCAAACGACAATCCACCCTCACTCTGGCCAACGTTTATTGCAAATGAAGTGACAACCTTTTGAACACCAACCACACACTTTTTTCAATATGGCACAAGGGTCTGCTTAAAAATAATAATGATTCACCTAAATGTGTCATCGTCTTCGATGGGGTGAATATAATAAAATAAAAAAACAGGAACCACACTATATCTAAAAATATTAAGACATTAATAATCAATAGAGCAGAAAATAAAAAAGAGGTTTTTGTTGTTTTTCCTCTCTCCTGTCATGGAAACATGCAGTCCTGTCACTCTGCAAGCATAACTCAATTCTGGACCCCTTGGTTGAACAACCTCCCCCCCTCCCTGAAATAAAACAAAAATAAGAGGGGAGGGGTAACAACAACAACAAAAGTATTGGATGTAATATATGAACACTGCAAATAAGTGGCCGGCGGTATCTATCCACTCATCCATCCATCCATCTACGTATATCCATCCATCCATCTCTGCGATCTCTGTGATAATAATGGTCCATTATTCACCACAGTGGAGCTTGAGAGGCGGTAACATAAGACTTGAGAATCCAGGTCATTGTGCAGTAGAAGAACCCAACGGGCTCTTCTCCTCTCCTCCTCGTCCACTTTTTTACTTCAGAGGGCAGAAAGACAAACTCGTCCAGCCTAAAAACACAGTATGAGGCCTTGTACCATGACTCATGTAGTGAACAAATACGGATCTCTCAAGTGAGTTAGCCACCCCGGAATCAAAGGTGTTACCAGACTGCCTATGGACAGACAAGAGTCTCGACCCAGCAATGATCAAATTCACTTTTAAAATGGGGTGGATGTTTTCTGTTCAAGCAATACTGGGGGTTTCGTATATTTAGTTTTTTTCAGACACCCACAACCCACTGAAATCTAGCTTATGGTCTTTGTTGCATTAAGACATGTATATATACGTTATCCTAATATATATATATATAATAATCTTAGTGAATGTCAGCTTTGGCACACTCATCGACGAGCTACCAAAATAATGATATAGTCCGTCACATACGCGAGTGCTATTCTAGTGTTTTACCTCGCGATAACCGACAAGATAGAGTATATAATCTTTGCATTATCATCTTTGTATTTATACTATAGAAAGACCTTTGACTATAACGTCACTGTAGTGTTAGGTGTTAATAGACATTATACATAAGCAGAGATGTTCTCCTCGAGCCCTTGTCATCTGGGCCTCGAGCAGGAGAGCCTCCGTTTTATTCCCCCCAAACAAGCTGGTTGTCTACCAGCGCACGTTACCATATACTGTATATCCCACTACAAGGTCCAAATAAATAGGATTAAAAATAAGGGCAAATTGGCTTAACACAAAAAATATATATTTATATATATAGAGAGGAAAATAAAGCAAAACAAAATGTAGTGGCCGTAAAAACAAAACGATCTCCCAAAATATACCGTAAAAACCCACACGTTCACAATTCCTCTCCAGTCAAAAACAGAAATAAAATGAAGAAAATAAGAAAATGTTACAGGGAATAAAAAATAACATATGGAGTAGTGGTTGTTGAACGATGGGGTTTGATGTTCAGAGAGAATGACCAGGGTTTCAGTTTGTCGTTTTTGTAGAACTTTTTCAAACCTTTTCCTTCTCTCTCTCGTCTCTCCGTCGCGTCATTGCTCTCTCTCGCCCTCCTTCCATCATTCCTTCCACCAAGTGTGATCATGCTCTGTCTTGACCAAAGTCTTTGACCTTTGACAATTTAACCTTTATAAACCGTCGATATCCCCTCCCTCCATCCATCCCTCCCTCCCTCCCTCACCGCCCTTCCCTTCCACCACCTTAAACCTCCGCCTCAGAGGTCCTTCCTTGCTTCCTTCAGTCGGCGTAGTGCATGATGGACTCCACATAGTTCCCGGGGAAGAGGCCCGTGGTGCCGCACATCACGCCCTCGTACCAGCCGTCGTCGTTCTTCTTGATGACGTAGATGATGGCCCCTTCCTGGAAGGACAGCTCGTCCTCTTTGTCCCGCGCGTAATCGTAGATCGCCACCACTGAGGAAGAGGAGAGATAGTTTTTGGTTACTTAGCCCATTAACACATCGCGTGCCAGTCGCGTAGATCTACGCCAAACGATTTAAAGCCGCAGTGTGCCAGTCGCGTAGATCTACGCGACTCGCATTTCCCATGTTAAATCGAAAAAGTGCACATTCCGGAATTTTTTTCGACCCATTTCCGGTTCCGGGGCCGACCGGAAACGGAATAAAACTGGTTCCGTTTTTTTTCGCTCGCATCCGTTTCCTGTCTGGGCGTCAGCTTAGAATCCATTTATCTCCCTTGTGGTTTTCCTCACCGCATCGTCCTGTCTAACGTTCTCGCCTGTAACTTCAAAATGGCGGCACGGATCGGCTCGGGGTTTTTTGTATTTGTTTTTCACGGATCCCGTGTTTGTGTCGAACCAAATGAACGCGGATTTTAAACGGATTTAGCGGGGGCTATGACGACATGAAAACAACAAAAAAACAACAAAAAGAGCTTGGCACTGGTAGGTACATTATGAGATTAACCTCTGGCGTCCAATGTGTTAAGGCCTGAGGTTCCGATTCTACGAAATGTCTTCTAAATCCTAACAGTTTTTTGAAAAAAACAGTCAGCGGTTTTCTAACTTTTTCATGTCAAGGACCCCAAAATGTATAATGTATTTGGTCGCGGACCCCCCCCCCCCCCATCTCAAAATATTTTGTTCCAGGGACACCCAGAAGCAAAGATTTGAGTTACAAATCTTCGCTTTAAAAATATATATATTCAAAGATTTGCACTCATTTTCACGGTTTTTCAAAAATAGCAGATCGACAAGCTTGTATATCTGCTATTTTTGAATAGCCAAAGAGTAAAATAATGCTTTTTAGCTCAAATCTAAAAATGACACAGATGCGTCCCAGGTCTTAACTCAATTCCTGCCAATCACGCATAAATGCGATCTATTAAATAGCGCACTTGGCCGCCAATCACGCATAAACGCGTTCTATTGAAAAAACTGAAAAAATATTGGGATTTTTTTTTTTTTTTTTCAATTTGACCCAAAGACCAAGGAGATATGATTTTTCGAAGGAAAAGACTCCCATCCACTTCCTTGTTAACTTAAACACCTAAAAATGATGTATCTCGGCTCCTGAGTACTTTTTAAATTTCAATGAAAAATCTCTGGCAGACAACAGCTAAAAATTTGAAATAACTCTGGCAGGCGAAGTGTTAATGGGTTAGAGCAGTTTTTTTTTGTGATCACAAATGTTAAGAATGTTATTTAGAGAGCATGTTACTTAGACAAACGCTAGGTTCATTGTTTACCTGGCATTCTTACCTGGTTTCTTTGAAGCACTACACTGTTCTCTTTGCACTCTACTCAACAAACAACAGGGTAAGTAGTCAGATGAGTAGAGTTCATGCTTACGCTGCTTATTCTGATCTCCCTCTGGATAAGAGCGTCTGGTAAATGCCCAAATGGTAATTGTAATGTACTATTCTATTTCAGCTTGGACGTGCATAGCTGTCACTTGCAGCAGGGACAGGGTGACTTGCATTAACCATTTTCAACAATTGCACTTTCTCCCTCGAAAATAGCAATCTTCTAGCAGATCTGTAGATCGGCTATTTTCGTCGCACGACAACATTGTATGGCAATGTACAAAATAGGGCTTAAAGGACCACTTAACCTATTTTCAGTGTATCTTCTTTATTTATTTGCTTCTCACTAATGCTTATTAAAAGATGGTACCATGGTACCAAAAGATGGTGGACAGTTTAGAACCCCACCTACCAGTGACATCATTGATAGGCAGGTTTGGTCATTCATTTCAAGCAATATTTCAAAAACACTGCAAGCACAATGGCTTCTATTTCAGAATTCTAACTTTCCAGGAGGAGAAAGGCTGTAGTTTTGGAATTAGCTTTGATTCCCAATTGATGATATCACTGTTAGGCAGGTTTCTGAACTGTCCACAGCCCTCCTCTGAGACACAGAGTGAGTGGACAAGAAATGGTGCCTTTTTATAATGGGCATTAGTGAGGACCAATTGCATGAAGATAGGTTGAAAATCGGTGAAGTGAACCGGGAAGCATCATGACAAAGTGTCATTTTAGATTTCTTTGGCTAATCAAAAATAGCAGATGTACAAGCTCATAGCGCGTCACTTCGTACTCAGAAGACCTGCATTTTTAACTCAAATATTTGGTTCTGGGGGTCCCTGGAACAAAATATTTTGAGATGGGGGTCCGCAGCCAAATACATATCATTTAGAAGACATTTTGTAGAATGGGGTCCTCAAGTCTTAATGGGTTAAGTGGCTAAGGTGACAGGTCACGCGTACCTTTCTCCAGGTAGGTGCGTGGCGCCCAGGGGGGGTCCTCCTCGGCGTAGGGGTCGCTGTACTCCACCACGGCCGACTCCTCCTCCTCCTCGTCTTCGTCCTCGTAGTCCTCCGGCGGGGGCGGGGGAGGGGTGGGCGGCTCCTCAAACACCGGCTCCTCGGCGGGTGGAGGCGGCGGGGGCACGTCCGAGACTACAGGAGGGAGGATGGAGGGAATGAAGGGTTTGGGTGGTGAAGGAGGCAGAAATGAGAGAATCAATCAGATATGAGGAAAGGTGAGACAGAAACAAGGGCCAAGGAATCGATGCTGGAATTGAAGACCATTACTGGGTTCTCGACTTTACACTTGCATTTATTACCGTAGTAAACATTTTCATAAAACACTTTGTTTTCAATCGCTAGTTTTTTTTATTTTTATTGATAGGCTGACAGGAACAATCGCTAGTTTAAAGTATTTTTTAAATCATCATGATACTCTATGAGTTTAGTAAATTATGGTCCCATTAATTGTAAAATTAATGATAAAGTAGGGTAGGTTTCTAGGGCTTCTACTGGTTCTACTGAGTGAAGACCCGCCCTCACTGCGGTTGCAGCCAATAGCAGTCGTTTACGGTACGGCGGATTTCAATTCGCCAAAAAAGTTGCTTCTGTAGAAACCAATGGGGCTGGCTTTGTCCATATTTTTTACAGTATATGGGTGAGAAGGTTGAGTCCATGCTGGATGTTGCTGCAAATAATTGTAAATATATATATAAAAAAATTAAACCACTGAAACGCTATATACTTGAACAGGGTCCCCCAGGGCTTAATACTAGATCCGCTAGTATTGCCCTCTCTACACCATATCTCTTCACTGAAAATAGCCGATCTACAAGCGTACAACGCGTGACATAGTGAGCTTGTAGATCTGCTATATCTTTACCACATTTTTGCCCCAGAATAGGGATTCAAGTGGTTACGCGCATCATGAAGACATGCTCCCATTGACACAGGTCCGCACCAAGAACCATAATGGTACCATAAATACCGGGACATCGTTTTCTAAATCGTTAAGTGGAGGGCAGAGTCTACACCACTACGACAACGACAGTGGCAAATGCTATCTTTGGGATCACTTCCAGAGCGATCTGATGAACGACGAAAACACTGACAGCCAATCGAAATCCATCCCAATTTAAAGGACGTCACGTCCAACAGCACGTCACTCTCGTTCACCATGTTTACAGAACGTTATCGTTCATCAGTGTGGAATAATGTGTATTCTCACATCGTTATCCTTACAGTTAGCATTCTTGTTGTGGACAGCCCTTAAATATTTTAACCCTAGCGTCCCTATTTAGTGGGGCGAACGTTCAGCAAAGATATTGTTTTTGGTGTAGAGGGAAAAAAGGAGGTGGCCTAGTACAGGCCCCTGGTACCCGGGGGACTCCAGTCAACTAAGTATAAAGGTTGTAAGTGATAAAAGAGGCTGCTCAGGTACTGTAGGTTATGAAGGGAAGGACGCATGCTGGACATGTGTGTGTGTGTGTGTGTGTGTGTGTGTGTGTGTGTGTGTGTGTGTGTGTGTGTGTGTGGAGAACAATCCTTTTTATATTCCTGCCGCAGAATTGCACGGAGACACAAGACACACAAGTCCCATGCAAAAACAACAAGCACACACACACACACACACACACACACACACACACAACATGCACCATTAGAGAAATCATGCTCAGAGTAATCTTCACACTTTGTTAGAATCGTATTTTTTGCTCATTAACCTCTTTCTGAATTCATGAACAGTCAGCTGCCAAAAACGCTCTGGGCAAACACAGGTCCCCGCCAACTCAATTTGTGTTTCCAGGAGCTAATCTAAAATTCAGCTCTTAACGGGTGCAAAGCAGTCCCTGGGAATATGCCGTCATTTATTTTAAAAGATAATTTGTCCAAGGTTATTACTTTATTTTTGTTTAACCCATTAAGACCTGGAACGCATCTGTGTCACTTTAGATTTCTTTGGCTATTCAAAAATAGCAGATCTACAAGCTCATAGCGCGGCACCGAGTGCCGCGCTATGAGCTTGTAGATCTGCTATTTTTGAAAAATCGTTAAAAAAAAGTTGTTTTTTTCAAAAAACTGTTAGGATTTAGATATTTTTTTTTAGAATCGCCTCGGGTCTTAATGGGTTAAGCGAGGTGCTTTGCCCATTTACCGTTACGAATACGGACACGCTGAGGAACAAATCCTGAACGCCATTTGGGGACGAGACCCCAGAGAGGCTAATATTGGTGGCTGACTTCTCTTGAATACCTGCAAGACACGATTCACCCAGATATTTCACTGACAGTGAGAATACCATTAATACCAACACTGCCCCCATGGGGGGGGTGGTTGGGGTAGATGTGAGTTCACTAGGCAGTGGAAAAGGACTAAAAAGACATGCAGAGGGGGTGCAGCTACTATAAAAACCACTTACTGGTCTCCTGAACTCGCGCCACAAACCCCATCAGGGGTAACTGGGGGGTGATCTGCATGGAGGGGGGAGGGGGCGCGAGAGGACCTGCTACCGCCGCACAGAATGCACAGGGCGACAGGAGGAGAGAGAGAGAGAGAGAGAGGACAAGACAATGATAAGAGAGGAGGCGTACAGAGGAGGGAGAGAGAGAATGTTGAAAAGTGAAAATTTAAGAAAGAGAGAGGATAGAGGGAGAATTTAAAAAAAAGAGATGGAAGGGAGAACTTTAGAGAATAAGGCAGCAACTATCAATTACTTTCTAAGAGATTATTTGATTGGTTAATTTTTTATTAATCACAGAGAATCGCGTTTTCTATCTAAAAAATACTTTTAGATAGAAACGGCGCACAACTATGCCTTGCAAGAATAATGAAAACAGCTGATCAACAAGATCAGCTAAAATATTTTTGACATTTCTTCTTGATACTTTTCATCTAAAACATGCCCAAAATAGGGATTGATTATGAATCAATTATTTAAAAAAAAATCGATCATCTTTTTAAATGAATGTGTATACGGAAATCGATTAAATCCATTAGCTCGATTAGCACAGAATAGACACTTGGGGGTCTATTACAGTTTCATGGCTAATGAAGCCAGAGAAAAGGACAGTCCTATCAGACCAGAGCAAAGAACTGGTTTAAATGGAAGCTGATAAGAACTGACACATGAAAAGAACAAAAGATCAAATGTCTGGCCTCTCAGAGAAGACAGGAGGAGTATATGAGAGAGAGAGAGAGAGACAGAGAGAGATGGTGATGTTTAGTGACGACAGTTAAATAGATGATACGAATAAGATTACAGAGGCGGCTTTTAATCAAAGCTGCAGACCACGGGGGTGCAGGGGATCTGATGCCACTACTTAAGTCTAAAGCCGCGGTTCTCAAGTCCGGAGACCAGCGACACTGCTGGTTTTCTTTCTAGTCCCGTCTGTTCTGGGACCCGTTTAGACTTGGGTCGTAACGGTTGAATTTGGTGAAAACCCTGCAGTCGTCTCTGGGCGGAGTTGAGAAAGAGAAGCGAAGCAATCGTGATTCTAATAGCCCCAAAGCACTTCAACTATAAGTGAGGGATGCTTGATTTCATGAGAATTGCACATTCCATGTACAGTGGATGGGAGAATGCTTGGAATCAATCTAGACAAAGACAACCCAATGAGAACAGGAAAAGAAAAGAGACTATATTTAATAACGTCTATATATCCGTATATATCTAGTCTTTGTGTCTCTGTAATGATTGTCCATAGAGGACATGATCACACTAAAAGCAGATCAGCTATGGCCGCATAGTAGGAGCATGATGAATGAAAACATGTTTACTGTCAGAGCATGTTGCTGCTACTGCAGAACACCCATATAACTGTAATTTAATGATCTTTTCTTTCTTTATTTGAACCTTTGTGCCGTTGTACTTTCCCCTCATACTCCCACTCCCACTTTTCTCCTCTTTATTTATCCGTTTCAGTCGGAAAACGACCTTCCTCAGGACATCTTTGTGCCACTGAGACCTGTTAAAACCAGATAGCGTGTGAGTACCGTACCTTGGTTCTGGTTGAAGTGTGGACCTCCGTTGAGCTGGCTCTGGTTGTGAGCCATGTTGGGCTGTCCCGTGACGGAGGAGGGACGGCGGTAGGGCAGCGAGCCCCCTACAGGAGGGTTCTGGGACTGCTGCGCCGGCCGGTTCATGCTGTAGAACTGTGGAGCACCTGGGGATGTTGGCAAACACCGGGGGGCACCAGAGAGTAATTTAACAAGGGTGAGGTGGTGGATGTATTGATTAATGGCGTCCTGAAGTAATGGTTCTCAACAGGGGAGTTAAGAGATCTGCCGTCTTTAATCAGGTATTTATTTAGGACACCAGGTGAAAACTATGCTTAAAAAGGCAGGGTGAGTGATCTTTTTCAGTTAAAACAAAAAGTGTTTTGTTAAAAGGTTAAAGCACTATATTCTGATAGTAATCATTGCTATAGTGTTCATTCGGTAACAGGGGTTACTGAACCCCATCCCTCTAATAAACATGAAATACATTTGGTCATTTATTTTTGTCATCACTTCCAAATTCACTCATTTAATCTATATCCTGTGTGAGTTGTCTCTCCTGATTGGATAAAATTGGTATCCTGATATGCATTTTCTATTTACTAAAGAGCTGAAGAGACAGGGTGACTGACTCCTGTTACTGAACAAACACAGAATAGTTGTTGTGAGCTTGTAGATTGGCTATTTTCAAAAACTTTGCCTTTCTCTCATATTATTTGACAATTTGGCCAATGTTTGGCCAGTATTTATAGTATAGTTTGTTGATTACTTTTGATGCAGTAATGGTCTTTTTTCTTTTAGATATTAAAAAGTCTTAAAAGTCCTTAAGTTGTCACTTCACTGACATCTGGGGACCCCCCAAAAATCTTGTAGGGTCCCGGCCTACAGGTTGAGAACCACTGTCTTAAAGAATCCTTTTTGGTGAGGTCCGGCTCTATATCTGAGTGAAAAATAGCTTTGGAAATACTGAAAAAAAACTAACAAAAAACACTTAATACAAAGGTCTTAGAAATAAATCAAAAAAAGTTGCAGTAATGACAAAGCTTTATGCATGTGACGATGCATGTGACCGTCCGGTCAGGAAAAACACCCAGGAGTCATTTGTCTACAGCTTCGGTGCTCAGACAGTTATTGTGTTTGGTTTTATAGGGCAGCACAAACCTAACAGTCACAATTAATGCCTTGTGGAGGGAAATATTGGCACCGATGGGACATTGTAATGTACGACTTGTATTCTGTTTGAGACTGCAACGTTTCTCAACCAGTGGTCCGTGGACCTCTAGTGGTCCGTGGCATAATTACTGGTGATCCATGGGACAATGTTTTAAAATGTCAATAGGAAAAATGTAATAGTGGTCCTTTTAAGGGTCATTATTCAATTTTTCCTATTGACATTTTAAAACATTGTCCCATGGATCACCAGTAATTATGCCACGGACCACTAGAGGTCCACGGACCACTGGTTGAGAAACGTTGCAGTCTCAAATATACATATAATCACTCATATAATCACTCGTCCTCACTAATACTCATTATAAAATGGCACCATTTCTGTCTATTCGGTCGGTGTCTCATAGGTGGACTGTGGGCAGTTCTGAAACCTGCCCTACCAGTGACATCATCGGTAGGAAGGTTTGGTCAATATAAACTTTTTTTTTAAATTAAGGCAAGAACAATGACTTCTATTTCATGATGCTAACTTTCCAGGAAGAAAAAAGATTGTAGTTTCTATTAGCCTGGAATCCCCATCGATTTTGACTGGTAGGCAGGTTTCTGAACTGTCCACAGCCGATCAATCAGATGCAGAGCGAGTGGATGGAAAACAAGCCATCTCATAATGAGCGTTAGTGAGGACCAATTACATGAATATAAGGTTGAAAATGGGTAAAACGCTCCTTTAAGGCCTTGATATAAATCGTTAAGCGCAGTATCACGCACAGTATAAATCTGGCTTTAAGATCATTAATGTTCAAAATTAATATATATATATTTAATAGAAATGACTGTTGCACCTTCTTATATACTAAATAGTATGTGTATGTATGCTACAAAATAATCATATTTGAACTGGGGACCCCCAAAAATAAATCATATCTGAACTGGGGATGGCCCAAAATAATATTTTTGAACTGGGGAGTGGGGACCCCCCACCCTGACAAGTACTTGGAAGTGTAGGAGTTGAGGCATTACATTTAGTTTGACTCAGTTCCCACAGATAAATATTGTGAAAATAGCAGATCTGCAATGCGAGACATTGAAGGCTTGCAGATCAGCTAGTCACATTTTTTAACTCTTTCTTAAATTATTTGACAATTTGGCCAATGTTTGACCAGTTTTTATAGTATATTTTGTTGATTACTTTTGATGCAGTAATGGTCTTTTTTTCATGTCATTAAATTGTCCCTTTACTGTCATCTGGGGACCCCGAACCACAGGTTGAGAACCACTGGTTTAGAGAATTGAGCATCCAGTCACATCCAGTCCCAACGAGTCCAGTCCACTCTAATGCAGCTGACCCAGATGACTGATCGTTCTCTGTTCTAACAGGGCAGGGGAAATGAATTCACTCGCTGTCATGGGGCTAAATTAGTCCCCGATGGCTAAACAAATGACACCCAGCATTATTCTGGTTCCCCAGAAGCGGAGAACCACTGCCATGGGAGTAGAACACTGTTAAATCCTCTGTGTTAAAAGCTGCAGACTGTAACTTTGATGTCCCATCCAGGTATCCTTTGGTTACATTTGTGAACTCTCTTGAGTTACAAATTGATGACTCAACTGGGTTTTACTGAGTATAACCCTGAGGATTTTACTATGTACCAACTACCACAAGAAACAATGGTCCTTGAAAAAAAGACTGAAATAAAACAATGAAGAAATACACACAAACAAATACATTACAATTATCAATGATAAAAACAAACGTTGTCACCAGACAGGATCATGCGACAGACAAACATCAACATACAGTAGGTACTGGTAGGTGATGTGACGTCAGGTGGGGTTTGGAGGAGGCGGGGTTTGGGGGGGCAATACCAAATGAGGATAATGTGTTGTCCTTAGAAGACAGAGGCGGAGCCAAAGTGAAGGACAGTCACTCAGGAATCACAGTGTACATGTGAAGGCATAGGGCTGCATACACTGCATAATAATAAACCATTTATTTTCTCCAAATTCATTTTTTTTGCCTGGGGCAATTTCATTTTTTAAATCAAACATGTAGGCCTGGGGTAATTTCATTTTCAAATCAAATATGTAGGCCTGGGGTATAATGGAAGTTGAGATCAGATCAAAATCTGACACTAGCATCTAATACTGTCTACTGAATTCATACTATGTAGTAACTCCAATTGGAACCTCTTCCTCCACTGTATAGCTCCGAGATGAGGTTCCACAGCGTAGGGTGCCGGTAGAGTTCGACACCGGCAGAAAAAATGGTTAAATATAAAAATATATATAAGTTATGTGTTATTATTATTATTATTATTAGTTTGCTTAAAAGTTCAACGTTCTGAAATATAAACTTTAGTCAAATCAAAGTTTTTTTAATTAATTAGAAAATGTGGCACTTTTCGACAAAATGACCCAAAAACCTGGCATTGGTCGGGCTCTATTAATGACTTCATACTATTCAGTGAGCCTAGGAACATTATAGCTGCTGGAATAAACTATAGCAACACATATCACTTGTACAGTAACTTGACAGTCTGCCTACTCTGCAGGACAATATTGCGGAAGTCAATTCATCCTCTTCATAAAGAATAATACCTGAGAGGGCATCTTTGGTGATGTGATTATGGGTCTGCCTATGATGCAATTTTGGCAACATCAAAGTGCCCATAATAACAATATAGAATGCCCCGGAGGCGGGTATTATGGCTTTTATGCAGCCGCTAGATGGGACGAATGTTTACCGACTGGAAGGTTTTCTTCAAAGCGTAAGAATAATGAGATAGAAAATGAGAAAGACTGCTGTCTAGTTATCATAAACAATAAAGTCTAGCTATGATTTATGGAAGTCAACACAGCTGCAATGTTCCTTTGACCATTACTGGTCAAACCCATGGCCCACTTCCTGAAGGTACTCAAATAAACAAATGTCCCCTTTCATCTCACCACATAATGTACCATCAATACTGGTTCTTCAGCATGTAAGTATAGTGACATCTGGTATGACTCCCTTAGAAGAGAGGACATGCCAGTGTTTCGATTCCAACTGGCCAACATCCACGGACGAATTTGCTAACATGCACAAAAATTGTTTATTGACCAATTTTCTTTTTGATGACCCGTTTTTAGTTTTTCTCTCATTTTCTCCCTAATTTAGTAATTGCCAATTCCCCTCATGTGTGTGTGTAATCCCTCTCGTTGCCATCAACTACTGTTTGGTCTTGGGGAGGGTGTAGACGACCACGTGTCTATTCTGATACACATTAAGTCACCCGCTGCTTCTTTTAACCTGACAGTGAGGAGTTTCACCGGGAGGACAGAACACATGGTGGAAACATGCTATGCATCCCAGTTCCACTCCCTGCTGAACAGGTGATCCGGCAAAACTGTAGGAGTCGCTAGAGCAGCGATAGAAAACCACCCCCTGGCTTACCGACCGCAGCCAGTTGTGTTCGTTGGAGCACGGTGGAGAAATCGAACCCCAGTCTCCACAGTGGAGGGCAGGAAGGAACTTTACCCCTGAGCCACTCGGACAGCCTTCCGAGCAACAAGTATTATAATAGTATAGCCGTATAGTAGTATATATGACAAAGGAGCACTAGTTTTTCGGCTCGGCGCGAGACGGAGTTGGTCCAACTGGACACATTATAATTTCTCGATCTTAACGATTTCCCACATGAATTGTTAACATATATACTACTATCGTATACAGTATAGTAGTATCTACAAGCTTGCAACGTGCTGGGAGCTTGTCGATCAGCTATTTTCCACTAAGAGATTTGGTGTAGAGGGAAAAAAACGATTGTACCAAGTATAGACTCCTAAGGGACCAATTTTAAGTGGTCAAGGAAACGAGTTATGGGAGGACATGTTGGTTAGAAGGGGGTCGGATCCTTGAAGGTGAAGGAGAGTCGGGAGGGTGAAGGTGGGACCTCATGCCAGGGATGGGATGGGATGGGATGGTGCATGCAGGCAGGTGACACTCACCTTGTGTGGGCGTGCCGAAAGTAGCGGGGCCTGAGCTAGTGGGAGGAGCCACTGAGGCGGGGAGCTGGGGAGGGGGAGGGGGGAGTGGGGGGACCTCTACGGGGGTGCTGGGGGCCTGTGGGGGGCCGTCTAGGGCGGTGGTGGGGGCACCGGGGGTGGTGGCGGCGGAGGGTGGCTTAGCATTGTTGGAGGGAGCGGGGGCTGTACCTGAGACGTCGGAATGCAGAGGGGTTACGGGAAGAGGAAGGAAGGAAGGAAGGAAGGAAGGAAGGAAGGAAGGAAGTGAACAAGGGGGAAGGAGGTAAAGACAGGATTAACATTAGGGAAGAAGACTCCAGTGAAGAGTGATTAGTCACTACATTCTACACGGGAGAGAAGAGTCTCACACACACACACACACGGCGACGAAAACAGGGAGTGGAGGCGTTTACCTGGGAAGACGGTCGGCAGGGCCGGGGTCGGCACAGCGATCGGCAAGCCCACGCTGCCGCTACCACTGTTCTCTCTGCTGCTGCTGCGACTGCTGCTGGGGTGACTGCCGCCACTGCTGCCACTGCTGTCAGTGGGCAGGTTAGGCGCACGCACACACACACACACACACACACACACGTCAGACCACACACATACACCTAATCTCCTACACTCTCCTGGTGCTAGCAGCAATGGCAATTTGTTAACACTGTAGAGCTGGTCTGTGGCTGTACTGCAATGGCGCCTTCCTTCTACGAGTGTCTTGCAAAACTCTTCGATACATTTTACAGTAATCAAACAACAAAAATTACAAAATCAGAAGCAATAGGCTCTGTGCATAACTGTAGTCCCAGGTTTCCAGAAGGTGGCATACCCGTTTCCTGTTCCGGTTTATTTTCCCATAGCTTCGTTTGATTGGCTCAGCAGCCGATAAAAGGCGTCATTTGTGTTTGCCATTCAAATCTGCTGTGTCAATAAAACAAAGCTATGGGACACTGAACAGGAACCTGAGGCTATGGTTATGCACAGAGCCTATTATGTCATCATAATTGCTGTTATTTTATGTAGCAAAAGCCTCAGATATAATGCATTCAGTAAAAAAAATAGGTTTAAGCCAGAGTTTAGGCTTTACCTATATGTGGGCAATGACTACAAATACGTGAGATACCGTTAGAAAGAATCATCTCAAATTTCGTATTTACAAATTGAGCAGGAACCAGGACAGAGCAGTACAGTACATTACAGTTCAGTAGGTCAGTGTTAAAAGTCCTATTCATTACCAGACTTGCTACGAACCCCCAAAATGGCCCCCTCAAGATCACTGCATGGGTTCACATGAGGCGTTATGCCTTTGAAATGACTATGTACAGCAATAAAGAAGAGGAGACGGAAGCCTCACAGGGACAAGACACTGAGCTCTGACAGGTGACACATTAGTGACATGAGGACAAAAGACATTAAGAAATATATCAAATTATATAAAATACCACATCATGAGAGCTGGTGGCACTGAGACACACATACAGTAGCAGACTTTTGAACAGACAGAAGAGAAGGAACAGGTGAAGAGATGATGATGAAGATGAATGAAGATGATAGGTGGAAGAAGAAAAAGAAAAATGGCATGCTGAGGAGTGTCGCAAGAAGAAAAACAAACAAGAAAATCAATCTTATCTTGGTTCTGGGAGCCCCTTAAAACATTTGATGGGTGTGTTCAGTCTTTATTCGTTGTGTTTTTCCTTCAAAAGGTGGGGCAGGTGGACGTGATGCGCTACAGTCTCCAAAACAACTGTCCATCCTTGCGCAGCTGGATATCTGAGAATATCTTCTCAAGTGCACGCCTTTGAACCGTAAGGTTCTGGGTTCGATCCTGGATACTGCCACCTCGGCATAATGAATAGCAAAGCTTAGAAGTCGTGCTCCAATTACTGGGAGTTGTCAGTAGGTGCGACGGTCCACCTTAGCGATCCATCTCCCAGGGTCTAACTAGCACATTGTAAAAAGAACAGACACCCTCGTTGCTCAGCTGTTACCGACGATAAGCTTCCTACTTCCTTAATTACTTTGAAAGGGGAACGTTTGGCCACATTTCATCTTGAGAGAGACGAGGAGACATGGAGTTGACAGGTCTTGGTTGTTTAAAGACTATTACACTGGAACCTGCATCTGGTCATTTATTAACACAGCTCTCTACCTTGT
This sequence comes from Gymnoscopelus microlampas, assembly GCF_963454915.1. Lineage (NCBI taxonomy): Eukaryota > Metazoa > Chordata > Actinopteri > Myctophiformes > Myctophidae > Gymnoscopelus > Gymnoscopelus microlampas. The sequence continues at coordinate 21,859,090 of NC_139961.1, read as the reverse complement.
CCTCATTACTGTCAGTGCGCTGAGCAGCATGCTTGGTAATGGGGGCACATCTGTTGTTATCCGGAGGACTTTTGGAAAGTCTTCCAAAAAATCCTGCTTGGTCGATTGGTCTGAAATGATTCTTGATACTGTACGTTTGGAGAGAGGCTTGCCAGCAATTACTAAGAGCTTGAAGGTTGGCTATTTATGGCTCAGGGCACCATCCTACGACTAAGTATAATTCTGGTTTAATCGGTCTTAGCAAGAGACAATTACATTATTTTTCCTCCAACATGGTTGCATGTTCCTCATTATAACCCCTTTCAACTACTCTAAAAAAAATAATATACGAAAACGGTAAGAAGGCTTTAAATGGGTTTAGCCTTTTGAGCTGCGCTTCCGTCCAATCAAAGAAAGGTTTAGTTCAGCCAGTTTGAAGGAGTGAGTCATTGTAGGTTTCATTTCAAGAGAATAGAGGAGGAATAGGGGAGGTAAGGAAGAGCAACAGGACAGGAAAGGGGGCGTGTTTCAGAAGGTATAGAGAGAGGCATGCTGGGTAAGGGGGAGTGAAGGTTCTGTTTTGGGTTTTTTTGGAGGGTGGGGGTACCTGTACGTGCGGTTCCTCTGATTAACAGACGCAGTGCGTGCAGGGCTCTGCTGGGCCAGGGGGGGCGCCATGTTGCGCGTCGGGCTTGAGACGTAGTCATTAGGGACAACGGGCGGACGCACTGGCTCGAGCGTCCGATAGGGGGAGTGGCGCCTGCGAGAGGGGGTGGAGGGTGGGTTCAGGACAGGAGTTGGGGAACATCCACAGAGGAGAAGTGTGGAGGAGGGTGGGGGTAGGGGTGGGGGGAGAGCGAGAAACAAACAGGTGCAAACTTAAAAACGGGAACGACACGTGACACGGGGTTGGGGGAGGGGCACAGAGGGTCGTTATGGGAGGGGGGAGGGGGCGGATCCACAGGTGTTTGGGGTTCACGGCTGAACCTGCTGGTGAATGCTGCACATCTTCATTTCTATTTTACCTTCATGTATCTGCAAAACGTCCCGTCTTTTCTGGAACCTCGCTGACTTCGCTGCAAATCACTAGCAGATTTGTCTGTGGTATTGCTATGTTAGTGATATCATAAATCAGACATTTATTTAATCCAAGCATCGCTAGGTTAGGATAGTGAACTTATTAAAATCTATTCAATTCCACTTATTCAAAAATTTTTGAGTTAGTTCACTTTAACCACATGAACCCTAGTGTCCCATTTCAGGGCATGTCATCATAGGAAAACATTCTGCAGAAATACCCAATCTACAAGCTCAGATCGTGACTCGCTGTGAGCTTGTAGATTGGCTATTTTCGGCTAAGAGATTTGGTGTAGAGGGGGGAAAGGAGGGGGCCTAGTATAGACCTTTGGACGAGGAAGTATATAGGGTTCAAGTGGTTATGAGCAAGTATATAGGGTTGAGCATGACTTTACATTTTATACTATTATCAATATTATTATCAAAAGCTTGAAAATAAAGAAGAAAAGAAAACTCTTGAGAATGTTTACCTCTAAGGCCGATAAAGATTAAATTATCATGCAAGGTTCCAACTCATTAACATTATGGGATGACCCAACTCAGAGTACACTGTTGCTATGGCAAAACGTTGCTATGGGAAACATGGGGCAGCCAGGAGTGAGGGACTGGGACACACGTTATATAAGTGAAAGATAAATTAAAATGGACAAACTGGGAAGGAGAAGCTTAAAAAATAAAATAATGAACTACAAACAACAACACCAACAAAAAGATGCCTGCCCGTAACTATGGGCTGCGGCACATAGTGATTCATGGAAGGTCTGAGCTGTGGACGACCAACATGCATCTTGAAGGGACACACACACAAACACGCTTCTGAAGGTCATGAAGACAGACAGACATTTCTCCCCACTTTCTTATTTACACACGCACACGTACAGAGGACAGACAACTTCACGGCCAGTTAGGTGGCGGTCCCAGGAGTGACACAGAACACAGTGTTATGGGCTGGACGAACACACACGAACACACGCACGCGCGCGCGCACACAGACAGACAGACAGTGGGATAAGAGACAGCTAGGACAGTAAACAACAGTGAACAAACATCAATAACCTTTCCTATTCATCACTGATTAGCTCTTTGCAGACAATGCCCAACATTCCATTCTATATGTTCTACAGACATACAGTACATATTTTTGTTATGTTTTAAATTATATTTGAGGGAATTTCTCTCCATATGGAATGGATTATCAAAATAGAACCGTATGGTGAAATGGTGAACGTGGCTGTTTTTTTTGCTGCAGTGTTACTTAAAAAGTAAGAAAATATTTGTTCATTCAATGACCAGAGTGACAGTTTGGCACTTCCACTGAACAAGCAGACAAGCTTACCAGTGAGTCTAAACGAGTCACATTCAGCGAGACGTTCTGAAAGCATGGTCGACCAACCAATGTCAACTTCAGAAGAGGAACAGAATGTTCTTTATAATAACATAATGTATTGGATCTTCAAGCAACTGAGATCAACAGGTTCTAACTACACAGCGTCTGCCTCGCTTGCTGGTTGGCAATTTCCCACACTGATTACTACTATCAAAATAAGGTCACAGAAAATGCAGTGTCCTTTGTGATAACAGTTGTCCTGCGCCCTGGCATTAGATAAAATGCCAGCGAAAGGTCGAGGAAGGGGAAATTCAACGGCGTGGCATTGGCAACCCTGGTGGCATTTTGAGTGACACATATTTGAGCTCGCCACTTACAACACGTCAGGCTAAACCGCAGAGTAAAGCCTGATTTATACTTTAGTTGTTGCACTAGTGTCGCAGCGTGACGTATCACAAGCTAGTAGATCTGCTATTTCGGGCAAGTGACACTGCATGGCAACAAAGTTTAAGTCAACCCGAATGTTTCTTAAAATATACTGCAACACTGTTGTTGTCTATGTTCACATAAAGTAGTGGTTTTCAACCGTTTCTGGATCAGGGCCCACTTGAAAATCATTCAAAATAAACATGCTCTGAAAATGCATGCGGCCCACCCATCTGACCACTTAACACGGCAGCCGAATGGCAATCGTGTCATCAATCGATTATGTCCCGGCTTGTATCAAAGGAGCCAACATAGTATACTATACTTCAACTTCCCATTCATCTATTCTGTACCACAATTCATTTTAAACGTGAAGTTTGCATGTTCACCCCTTGGTTACGTAGGTTTCCTCCGGGTACTACGGTTCTCCTCCGACACCCAAAGACATGCATGTGTGTCGTAGGTACAGACTCCTTGCCCGTCACCAAGGTACTGGCATTACAACTGGAGTTGGTCCCCGGGCGCTCCCCACTGCTCTTAAGTAGCTAGGATGGGTCAAATGCAAGGGACACATTTCCCCATGGGGATAATAAAGTTAAAGTACACCTTTAACCTTAACAATAGACCCAGATGAAAGGACATGCCACCTCACAGACATGGTATGTACTGCATGTACAGAACAGTGTATAAAACCTGACCCGTGGGGGTACATTTTTACATTCTCACATAACAAACCCCACAAAATCTAGCATCTTAATAGAATCATTGGAACTAAATATTACAATGACAAACTGTTGCTAGGTGCTAGACATCATGGTTTGTTTGAACACATTGAAACACAACTTGTATGATGTGACTTCAGGTTGTGTCTCATTTCAGAATACATCTATTTTGGCTGAGATCTTAGAACGTTTAACTTGTTTACTTTGCATGCATTCTGTATTGATGTTCCTCCCTGCATGCTGAAAGGCAACACAGCAGCACAGCATGAATCTGGAATCCTGACCAGTCTTCCTTGCTTTGTTTAGATCAAACAATGCAGATCAAACAATGCAGGAAAAAAAAACATTCACACCAGTAATTCTACCACTGTGATCAACATACAGACAGAGCATCTTTAAACAGCTGTGATCAAAATGCCGAGCATCTTTAAACAGCTGTGATACAGTTGTGATCAAAACTAACAAAGCATCGTTAAACAGCCCCGAGGACACCATCTAAATAAACAAAGAGCCAATGATGACACCCAGAGAAACAAACTGCTTGCCGTCACTGCCTAAAAGCCACAAACACTCTCAGATACGTTCACGGTGCCGATGAAGACGCCATTCTGTCGTTGCTCCTGCGTTCTTCTCAGTTAACACAATGCGAGGAAGGCGGGGTTGGTCCCCACCGCGGTCGTACGTACCCTAGGGTCCCCTTCCCTGTCATGGGGGGGCTGGGAGGCTTCTGTGTGGGGGGGTTGGTACGAGGCATGGTACCAGCGCCGGCCTTCATGTTCTGGGCACTGGCCTGTGAGGAGGAGGAGAGTGAGAGATAAGAACGGGGACAGTGGGTGACGATATTATTGCAATGAGAAGAACATGGAGTGAGAGAAAAATTAAATGCATCAAGATACAAGCCTGGTTTTTACACCAGGTAAAGTGTGAGTTATACGCGCACCGAAAATAGACCATCTACGAGCTCACAACACGGTGTGTTGTGAGCTGTTATATCGGTTATTTTCGGTGCACGATGCCTGGGGCGTGCCCAAGTATACAATCTGGCATAAGAGGCAAACAAGGTTCTTATCACAGCAGTCAAGATATCTTTTAAAATTCTGCAACCACTACAGTTCTCCACACAGCATCAGAACAAAAACAGAGAACCTCATAGCAACTGTGCTCTGCTAGGACAAACACTGGAGATACTTACCTTAAACCTTAGCAACCACTGAGGTTGATTTTATATGTAAATTAGGGCAAGCGGAAAGAGAGAGAAAGAGAGGGAATCAGAGGATTAGTGAGTGAACAGGTAGAAAAACAAATTGCAACATGAAATGTGATCAACAGCCCGGCAGGTCTATGCGATTGAAGGGACAATAGCTGTCCGCTAAGATCAAACACACTGCTGTGATCTGACAGACATCGGTTATATTTGTTTTGTAAAAAATAACCTAATTGTTTTTCCAAATCAGATAGTGGAAAGCTTGGATGCCGTAATATCCCCATTTCACTTCAATTTTAGGAATGGACAGGAACCTTCAAATAACACTGAATTGCCTGCCAAAGCTGATACAGCCATTCTGAATGATACAGTCAGCGGTTAGAGCTAAAAGACATCCGGCAGGCATTTTTAAAGCACAATTGAACTTTGGTAGACGTTGATGATGTAACTCCAAATATTGGAAAGATATCTTTAAATATTTGCTCCGTAGATTGAAAATGCATAATCCAAAATATTCTCCCCATTAATTTACATACCATGAACTAAAATGAACAAAGCGGATTCTGCCAATGTATAACATTACAAAACCTGACTTGTTTTTTGACAGTTTACAATGACAGGTACTATCGTTTCTTGCACGCGCTAACAAATACAGTGAGTCACGTAAGCATACTTACCATAAATTCTTCCCAATTCAAATAGTAAAATAAACACAAGTTATCATTTTCATTTCTAGCAAACGCTGAGTCGGGTTTTGTAATTTTGTACATTGTCAGAATCTGCTTTGTCCTCTTTGAGACCTTGTTTCGCACCATGAACCATCATGACGGAGCCTACCTTTACGCCATGGCCCATGTCGTCCAATAGGCTGTAGTCGATGGGCTTGCGGATGTAGCGCACAGGCCTTTCAGGATTGGCCGGGGCGATGATCTTGTGTGTGCGTGAGGTGTTCTTATTGGTGGTGAGGATTCCAATCTCTCGCCTGGCCACCTTCTCTTTGTGGATGTCCACCGTCTGAGGAGGAGAGGTAGCGGAGGAGGCTGGTTTTAACAATGTGTAACCCTCTTTCAACCTGGTGTCCCTATTTGGGATGTGGATATGTCATTATGGATATGTCCATATTATTTTGATAGTATATAGTTTTTATTTTGATAGTATAATTGTTTAGACCACAGTGGTAAACAACCGCTCGATCACAATCGATCTTCAAAGCCGCCACAGTCGATCACAAACAGGTTTGTGTGTTGGGAGAGGAGGTGACGGATGCACCCCCCCCCCACGCCGCTGGCTGGCAGCCTTCTTGAAACTGTGAGCCAATCAGATCTCAGTAAATATATGGATTAGTCCAAAGACGGAGGGGCCACTCGTATACTATGGATATACACCCTCAAATTATTGAAAGTAGATTGACCCAGGCGCATAGCCCTCGAGGCACGCCAGCAGACAGTAGGTTACTACATGCTCAAGCTCATACTGTCTGTGTTGTTTGTGTGGAAAGCCTGGTGATGCGAGGTTATTAGTACCCTTTTTCAAATGACTGACCTGAACCGGGAGGGACCCATGAAATTGTTTCTGAGATCCGATTGGAGCCGTCATTTAAAAAAAAGACGCACCTGGACGCTAATTGGACTCTTGAGGGGAAAATAGCCAGTCGACAAGCCCCTAACGTTAAAGTCATCAGGCTATTTTTTTTACTTCTCCAATCTTACAAACCGTCACAGACATAATTATCCCTAACAATTGATGACAGAGATAATCTTTCATCACATCTGTCAAAAGTATTGACAGATATGTACAAATAAATAGTCATGTGTATGCTTTTTTGTCAAATCAATAAATCATTTGAACAGAATCTAAATGTAAATAATAATTGGAGAAAGTCAATATTGTGCATTAAAGATTAGATATCTGTAATAGCAATTTATTTCATGTCCCTGTGTTTTTTAATATGTTTTTTAAAGTATCCTAAAAAAGTGTAAAGTCTAATATTTTGGCCTTTTTACTTTTATAAATATTTTTCAAAGATTTTGCCATTGTGTTTGTTTATTCGTATTTAGACTACTAGCCTTTGTGTGGATGTATGCAAATAGATTGAGCCTGTCAGAAATTGCTAAAGTAAATATGATTTCTTACTCATGGTGTATCTCGGCTTACACATTGGAATAAAAAGTGCTAATGGGCTTGAACAGGTTGGTTACCACTGGTTTAGACTGATGCTAGGTTCTCAGTTTACCGGTGTTCCTTTACTGAGGCACTACACTGTCTCTCTACATTTTTTGTATGGGTTTACCTTGCTTACTGTAAGTCGCTCTGGATAAGAGTGTCTGCTAAATTGTAAATTATTGCATTATAGGCAGAATTAAAAAAAAAAAAGAGGGGAAAACAGCCGATGTACAAGCTGTTGGTGGTGAGGATGCCAATCTCCCGCGATGCGCTGAGAGAGGGAGAGAATTCTTTCTTTCCTTGTTCATTCAGTCTCATGTGTAACAGATAATGCTCAGAATATGGATCACAGCCAAGTGAAGGGCTGTGGTGATGAAGGTCTATACTCACAGACTGCAGTGTTCACCCCTGTGGTTTTACAACCTTTTCACGTTTAATTGCACAAACCCATTAGGACACAGACAAAATGTAATTATTTTTTATCCAAATAAATACCTAAATCACTCTGGATAAGAACGTCAGCTATTGAAGATGAAACTGTAAATTGATATTGTGAAGATATTGTGGGGAAGTGCTTTAAAAAAACAGAGATTTTTGATAAATAATCGTCTATGCCTATACAATAATTAAGCGGGTAAAGGCAAATAAATAATAGAACAGCTATGGCTTTACTAATGCAGCTTAAAAAAAACAGGAAAATACAATACAAAATTCACCATATTACAAAACCAGACGATATCCATTCTCATATCACGATATTGATATATCGATAATATTGCCCAGCCTTAGGACACAAACGTTGTCTTCACCAGCACCTGTGTGTGTGCGAGCGTGCGTGTGTGCAATGTGCGTGTGTGTGCAATGTGCGTATGTGTGTCCACCTTCCTACCTGTGAGATGTGGTTGATGGAGGATTCCATACGGCGGAGCTGGGAGGCCTGGATATCCAGCATCTGGAGGACATTGTTGGCTAGTGTGTTGATCAGGTAGGCCACGCTAGCCAGAGACTGGGTGGTGTAGTTTTTGGTCTCCTCCAGCGCCCTGTGCTTATCTGGTGACTGCAACACAGAGACAAAACGGTCCGATTAAAACCTCTTGCAACCTAGAGTCCCTATTGTGGGCATGTGTAAAAATGGAACCAAATGGACGCAAAATGGTCCCTCAAGGAACCCTGAGGGTCCTAGACCAAACTAATTGCAGATCTTTGTGATTACATGGTCAGCTCACTATCCAAACATCTACCGTTGCAACACATCACTAATGTTATTGAGAATAGATGCGGTCCTCTGAGTCTGAACAACGCCCTGTGTTTATCTGGTGATCGCTAGAGGAAAACAGTAGTACATGTACCAATCTATATCAGGAAAATATAACTTTTTTGAAGTGAGCCCTGGGCTTGTTCAAAACGCAGCTACATGATGGATACAAAAGAGATTTTACAAGACAGTTTACTATCACCACCACCATCAAATGGAACAGGGACCTTTTGAACATTGCCTGGTGAGTGAGAAGTGAGAAAAGTGGAAGTAGAGTTAGACGAGGACTTGGTTAGATTCCTTGACCCATGACTGTGTGTTGTGTGATCCCCTAGGAAGGAGAAACCATCCGAAGTGGAACTTGTCAGTAATGAACATTACTTTTATGTTCCAGCCACAGTGAGGACGGTTCCTCCTTGAAGACAACGGCATGTCACTGACATGGCGGGGTCAAAGATACCCTTCTTGTTTTCCAACTACAAGTCTATTTCTAAAGGGCATCTAGAAATGGGCTGACGTGGGGATCAAACCCACCCGAGAGAGATCTTTAGTTTACAAGACAGCCCATCTAAACGCCAGCCTCACACTGCTGCCAAACGCGCGCACCTTCCTGTACAGAGCAAGAATGTCAGACTGAGTCCCAACAGTCCCACTGAGTGAGTGACTCTACTGTAGCAAAAGTTTCCACTTCATTATCTGAACAAGTGAGTCACTTTACAGAAGTCCAAGACACTCTGTCATTTGCAGAATAGTACAAGAACTTCTGGCAAGTAATAGAAGAAAAGAAACGCCCAGCTTATATTCGGATTTCAGGTTAATCAAGTTGGATTATCTAGTTATTTGGAATTTTCATTTAAAATTCTTGCCATGTAGATAACTACAGTACTTAGCTGTCGTCAGTGTCAGTTAGCATAATGCATAATGCTAAAAGATATGATGGACGCATGTATTCAGGAGCTCATGTATGGTAAATCCTCAGTGTTTGGAGCAATGAGAAAACACATTTCCTTATCTATTCCTTGACCACTTAAACCACGTAAACGTACTTCATTGACCAGGGTCCTTCAGGGTTATGTTCCATCTGTACATGGTTCCCCACTTTTATCCCTCTACACCAAATCTCTTTGCTGAAAATAGCCGATCTACAAGGCAATCACAACGCGCCTCGGCGGGAATTTTCACTGAATGCTCGGATCATTTTGCAGAATGTTCGCTTATTGTGACATGTCCGCAATAGGGATGCTAGGGTGTTCATATGGTTAAAGGAGAGCGGGCAATCAGCTTTGTCCCTGCAGTCTGACAGGGAAACAAGAAGAGATTCAATCCTACTCTGGCAGGGGTACATGTGGGTCCTCCAGACAGAGACGTGGAATGTAACCACAACGCAACACTATCCCAGGTGCATTTTCTTTCTTTTTTTTACATCCACTTTGAAAACCTCAACTAAAAACCACACTGTCCAAATGAGACGAAGGGCTTCCGGCTGATATCATTTAATTCTTTCCAGATAAGGAGATCATTTCACCTGTTAGCAATTATCTAAAAGCTGGGGGTGGTGGGCTGAATGTTTGTGGTGAGAGCTAAATCCCAAGGTACCTTCTGTTCTGTGGGAGGTTAGAACTACAGAGGACTGCAAGCCCAAACCTAACAAAAAAAATATTTTCAGTTTACAATGTTTTAAGTAACTTTAGTCCTTTGTTGACTAAAGGTTCTAAATTCAACCCTTCAAATTGTCTATCTGCGGAGTTGCTGTACCTCACAGTAAAAGACCATAATACTTAAGTCTAATCTCTAAATTCCTACTTTTAGTCTCTCAACCTTTCTTGCTTACTAATACTGTACTTGGTCAGTGAAACTGATTAATTCTGATAGGACAAAGCCTCAGTGTGTAAATTTGAGTGTAAAAAATGTGTTGAATGTCAATTTGTTGGAGGATTGGGCTGAATGTGACAGTGAATATGAAGCACACAGCTGCAGTTGCACCAGAGGAATTGTAAAAAGAATAGTTTTCAGACAATTCGAGCCAAAAGGTTGAGCCGTAGGCAGACAAACAGGCCCATCAAAGTACATCTGGATCAGCTAATGTTTTCTGGACGGATGCTGTGTTCTATGGGAGATGGACATGTCCTTCCTCCTGCGTTAACCCATTAAGACCTGAGGCCGATTCTACAAACGTCTTCTAAACCCTAACAGTTTTCTGAAAAATGCATGTTTCTGTATCAGTGGCACTGGTGCTCAAAACCTTTTCCATGTCATGGACCCCCAAAATTATATGTATTTGGCCACGGACCCCCCATCTCAAAATATTTTGTTCCAGGGACCCCCCAGAAGCAAAGATTTGAGTTAAAAATGTTTGCTTTAACAAATATACATATTCAAAGTTTTGCAAAAATGTTTCTCAAAAATAGCAGATCTACAAGCTCATAGTGCGGCACAAAGTCACATGCTATGAGCTTGTATATCTGCTATTTTTGAATAGCCAAAGCATAAGATAATGTTTTAAGTGGTTCAAATAAAATAAATTACACAGATGTCTTCCTGGTTTTAATGGGTAAAGCACTACACTAACATTACTCCTGTGATGTGACGTCTGTACTGTATAATGATCCCACACCACTCTTTTTTTCTCCTTTCTTTAATATTAGTTTTCAGGCAGTTTCTGTGTTATTTAGACACGGCAGTGAAGAGAGAGAGAGGGAAAAAGACATGCAGCTCCTCGACATCACGTTTTTGTTGCACTGCTAAGATTCGTCCTAATTCAACAGCAAATAAATCAGGGTCCATTATAGTTTTTTTCTTTTGTTAAATTAAGTGTTAAATAGCTCTATATTCTGATTGCAATCACTGTGCTATAGAGTGTTTGTTCAGTAATGGGGTCTCTAAATCTCTCCAGCTCTTTGATAAATATAAAAACAGAATACACAAAATATAAAACATTTTCAGGTCAGGATACCAATTTCATCCAATTAGGGGAGAAAAACTCATACAGGATAAACAATGCAACTGGAAGTGATGAAAACAAGAGTTGAGCAGGCAAAATTGGAACTGGAAAACTATCAAATAGTTCTGAAATATTGGTATTCTCCTGACTGGATGAAATTGCCAACCTGAAAATGATTTATTTATTTTTTACTAAAGCACTGGAGATGGGGAGACCCCTGCTGTAACTGAACAAACATGCCATAGCAATAATTGCAATAGAATGTTTAACCAAAATTGTCAAGTCAAGAAGTGTTAATATTGTTATACATGTAGTAATGAAAATGATTTGTTTTAAAACTTTTATATGACTCATCTGCTAGTCTCATTGTATTTTATTTGACAGCTGCACTAAACAGTGCTTCAGGTACATGAAGCATGAACCTCAACACAGTAGTGAGATTCTTATCATAACCGATCGGCATGATGAAAAGCAGCTATAGGAAAATTTGGCCCGTCCCATGTTGAAAAGAATCTGTCTGGCAAGGGCAGGGTGCATTCTGCATTGTGGTTTAATTGGAATCACTGTGCGAGACTGGCACAATCAATCAAGAACAAGCTAAACAACATGATCTAACACAAAACAGCCATGTATTACCTATTGAAGTGTCCTTGAACAAAAGATTACAACAACCTCTATCTGCTCAATCACTCTTCATTACTCTAGATAAGCACAACAGCTAAACACCTACAATGTAAATAGACTGCACATTTTGAAACACATAAGTTCTGCTTTATTCGACAGTGAGAGAGTAGGTCTGGGCAATTAACTGAAAATATATCAAAACCGATATTTAGAACCAATAACAGACACGTTGTGAGCTTGTAGATCTGCTATTTTCACATTTTCTTTTAATAATAGTTCATTATTCGTAATCGAGGCAGAAGTTTTAAATAATCGTGATATTGATTTGAGGCACGCACGTAACCCTATTAGTAGAGAGACAGGAATGGCGAGAGAGAAGGACTGACATGGAGCAAAGGGACTCTGTTCAGGTGAGCTACCGGGGTGCCCTGTGTTAATGCAATCACTGTAGGTTTATGAATATGCATTTTGTTTCCCAACAAATATATCAATCAATCAATATAGCACTCGTCTTTCACAGTAAAACCCCTTATCTTTTTTTTAATTTAGAGTAGCCAATTATTTTTTACCCCCTTTTTCACCCCAATTTAGTCGTTGTGCCAATTAATTCCTCCCCAGACACATTTCTGTGTCGTCATTGCTGTTGTATCCTACTAACTCACCTGCCAGTGAGGAGCCCCCACCGGGAGGACGTAGGGCCTTCGTCCTACTCCTCCCGCCCAACACTCCCTGCAGACAGGTGCCTTACCAGCCCGTAGGAATACGTGCAATGACCAATATCACGCTCCCCGCCTGGCTTCCCTCCGCCCGAACAGGGACCAATTGTGTTCACATAGACGCCGGACAAAGACGCCATGCACCACATTGGATTCGAACCCACAACCTCCGTGGTGGTGGGCAGGGACTTTACCACTTTGCCACCCGAGCGCCCAGTAAAATCCCAGTAATGTACATGTAATACAAAACATAACCTCTGTACACTCTCAAGAGTTACAAACAGATAAATTAAGACTGAGGATTTTCCTGTGTTCAGTCTGTTCACTCCAAGTGTGTTGGCTAACAACGCATGCAACAATTAGTCATGCATGCAACGGCCGCAAATAAACCAGCAAGGAAAAAGAAGGGTGCAGCCAAAATGATCTACAGCCCAACCCAAGCATGAGGACAAGCAGGTTATTACCAAAATATTAAAATGGTGTAGGACATTGTACCCACATGGCAGCAATTAACTTTGTTGTCCACAGGGCCTAGTAAACCCACAAATGTGTATCGGCATCTAATAGTCTTCGAGAGTCTTAGAATAGAATCTCTTATTAATGATGGATGATCATGAGCCAAAATGGCTTCTACAGAAAAAAAAAATCGACCACCATTTAGCTGGAGGTAATCTAAAGCCCTGGCTACTTGCCTTGTAAACAAAATAATGATCAAAGAGAAAAAACAGATTAACTCATAAGGCTTCGCGCATCCCTCCCACAAGGGTGATGATGAGCGATGAACTGATCTGAATTATAAAATGAATCTTTTTCATTTTTGAGTCAAAACTGAGTATGAGAACAGGACCTGCAAAATGATAGATAAGTAACTTGACAGAGATGCATTTGTCAGGCAACTAGTTGCCTTTTTAGGGGAAAATCAAAACACCTGTGGCACCTCAAATTAATTCCCAAAAAGCAAGAATTAGGCCTACTACACCACTATGAAGATATGAATTCAACGTGTTGCTTCATCATTCGGTCGCATGAGGGTGATGATAAATGCAGGTGACAATATCAATCTGACAACAGTGGAGAAAATCTCGCAGGGTGACATGCAATGTGGGGCAACCTGCCAGGCAGCAAGATGCGATTTACCCAGAGGGCTGACACCTCCGTCTTACCTGTCAGACCCGATCGACTGTATTCATCAATGATGTCAGATTTTTAGTTTCGCACGCTGCCAAAAAAAGCCTCTTCGCTCACTACAAACAGTGATTGAGAGCGAGACCTCTAGTCCGGTAATTACAGGAGGCCTGTGTGCGTTTTGGGGATTAGAGAAGTTCTGCCACAAACAAGATACAGCCATTTCCACAGCTACATTCATTCATGCTTAGCTCATCTGATCACAAGATGGAAAAGGAAGTGTTTCATAGACATGAGCCAGGCTACACAGTCAAATCAGTCAGTGCTAATTCATTCATCCATTTGTAACTCTCAGAGTATACAAATGTAACCAAATAGACCCTCTCACAGTTAATGACACACAAGCCTATACAGACACTCATTCAACACTATAACACTTTAGATAAGATTCCCTCCATAGCAGATGGTACTTTTTTCCACCCACCACCAGAGAGCCAAGTTGCAACCGCAGACACTGCTAGATTACCTGAAGCACAAGGCAATAATAAAAGTGATAAATAACCTCGGCTATAAAGCCATGCCATTTGCAGTAATTACGTGCATATTTCAAATATCTGCCAGAGCAGCAAGATTAGTTTGCAGTATCTGCAATGCATAGGAATTCATCACACCTATACCAACCACCCCTCATGCAATACATCACGAACTGTCATGGCTCTTAAAATATATATATATTTTATTAGCTTTCTCTCAATCAAAGCACATAAAAGATATAATGTGTTTGTTTTTGCAACATGCCCGGGTAAATGCATGATCGATACGTTGCTGCAGATGCACTGATTGATTCGTATTGATTTTGACGGGGCCGTCAACCCAGCTGACTGACTGGTTCAGAATGATCCGTGGGTGATGCCGATGCTACAATGGAATTGGTGACCCATCGAAATGTGTTGAGCCGAGGAGGCACTTGTTTTGCGATATTAGCTGAAGGCGCGTCGTCAGGATTATAATAACTCTTATCAAGATTATGTTTTAAAATATGCATCCAGTGGTGGAAAAGTACTCAAATGTTTTACTTGAGTTAAAAGTGTCAATACTGCATTGTAGAAATACTCTGTTGCAAGTAAAAGTCTGGAATTCAAAATGTACGTGAGTAAAAGTACAAAAGTATTGGTTATCAAGATGTACTTAAAGTACCAAAAGTAGAAAGTACTCATCATACAGAATGTCCCGTTTCACAAGTTTTCAAATGTATACAAATCTTGTAGATCAGCTATTTTCAAATGGCTCAAATGTATATGGGGTTTGTAATAATAATCAAAACCTACAAAGTAACGTTAAAGTTTTCAAATAATTGTAGTGGAGTAGAAGTAAAAGTACTGAAAATTGGAAATACTCCAGTAAAGTATTTTTTTTTATCTAAGTACAGTACTTGAGTAAATGTACTTACTTACTTTACACCACTGTATACAGCTCAGGTTTAAATTATATATATATATAATTCTAAACATCAATGCTGCAGAAAAGGTTCTACACTTCACTTCAAAAAACATTTTGTACCGTTGCAAAACAGTGACCACTGGAGGCACAGAATTTGACGGGTCACCAATGTCTGTGTAACACGGAAGCTACATTACGAGCTAGTAGTAGCCAGCTGGCTAACACGATAGAATCACTACAGATGTGTGCGTCGTTTATCGAACACGTGGAACACTAGCCTACATTAACGACCATTAAATAAAAACTGTAGTTTGTAATTAAGTGCGACTGTCTTGTTGTTTAATGATGACTGAACAGCTTCTAGTTACGAGAGAAACAGCCTGCACCCGAGGGGAAAGATGACAAGGACACGATGGTGACGTCACGAATACTTTTTAGTTCTAATATGACTAAAAGTAGATTTAAAATAAAGCTAAAAACATGACATTGAGACGGTTCATTAGGTAACAACTTCACATATTTTATATACATACATATTTATATATATATATATATATTTATATTCACAAGCCTTTAAATCCCCCTGATGAACTTGCACTTTTATGATAAGGGTTTGCCTTGCTGCTCTATATATTTTTCTACTTTCTGACTTCCATATCTGTGTTTTGTTTTATCACTGACTGTTTTATATTGCTGTTTTTTTTCACCCTTCTTGTGAACCACTTTGGTACCATGCGAGTTGTTTTTAAATATGCTATATAAATACATTTGATTTGATCCTTTTGAAAGCTTTGAGCTACAATTACATATGTTTTAATTATTAACTGGGGGATACATTATTACAATGTTTTACAATTACGTAACAAATGAATTAACTAATCAACTTGTATTCTGAACCGTCATGTCCATACCAAAATTATAACGGTTTGAAGTCAAATCCATCAAACCAAGCAAAAAAAAAAAAGAAGCTGTAACAAACTGTCAATAGAAGTGTATTTTAAAATGTCGAGAGATGACCACTAACTAGATTTTTTTTATTATACATAAATATTGTGTTATTGTAATAATAAAAATGTATTATTGTGTATTAAAATACATATATAATAAACATTTCAAGAGATGAACACTAACTTTGTATGATATTTAATTATTTATATATAAATAATGTGTATTATAATTTATTAATACAAATAAATATTTCAAGCAAAAAAAATACTAAAGCTGTAACAAACTGTCAATAGAAGTGTATTTAAAAATGTCGAGATGACCACTACCTTTGTATGCTTTTTTAAAAAATATATCAATAATATGTATTCAATTATTAATAATACAAATGATTAAAAAAATCAAGAAAAAACAAACCAACGACACATATATACGAACAGGGTGACGTCAGTGACGCATCCTTGGCGTGCTGGCCGCAGCCTGCACCACATCGGCAGCTCGTTAGTTAGCCACAGATAGCTTAGCACCATTAGCATCGGTTCAGTTCGCCCACTGTGGGCGAACTGAACTGATGCTACCGATGCTAAGCTATCCCACTCTCTCTTAGCCCAGGCTGTGTTTTATCAAACATGTCCGCCATTAGACGACACGTACCTGAACATAGTTGCTCTCGCAGTACTCCGCGACTCTCTCCAAGTTGGTAAAACTGTCTAGTAACGCGCTGCGTCCCGCGGGGATCTCCTCTTCCAGAAGCATTTGTAACTCCGCCATTTTCACATCTTTAGCTGTGTGTACTAGAGTATGTGTGTGTATTAGTGCGTGTATGTGTGTGTGGGGGTGCTTGTGTTGGCTCACTAGTGCCACACACAGGACATAGTGCGCTACTACAGGGCTCTCCCATCCAATTAAATCATTATTAAATACAAGTATATAAATAATAAATAATGTGGCAGCTACTGCAATGGTCTAAGGCGGCATATTTGAACTGGGTGGACCCCCCAAAATAGTCATATTTGAACTAGGGACCCTCCCCACCCTGACAAGCACTTGCAATTGTAGGCATTACATTTAGTTTGACTCTGTTCCTCAGCTGTTTTCACAATGCCTCTTTCTTATATTATTTGACAATTTGGCCAATGTTTTAGGCCAAATTGTTTTTTTTACAGAATGTTTTTTTTTTAAGTATTATTTTTAGGTATTAAAAAGATCTTAAAAGTCCATATATTGTCACGTTACTGTCATCTGGGGACTCACAGGTTGAGAACCACTACTGGTCTAAGGAGCCTTTTAGTGCAGCACAAACCAGGGACTCCATCATTGCATCTTGAAATGGAAGAGTCTCTAAAACTAATTAACGCTTTCTATTACACCCAAACAATACAATTATTTGCAATTTACAATGAAGGCATTTAGCAAATACTCTTATCCAGAGCGACTTACAATAAGCACATACATGATTGTAGGGAGAGGGAAAAAAAGAAAAGTAGAATGGAACAGCAGAAATCTAGGTGCATGATATGAATCTTGATTCAAATGAAACTCGCATTCAAATTGACTAAAACAAATAGTAGAAAAGTTATTTTTTTTTTAATAAAAAGGGATGGCATGTATAAATCCTGAGTCTGGTATATCAGGTTAATTTGTATAAATCTTTTTTAATTACAAAATAGGTGTCATCTGGAATGTGGGTGCTAAGAGAGGTCCAGGTTAAACTGTTGTTACAAAGCGAAAAAGCTTAAAAACACCACGTTTCCCCCATCAAAAAGGTGTAAACTATAAACAAATTCAAATTGACCCCTGGTGGGCCGGTGAAATAATGTGGTTTAAGGCTTATTGGCTGAACAAAGCAACATGGCTTGACACACACACACACACACACACACACACACACACACACACACACACAAATATTATAAGACACAATAACACGTGCTAACAGAATCCACAAGCAAAAACCAACAAGTGAACATTGAATTCAGCCTTACTCAAAAAAGTGCTATCCAAAATTAAATGTCTTCCTATGTTAAAATGATAGTTAACACTGAATGCTGTAAATCATATTCCTTTCATGACAGAACTACAGTCCTTGCTTGACAGAATAATAAAGCATCTACATTAATCAGAGACACTGACCGAAGAACTCATGTAATGTTTTTCCTGTCTCAGTGAGGACATATTGCTTTTTGTGATCGTTTTCGGAGGTTCCGCTTCCCCTTGTTAGGAAGTTGGAGGGTAAATTCTATCTTCTTTCACTGACGGTGACCCAGGTGTCGTCTTTAGGGGTGGAAACCAGTTCGGATTTCACCTCCACAACTTGACCCTTCAACCGGTGGAGTTTCAGCCGCCGTACCAATGTGCTGAGCAGGACAGCAGCGACAGTGTAGGCGAACCTGACAAAGACGTCAACACAGTCATGTAGGATGGGACACGCAAGTATCAATAATCACTACTATAACCTCCAAAACACGAGAAGAGGTCATTATGTATGGATGCATGCCATTGTGAACATTTTCAAAATGTAAAAAACAAATAGGGAAAATAAACCTACAAGTTCTTGTGGATCGGCTATTTTCGCTGTACAACACCACCATGTGACAAAGTATAAAATAGGGCTTAGTGTAAGTGGCAAAGTTATTATAGTGCCGTTCAGAATGTCTAGAAGACTACATCAAAATGCAACGTGGAGAAAAGCTTTCCAAACAGAAGATTAGCAAACCAAAGCATAAAACCTAATCACAGGTTGTGTGTATTTTGGTAAACTTTTTAAGACATTTTTAATGCCGCCTAGAATTTAATTAAAGACTTAGAATTCAAGCCAGAAATTGTTAATACTGCATTTACACCTGCAGCTGTTAGTTTGCTGGCTTGGCTATCTTACAGAGAAAGCAGTTTCATCTTGTCAGAATTGCAACTACTGTACTGTAGAACGGTTTAGAGTGTCTTCAACATAGAAGTTCCTGCGGTCACAACCTGAAAAGGATCCTTGTTCATTCATTTTTAAGTTTATCATTTGGCAAAACCCAGTCACAATATATATATAAAGAATGTGACGTCACACCATTGAAAGTAATAGCTCAAAACCTCTCACGATCTTATTGAACTCAACGGACTGGGGTCGGGGGCGAGGCGATCGCTCGTTCTAAATTGTCAGATTGGGAATACATCGCCTCAAAAATATGTATTATTTTAGACCTTTCCAAAAATTGTTTATAACTCAGCAGTAAACCGGTGGATTCTCTACTGCAGGTAGGGAATGAGTCCTTACCCCAAGTGAAGGAATTCAAGTATCTCGGGGAGGAAGGAGCATGACATCAGCAGGAGAATCAAAGCAGAGGGGAGGAGGTACAATATTGTATTTGGTGTGCCGCACCATTATGATGAAAAGAGAACTTAGCCAGAAGGCAAAGCTCTGCATCTACCAGTCAACCTACTCTCACCCATGGTCATGAAATGTGGCTCATGACCCAAAGAACAAGATAAAGGCGTCCGAAATGGGATCTCCCAGGAGTGTGGCTGGGCATCTCCCTTAGGGATAAGGTGAGAAGCTCAGTCATCCGCGAGAGACTTGGGAGTAGAGCAGCTGCTCCTTCGCATAGAAAAGAGGCCAGTTGAGGTGGTTCTGACATCTAGTAAGGAGGATGCCCCCTGGAGGTCTCCCCAGGGAGGTTTTCCAGGCACAGGCCAGCTGGGCAGAGCCCATAGGGCAGAGCAAGGGCCAGGTGGGGGATTATATCTCCACACTGGCCTGGGAAAGCCTTGGGATCCCCCAGTCAGAGCTGGATATTTGTGGCCAGGGAAAGGGAACTAACTCCACAACCAAATTCGAATAAGCGGATGAAGATGAAAAAAGATATTTCATACCCTTTGAGGACCTTTTTTAATAAAATATTAATTTAAGACAAAGACTTTTTCAGGACAAGGTAATTAGGTTACTTATTAAGGTGGCAGACTGGACAGGACAGATTTTATATATACTCTGTCACAGGACCCTTTTGAGCTTGTAGATCACCTATTTTCGGTGAAAAGATTTGGTATAGAGGGTGGGCGAAAGGAGCAGACCTAGTGTAGAGCCCTGGGGGACCCCAATCAACTGAGCATATGCGGTTTAAGTGGTTAAGACACACCGAGTTGAGCAGTAAAAACAACGTGAATATGTAACATGTTATTCTACTGCTCTGTGGAAATGTTGCGGCGGCCTACTCTGACATTCTGGTGGCCTGCTGCAAATAAATCTTTGTTTAAGAAACCCTGCCATGATTTGCTACCCATAACGTTTCTCTTTCAAGTCCCCCAGAGGCGGTGCATTGGCTCCCCATCTAGGGAGCTGGCCTGGATCGAGTCCCACCAGGCACCGTGCCTCCCCTCTGCAGTTCACCCACTCTTTTTCCTCTCGACTTTCTAACCAGCTGCCTCAATAAATAAACAGAAGGACTCAGACCACCCAGTTACATTTAGGAAAACAACCCCGGGTTCTCTAAATGTTATGTGAGAACGCCGTTTGTACCTCAGCTCTGGGCATGCCTGGTTTCCAGAGAAACCCAGCAGGGAGAAGCTCTTGCTGGCCGACTCCTCCTCAAATCGATCTGGATCAAATCTGCGAGTGCAGAGCAGGAGTGTCACAATGCTAGCAATCCATAAATCATAACACAATGTTAATGTGTGGGGAGGGGACTTTTTTAGACACAAATTAGAATATGTTTAAAACAACAGTGAGAAATGATTCAATCATAGGAAGGAGGCACTAGGCTCTCCCAATAGAAACATGAACTTTAATTTAATCAAGTTTAAATCTTATGACGTTTCGGTTCTATATAACCTTCACTGGATCTGATGAAGTTCATATGGGGCAGAAATGTCATGTTTAAAATGTTCAAAATGAAAAAAACAATCTTTCTACATGGAGAGTGTATTGCCTCGTTCTCCTACACATCTACTTTAGTTTTATACGCAGCACCTCTTCTCAGGTTGTCTGAGCAGGAAAACCTACAAAAACCAAGCAATTAATCAAGAAATAAATTGTCAAAAGTAATTTATGCCAACCTGTATGGGACACTCCAAGTGTCTGCATCCTGCAAGACAACTCCTAGTGCATAGATGACTAGAGTCTGAAATACCATAACAAAAAACAAGCAACACATTAGCATTCATATTATATTCATTATTCACTTAAGCCGTTTTTATTTCGTCATACAACGAACAGCGAAAATAGCCGATCTATTAGCTCACAACCTGTCGCAAGGCAAAGTGATGAGCCATTTTCTAAATGTTTTGCCCAAAATAGGGACGGCACGTGGTTAATCAAATTAGTATGTAATTTAATATGTGTGAGTCTTTACTTTGTGATAACCTGGTGTTGAGCAGACAGACAGACAGAGAAAACGGATACCTCTTTGGGGATGACATGCTGATCCACTTTCCCTTCCACTTCCTGAAGGCGGGCTGCGACGGGGGTCAGTTTGGCAGTCCTCACCGTCTCGTTCAGGACCTGCTGGCAGTATCTGGTCAAGGACAGAAACGCGATCAGAGCAGGGCGACTGAACTGATCAATATTTCCCTTTTAGCCCTGAATCGTAATGTCTGTCTCTTCCTAAACTGGGGGAAAACAGAGTTCATTTTCCAAGTATAATAATCCTTCCATCTCATATTTTAGTTTACACATTATTATTATCATTATTATTACACCACTTCCCCATGATGTGCTCCTGTAATCAAAGGATCATATTTTCTCTGCTTAATAGATTTGACCTTGTACTGCTTCATGTTGTCCATTTGTAGTGTGGGAGATACAGTATATGAACTTCCTCTAGGGACCAACCTGTTGTAAATCTCTCCAGATAACAGTGTCAGCTAAATGACTCAAACATAAAAGAGTGTATATCTTTATTTTGGGAGGAGTACAATCACTACGTTAGTATGCTATTTAATACCTAGAAAATGGGTTAATCTGTGAAAATCAGTAATGGTCAGCCATGATCTTAGAGGCTTTTAAAAAAATGTGTGCCTTGGGTTCTTCTTCGCTTTGCTTCTCTATAACCCTAGACTCCAAAGAGAAATTTAGTTTTCGTTTGTTTTAGTACTTTGGTGTTGTCTAGAACAAAAAACAACAACAAGAAAACAAAAATATGAACACACTCGACACCAATCGTCACTTTGTAAAAGAAAGTGAAAGTGGATGTCTGGGTTGTATAAATATTGAACCAATGAAAACTCTTAACAAGAGCTTGTAACTGAATAATAACTTCATGGGATGCAGTGGAACACAGGTTCTTTTTTCCCTATTTCCTGAAAAGTTACGATATTTAATGCTATTACAAATCACTTCATTCTGCTGATAACAGAAGATGGATGGACGTGGATGGATCTTCATCAGGTCAGGTTTGAACTGTGACTGATCTTACCGGAGCTGAGGGATCTTGTCCAGAGAAACGGGACCAGAACCCAGAACCTCCTCCAGCTCTTCATAGAGCTTGTCCTGAACCTCTTCAGAGGTGGACAGGAAGTGGACTGCCCAAACACACACTGCAGGACACAATTACAATTTAGGCCTTTAGCATACACTCTTATGCAGAGCTACTTAAGCAAGGTAATCACATAAATCTAATTCAGAGAGAGAGTGTAGTGTCTCAGTAAACTAGGATTACAGGTAAACCTAGCATCAGTCTAAGCAATATAATATCAAAATAGTTATATGTACAGTACATTGAAACAAGTAATTAATGAACCTAACATCTGTTTAAACAACACATCCATTTTAGCATCTCCCTCAAAACTCTACAATGAAACATTAACTAACCACTTGAACTCTAGCATCCTGATTCTGGGGCTAACATTCGGTAAAAATAGCAGATCTACGAGCTCAGAACACTGTGAGCTTGTAGATCTGCTATTTTAGAAAATGTCTACATTTTTTACCTTAATGACATGCTGAAAATAGGAACGGCACGTGGAAAGTGGTTCATTGTCGCAAATAATGTCACAATTGGGGCGACGCTGGCTTAGCGGTTAAGGCGCATACCACATATAGGTTCTAATGTGGGTTAGTCCTGAGCCCGATGACCTTTGCTGAAAATTAAGTCATGTTGTGAACATTAACAATGTAAGGAAAATGTACAGAACATGACCTACAGTAAACAGAAGTGACAGGATGGCGTAGCCGTAGATAATCTGTTCTAGAACGAGGAGTGCGCCAGCCTGGGAGTGTGCAGGGTTCAACATGAGATGAGCTTAGCTCACACGCACGCGCTCGTTCACCTTTTAGTGTTTTAAAGAGTTTCAATGAAAATGTGGCACTTTGGAAGTAATGAGGACATGGACTGGATACAGGACACTTGGATTACACTCTAAAAATTGTGTTACAGTTTATAAACAGATTTTTGATCAAGTTTTCTTGGACCCCTATTTTCTTCAATTCCAGTATTTTCTTTTTATTGGGATTCTTAATTCACCATGAAGGACTGCGCCAAAAATGTCAAGGCTTCAAGTGGTGAGTATAAATATACAGTAAGTAATTAGCCTTCGAAGCCAATGGTTCCTGAGCCATGTGGCCCATAGGTCAGGAGCCCATCTTCTGTTTCCGTAGTGTGAGGCAGCTTGATGTTCAAGTACACCCCCTGGATATGACGCTAGTGTGTCACATGATGTACAAGTACACCCCCTGGACATGACGCTAGATAGTATGTCACAGGGCCTTACCCCCTATCCAACCCTTTGAAGTTGAGCGCCAAGCAAGGAGGTATTGGGTCCCATTTTTATAGTCTTTGGTAAGATTGAACCCCCGACCTCCCAATCTCAGGGCGGACACACTCTCACCACAAGGCCACTGAGGTGGTTCATGAGGTGAGTAATTGGGGTTAAGTACTCATTTAAAAGCAGTTGTGTCAAACTTTACTTACAGTTGGCTGTGATGACGCATCCTGCCAGAGTGAACACCATGCCGTCCTCCATGATCTGAGAGAATTAATTATACAACACTAAACTGTCAAAATACTTATCATCTTATTTTCACTGTTGGCTTTCAACTTTCAACATATTTTTTTCAAGTATTTTGTTTTTGGAGTTGTCACATGTAAACGTCAAACCCACTTTCATACCATTGCATCAGGTCATGATTCGAACCAATGAAAAGCAATAACAAGAGCTTGACTAAATAATAACTGCATTGGATCCATTTCCTGAAAACAGTTTGGCATATACAAGGTTTCCAGCCGACAGTGACAATATGTTTTGTGTATTTGTGCATTTACTCGGGCCATTCCATGTCCCCTCGAAATTTGTGACTGACATTAAAGATGTATTTTAACAGCATGTCCCTTGTACAACCTTCATTGGAATAATGATCCATCCCGCGGAGGTGTTCGTAATGAAGCCAGTATTCACCTGTCTCTCTGTGAGGCTGGACTGAAGCAAGGCGTCTACAAACACGGTCTGGCTCTGCTGGGCTTTCCTCTCCCTGGTCACGGACAGCAGTACTGACTCCATCTCGGACAGGGCTGGACAACACAAGCGCTCACGTTAACCACACGAACCCTAGCAACCCTATTCTGGGCTGCACATTTGGTGAAAAATCGACAAGCTCGCAATTTGACATGTTGTGCAATTGTAAATTGGATATCTGCAGCAAAGAGATTTAGTGTAGAGCAATGGTTCTCAAACTTTTAAATGTCAAGGTCTCCCCTTAACTCTGACAGTATACAAATGGAACCAAATGGACCCGTTAGGGTCCATTTGGTTCCATTTGTATACTGTCAGAGTTACAGACTTGTAAGGGTCAATTTAGAACCCCCAAAAGGAAGCAGATGATGCCCAAAACATGGTTGCAATTGTCTCTCTCTGTTGAGAGAGAGAGAGAGAACAGACATTAAACGTACACATTGAATTGTAGCTTTAAGCCAGACTCCCAACCTCCTCTCACTCACCACTCTCATAATGTCCCTTCCTGCTGGAGCTCTTCTCCATGGAACCATCCAGGTAGCCTTTCCCAATCTCTGACCAGATCTTGTGAAATAGGAGCAACAAGGAACAACCCAGTTAAAAAAAAGAGCACTTGAACCCTAGCATCCCTATTCGGTGGGGTACATTCTACAAGCTCACAACGTGACGTGTTGTGAGCTTGTGGATCGGCTATTCTCGGTGAAGAGATTTGGTATAGAGGGGAAAAAAGAGACCAAAACCAACTTAGGTCAAGTTTACAAAGGGTGCATTCAGGAGCAGAGAATATTTCCGAACACATTCTAAGTATAGAGGGTTTAAGTGGTTAATTGTTCAAATAACGGAACTAAGTTCATTTTCTCACCGCATCATGGTTCTTGCGGAAGCGGATGACCTCTGCATCGTCTTTGAAGCGCTGACCCAGGGCCAGCTGGGTGACCGTCTTCATGGACAGTCCGAGCAGGTGGGCACACAGAGGAGTGTGCTGGCCCTGCGGGAACGACTGCCATTTCTCCACCAGCTCCTCCACCAGCTTAGAGAGAGGGAATGCACAAACAGCAATGATTATCTGATTGCTGAAAGTAGCCCGATTTATACTTCATCACACGACGCATTGTGGGCTTGTAGACTGGCTACTTTCGGCACGCTTTAAAGTACACATCAATATTTGTGCATGCAGTATAGATTTGTTTAAGTATATCTGTAGCGTTATGTTTTTCAATTCCTCAAAACTTTTCATTTCATTTTTCTTAATCAACAGGCACATGGTTGTTACACCCAGTTCCGTCCACTGTCTAAACCTCAGATCCAACACCCCTGGCTTAAAGGGGAAATCCACCCATTTTCAATATTTAACTATGTCATTAATATAGCATAAAGGAGTTGTGTGGAAATAAGAAAAAAGTTCCCCCCTTTCTGTGTTGCCTTGAACTGGAGGATTGATTGTGGGTTTAACATTGCAAATTACAACATGATGAGTCATCACGTTGTAATTTGCAATGTTAAACCCACAATCAATCCTCCAGTTCAAGGCAACACAGAAAGGGGGGAACTTTTTTCTTATTTCCACACAACTCCTTTATGCTATATTAATGACATAGTTAAATATTGAAAATGGGTGGATTTCCCCTTTAAATGCTCCATCATATGCAATCCATTTCAAAAGGCCAAGTTCTTTTCCCAGTTTCAACTGTTTTATAATGGAGTACCATACATTTAAAGTATAGCTTGTTATTGGGTCTAGATCTACTGCACTCTTATCCCTTGCCGGAACCTCCTTTTCTCCAATACATGCTGCTGTACATAGCTGTATAATCTGCACTGCACCAGTATGAGTGGGCGCATTTGTGCTGCATGGTAATATTCTCTTAAATTTGGGAGAGCCATCCCCCCTTTATCTTTGGGTAACTGTAATGTATCTTATTCTAGGCCATTTTCCTTCCCAAATAAATCTTGATATAAGTTTATCCCATTTCGTAAACTGAGTTAGTGGAACCGGCACAGGTAAACTGAAACAGATACAGAAGGTGCGGCAAGATGTTCATCTTCACCGCATCTATCTATCCTATCACTGAGTCCCATCGGATAAGTAGTCCTATCTGTAGCGTTATGTACATGTACGGTATGTTAGTGTCCATATCCTGCATGATTCACATTGTACGATGTGATGTTTCACTAAGAAAACATCATAACTAAACATTTCAATTATATAAGAAGAAGAAGTCCTGCACACAGCTTGCAAACTTCTGAAAAAGTATTGCAGTGTTCCACTCAGACATTCATCAGACAAAATATGATTTGATGTAGGCTTGACAAAGTCCAGCAAAATGTTTGGTGACTAAAGTTATACTCGCCACAGTTTTTAGTTTTTTTGGTACCAGCAAAATAATTTAAGAATCAAGGACACCTGTACATTGTCTGCACTTGCTAAATAAGATACAAAACTAAACTAGACAAGTGATGGATTATGGAACAATCTAACAATAGGACACTACAGGCATGTTCATGAGATTCAAGACGAATTATTTATCACATTTAGTTTAGTTCAACTTCGTGTACTTGTGTGTTGTACGAACCATCATGTTGATATTTTGTTGCAAAAAGAACCCACCCACCTAAGTGCACATTGCACATTGTGAGCTTCTAGATCTGCTGTTTTCTGAATCATATAGACATTTTTTAAACACAAATATTCTGTTCTGGGTGTCCTGGCACAAATCTATTCAGATGGGGGTCTGCGACCAAATACATATCAATTTGGGAGCCTTTGAAATGAACATGTTTGAGAACCACTATTGTAGAAGAGCTGGTCTTCTCCAATGTACGTGCCACCAGAATAACGCTCCAGCCCACCAACCTTGAGGACGATGTTGAAGTTGTTCTTTAGCGTGTTGTTGATGCCGTTCTCGTACACCTTCTTCCTCATCATTGCCTCGGTGGCCCCGCCCCCCATCCCCGCCTGGTAACCTAGCAACGACTTCAGCATCGTCTCAAAGGAGTCCGCTGGGAAGAACAAAGCAACAAGTAGAAACATTATATCCATTTCAATAGAGAACAAGGGCAAATTATGGTTTACAATTGGTTGTACTGAAGATAATAAGAGAAGGAGACTAACACGCAGTAAAGGTCACAAGTTAAGTTAATATGTTACATGAAATATGCTATATATAAGCTTGATACTGCATAAGTATCAAGTATAACTCATGGTACAAACTTGTGGGGTCCTTGAACCGTGGCGTTGAGACCTTAAAGTGCAATCACATTTTGGCAGAGGTTATGGTTGTTACTTTGCCATGATATAACTCCAAATATTGGAGCGATATCTTCTATAGCTACTCAGCTGATTAATTGATATTCCCAACAACAGTCTCCTGTCCTCAATGGCTTACATTGCATGGTGAAACGGCTCTCGAAGTCACTCTTTTCGAATATATAAACGAAAGCAAACAGAGCTGATTCTGCCAATATATACAGTAACATCACAAACGGCATTCGTATTTTTATTTGTATAAAAATGTTAACTTCCTGTTCAGTTTTACTATTTGAACAGCTCTACTGATCCAGTCCGGGTCTTCTTCCTAATGAATTAGTCAAATCAACAGGAAGATGATGATTTTGATATCTTATATATTGCCAGGATCTGCTTTGATTGCAATTCGTAAATGTGCTAAAAGAGTGACTTTGAGAGCCGTTTCATTAATTACACAACCCAAACATCTACCAAAGTCTCATTGTGCTTTAAGGCAGTTGTCGCATTATCCTTTCTCTCAACAAAAATGATTCACACTCACTGGTCCTGTTGGGGTTGATGTGCTGTCGTAGCTGTTCCACAGAGCCTAGACTGACCACCGGTCGACCTCCAAACCAGAACGACGCCACAGGTCCAAACTCCAGGTGCAGGCTTAGCAGGAACTCATGCAGACTTCCCCTGCTTATGATGTCCTGCAGGTTCCCATCCCTAACAGAGAGGAACAGTGTTCTAAACCACTGTACTGCTGTTCTGTTTAATCAGCATGGGCTCCAGAGTAGGGCCGCAGCAGTTAATCGAACTATTGGGGTTAATAATATAATACATTTAAAAAAACAAATAATTAAAAACTGAAAATGTTCTTTTTTTATAAAAACAAAATACAACAGCCCCATTATCAAATATAGCTCAATTTAGTAAATTATATAAAAAAATTGGTTGATTTGTTGATATATAAAGCATACAAATTCAAGATAATTTGATTAATCGTAAAAGTATTTGATAGTTGCAGCCCTATTGTAAACCAATGGTGTTCAATCATCATGGGCTCCAGAGCAGTGCCTGCATGTTTTCAATCCAACCAAACACTTCTTGATAACAGCAGCAGTGGTTCCCAAACTGGCCAGATGATTATCTTAATGTGCAACATTGTTTTCTCACTCAACAGTAAAGAACCAACATGCAGTATATGTGTATACAGCCAGGGTATCTGCATAAAGGGACCCTTACGGCATCAAAAGTAATCAACAAACTACGGTATACTATAAAAAAGTTGTCAAACATTGGCTAAATTGTCAGATATGACCTAAAAGAAAGGAGAAAATAGCAGATCTACAAGCTCACAATGCCTCGCAACCCCCAGTTCAAATATTATTATTTTGGGGGTGCCCCAATTCAAACATGATTGATTTAGTACCTGAAAAGTTTAGGAACTCTTGATTAAAAGCATGTGTTAACATTCCCACCCTGATAAGAAGACTGATCATGACTCATGAGGACAACAATAAAGTGAACTTACTTCTCATCTGTGGGGTTGAGACCTGGAATGCCAGAAGCACGCCTGGATGACTGGAGTGGTGAGCAGAGCACAATGGAAACATGTTCATTTCAAATAAGTGTATGCTCTGTAACCATGTATTTATATGTAAAACATAAATAAATAAAAATGTGAGCACAGATTAGGCTCTACTGCATAGAGGTTCAACTGATTTGTTTGTAGAAGAACTAATATTTTGTACATGCCTCCAGTGAAGTTTCTGTCACACACACACACACACACACACACACACACACACACAGTATATGGATAAGGTGGTCATTCTATCACATTTCGACAGGTGAGCATACCATGAAACATCTGTTTTGTTTTTCCAGGTGTTAAAAAGTTCCATTAAAAACAGTGTTAAGAAGACCAGTGGTGGAAAGTAACGAAGTACATTTACTCAAGTACTGTACTTATATTTCCAATTTTCTGTACTTTTACTTCTCCTCCACTACATCTCAGAGGCAAGTATTATGCTTTTGCTCCACTACAATTATTTGAAAACGTACTAGTTATTTGTATTAACCACTTCAGCCATATGAAAATAGCCGATCTACAAGCTCACAATGCGTCGCGATCGACGCATTGTGAGCTTGCAGATCTACTATTTTCAAAAGATTACATTTTATACATGAAACTTGAAACAGAACATTCTGCAAACATAATAAGTACTTTCTACTTTTGGTACTTTAAGTACATTTTGATGCCAATACCTTTGTACAATTTACTCAAGCACATTTTTAAATCCAGACTTTTACTTGCAACAGAGTATTTCTACATTGCAGTATTGATACTTCTACCTAAGTAAAAAGCGTGAGTACTTTTTTCCACCACTGAAGATAAGACACAACAGGTTTGTTGCTATCAGGCTAAACTAGTGTTCCATGAACTTACCGGATAAAGGTAGAGAACTGCACCGACCAGAATGACCACAAAGGTCACAGCGAAGATGACAAAGTCCAGCATGCTTTAAAAAGTACTGTTTTATTAACTGTTATGAATTGAACTTGTATTGAAGTTCACATGACCAGATGACACGGTCACCACGTCTACACGACCTGCAACACAGCCATCACTCTGTCTGAGTTCTACTACATGGACTAGGGAGCAGGAGTAGACCAACATAATTCATCTCAGAGAGAATGGATGAGGTTAAAGGAGTAGTTCACCCATCATGACTTATTTTCTATCAATAGGCTCTATGCACAGCAGCCATATTGGGAATGAATAGGGCCCCTTCCTTACTTCCTTAACAGGTGTTACCAATGATACTAATTAAGGCTCTGTTCCATTTAGTGTGGCATAGTGGTTGTCTTATTTTCAAGGACCCCCATAACTCTGAGTGTACAAATGGAACCAAATGGACCCGTAAGGTTCCATTTGTACACTCTCAGAGTTACACACCCACCATAAGGAGTGTATCTAGTGAGCCAAAATGCACGATATCAGCACCCTGACCAGAATGTTTCCAAAATAGCAGATCTACAAGCTCATAGTGCGGCACTCGAGCTTGTATATCTGCTATTTTTGAATAGCCAAATTGTAAAATATGGTTAAAGTGGTTCAAATGATTGTCAAGCTATATTAACTAATTTTGCTGGGGACCCCCTGGTACCCCTCCAAGGACCCCTGTGGGTACCCGGCTTTTAACTCTATGGACCCCACTTTGAGAACCAATGAATTACACACCCCATGAAGCCTTGGAGATTAATGGAGATTTTTCAATAATGTGATGACCGGTGGAGTCTCCGGTAGGAGAGTCTCCTTCTGAGTCTCCCATTGACCGATGACCCGGTCATCAAATTATTTAATTAGTAATTACATTTAACTATAGGCTACTTCAATTATAGTTAGAAAGTGACGTCTAGGATTCTCTCCCAGAACTGTTACCTCTGGGACCTGACTCCGTATAAGCTGTAAAAGATGGATGGATGGATATAATTCAAATAAGTTATAAAATAAATTACAAAAAAAAAATGTCAATGTTACCAATGAATATATTTCTCATGAACAATTATCTCATTTAGACAATTAAATTAAATCCAAAACATACAGTTAGAAATCCCTTGGACTAACCGAGAGAAAATGGAGACGCAAAGACAGACCCTACACAGTATCCTGACTCCAGTGTTCTTTCTGTTTAGCGTTGTGGGCAGTGGAGTATTTCTCTGTGAGATCACGAGCTAAAACTTAAACTAATGTTTTTAAAACTAGAGTGATGTGTGGTTTCTACAGGAGCATATAGCATCATTTTACAACCAGGATCCCAGTGGTAAGTCTACATTGGATTGTTACATTATAGCTGATAATGAAATCCTCTACGGAGGTCAGAAATGGAACGTTTACTTCGGGAATCTCACTGTTGAGCTCCATGGAAAATAAGAAAGACGCACACCACTGCAGTTGGATAAAATCTTATATTTCCAAAACTGAACGTTATATACAACAAATTTCATTAAAATACAAAAATAATGTACCGCAAAAACATGTACATTTCATGTTCACTGGTAAATAGTACAAAAGTATGTGCAATGTGAAATGTGGAATTGCTAGTAATCAACAGTCGTTTTTTTCTCAGGCAGTCACTTCGTTTTTGTCCTCTAATTCAGGTGGTTTAATCTCCATCGCCATGAGGTACCCTGAAAACATAACACAGAAAGAGAGGTGAATGGTACATTCGTTCTATTTGCAGAGTGTGTGTGTGTGTGTGTGTGTGTGTGTGTGTGTGTGTGTGTGTGTGTGTGTGTGTGTGTGTGCGTGTGCGTGTGCGTGTGTGTGTGTGTGTGTGCGCGCCAAATATGTCCAAGATTAGCTGACTGTAAAGATGTTTACAGCACCTTGTAATATGTGTGTCCTTGTATTGTATTGTATTGTATCTCTTATGTGGACATAAATAAATTATTAAATGTGTGTGTGTGTGCGCGTGCACTTGTAGTACAGTTTGAGAAATAGACACTTAAGGCCAATTGGCTTGGTATTCACAAGAGAAATGGTTGTTTTATGGTTAAATAAGACTTTTAGAGATAGGCTTACAATTACAATTAGTTGGGGTTAGGATTAGAAATGTAGAGGTTAGGTTTAGGGGCTAGGGTTGGGCTTATGTGATTAGGGTGAAAAGGGGCAAAAGAACTGTAAAAACGCCATTCATTAAATCTAATTCCCAAAATGTCCTCACAAGAATAGAAATACAAACGTGTGTGTGTGTGTGTGTGTGTGTGTGTGTGTGTGTGTGTGTGTGTGTGTGTGTGTGTGTGTGTGTGTGTGTGTGTGTGTGTGTGTGTGTGTGTGTGTGTGTGTGTGTGTGTGTGTGTGTCTCACCCTCGGTGTGGTCTATATCAGGCCGGGTGGCGATGAGGATCCAGGCGAGGCCGACCAGCAACGCCACCACCAGGTTGACCGTCAGCCAGGGGTGAAGGAAATGATGCTCCGAGCCTGAAGGCCTGAGACAGGGGAGAGGAGACAGTCAAAATGGCTTCAAAATCTGTTCTGAGATAACATCAGTTACATTCAATCACATTCAATTACATATACAAGGAATTTGCAGAACTGAACTGACCAGTTAAAGGCATTTATTTATCGGGACATACATTTGATTTGATCATTCGATTTGACTTGACTTACCACAGAGTTACATTGGGGCTTTGGTAGAGGTTGATACGGTCGCTGGTCATCTGCTGGCTGAGAGACAGGACCAGAGCCGAGGAATACACTGCAGGTTACAGTGTAGGCGGGTAGGCGGGCAGACAGACAGACAGACAGACAGGGGGAGACAGTAAGTGTAAGCTGTATGGAGACCAACAGAATGGTAAAAAAAATGGAGCAGCTGTTGTGAGAAAAAAAAACATATATTTTGCCAACATTACCCCCATTTTAGTGGTTATGCCAATTCCCTGATGTCCCTACACACTTGTGTAATGTTGTCACTTCTGACCCCTACTGGTTGGTCTTGGTCATAGGGATCGTTCCTATAGTTCCAACCAGCCCCAAGACCATATGGCAGGAGGCATATTGAAACCACATGCCTCCTATGATACTCATGGAATCGCCCGCTGCTTCTTTTCACCTGCCAGGAAGGAGCTTCAGAGGGAGGACGTACTGTAGCACATGGAGGAACACTATTCCTCATAGTTCAACACCCCTGCTGACATGCACCCGTGACCAACCATGAAGGAGTCACTCGTGCGGTGACAAAGATCGCCCTCCGCTTCTGGCTTCCCTCCCGCCACAAACACTGCCTTTTATTGGAACACCGGATGCACCGTGGCGTGGAGGTTGCGGGACTTTCCTGTTTGATCCTGTCACGTGTTTTTGTCCTGCAACATGGCTAGAATGTATGCGTGTTAAAATGTATGTGAATTAAAGACTCACAGAATGATGCAAGCGCCACAGGGTCCAGTGTGAGGAACTCACGCAGAGCTGAGGAGCCTTTAGCCAGGTCCATCCTGAACAGAGAACACAGTATTCTATTTTATTTTTTAACAATGTGTGTGACTACATGCACACACACATCTCTTTTCAAGCAATGGACTTATAATATATAATAATCCATTTTATCTAACAATTTAGTTTTGTCCCCACATCATTTTGTATATAAATCAGAATTTTCAGAGACAGTTAGGAATGCAAGATAATAATTTATCCTAAACTGTTAGTTTGGGATATTACCCTCTTCTACGGTGACATCATTAGGACATTGATGTCCAGTCACATTCCTAGGAGTACGCAGGGTTTTTCACCCCAACCAAACGCTACACTAACTGATGTCTAGCATTTATTATTCTATAGTTAGTTTTTGTAAATAAAATGATTGACTATTTCTATGTTTGTATTATTATAATTAGCAGCCTATAATAAGATGTAAAAGTGGTGGTTAATATTTTCACAGTCTGGTGATGGTAGATCCCATGCCTGAAAATGTTGCCCACCCTTGTATAGAAAAATCTAAACCGATATTATTAATCGGCCCAATCCTACAGATATACTGAATGCTGAAGTGACAAGACAAAATCGCTCTATTGATGGAAGATGATTCTTCTCAACACTTTTGTTATTAAATTGATTTAAAATAAGCACACACACACACATATATACACACAACTCCCTCATACTATGGTGTCGTGCACCGGAAATGGCCAATCTACAAGCTCACAACGCATCGCGATGTGACACTTTGTGAGCTTGCAGGTCGGCTAGTTTCAGCGTGCGTAGGAGAGCGTACTGTACCTGTCGAAGGCAGCCACAGTGCTAATTGCCAGCAGCATGTAGAGCAAAGACTGCGACGGATACGCCAGGCTATGGTACTGTTCTAACAGGTTGGAGAGAGCGGTAAGCTCAGAACCAGCCAAGACGTAGACTACTATAGTGTTCCACACTGCGTAGCCAGCCAGGAACCCATGACAAAACACCCCTAGATCCCTGGAGAAGAGAGGAGAGGAGTGATTTTCATTCCGTCTGTGTACAGATTCCCCCATTCTTGTCTGAACAGTGACACACTCAGATAATGATGGAGAGAAAACTGGAGCAAAACAAAATGTGTGCGCGCAAACACACACACACACACACACACACACACACACACCTGAACCCTCTGTGTACTCGGAGTGCCACGTCTCTGGTGTTATAGAGAGACTGGGGCTGGAATTCCATGAAGTTGTCTGACTGGTCACTGGTTTTCCCCCTGTCATAACGCTCTGAAGCCTGAAAACGCTCTGCAGATGAACGCACACACAAAATAAAATATAGCAGTCGGTGATTTTATCAATCAAGTCTACATTCATCAGTACAGTACAGTGTGATGTTATTCCACCTTGAAAAGTAGCTCAAATTGAACGTAAGGTCTGTCTGCATTACAAGTACTTGAAGGCTCCTCAGTAAAATAACATCAGTATTATGACATCAGTGATCTCCATATTCGGGCATACACTGAGGACAGTCACACAAACATTCCTAGATAGAAGACAGATTTCATGACATCACTCACTTGTCCGCTCTACGAACACCTTCCCCACCGGCTTGCTCTGGCCCTGGGGGGCCGAGAACAGGGAATGCTGGGGGATTGAGGACGGGTCATCCGTGATGATTTCATCCGCTTCTACGTCGAGATCGGCGGGCAGCTGCGACTCTGTGACTTTTGACTTCCTGGTTTGGAAGACGTAAAGAGACACTCTCAGATGCTTTTATTGATCCCTTTCTGTCTTTAGCTTGAACATTTTGATTGTTTGTGTGTGTGTGTGTGTGTGTGTGTGTGTGTGTGTGTGTGTCAACACTAATAAAGCAACCCCATTCCAATGTATTAGTCATATTTTGTGATATTTTATTTAAAGAAAAGGTAATTTGAACTACACAGCCATTCAATGTTACCTTGTTAACTTAAATCAGCCAGAAAATGTCTTTATGTTCAGAGTAAAACATTTTTAAGTCAAAAAGTTAACATTTGGGGGTTTTGACTGGTTTGATGATTACATGATGTCTCTGCTTTTGTAATTTGTAGAAAACATGGATGCTCAGTGTAGAGGATAGTTATAGCTTTGATGATGCTCTGCTGTCTGCATGATGAACACCCACTTCTTCTTCTTAGTTTTTTTGACAATTTCGTCCCCATCTGTGTTCTGCTCCGGCCCGTCTTCGTTCACCAGGTCCGCCTGGTCGTCTTCCAAATCTGCAAAAACAAACCAAACATAAATTCATAAAGCATTAGAGAGGGATATGACAGACAGACAGACAGACAGACAGACACTGTAGAATATAGATAGATGGATAGACAGATAGATATGATTTAAACCTATGGTTTGAACTTTCTTCTTCCTTTTCCTTCTCTGGTGTCCTTCATTCACAGGGTCAGAGGTCAGCGTCTCCTTGAACTCAGACGTCCTGGAATTGTCCAGGCCTCCCATCTCCAACCCAGGCTCTACACACAAACAAGTAGAGGTGTGTACTAGGACACTTAACGGGTCATACCGGTGGTCTGGCTTGTTTATTCCATTGACAACGAATCCTGGTATACTTGACATTACTATTGACGACCATTTTCCAAAGTGTACCGTGTATACATTTTAGAGGAAGCTACTGGATTCCGTTCATTTCAGTACTATGTGAAAATCTACTTGCAGAGACCAGAAACAATATGAAAATCTTTTAGAGCACATGTTGGTCTGAAAAGTCTCTACAAAAATAACCCCAGGAGAAAAAAGATGTATGCATGTTTAAGATCTATGCAATTATATTTGGCTAGAATTATTCTGGTAGATTTGGCAACATTTTAATCACTTTGGACAAAATGTAAGTAATAATATAACAATAATGCCATTAATGGAAAAGTTATTTATCACTGCACTTTTATATATTATACAGTGTACATGTTTATTCCATTACTGATTTATTTTTTATTTCTGTGGTTTTATGTAAAGCACTTTGTAACCTTGTTTTGATAAATTCTTGTCTTAGTGGTTGTGAGAGAGAGACCTACCTTCTAAACTACCACGTCCATTGGTCTGCGTCTCCCTTCTGACTTTCTTCTTCCTGGTTTTGATTACTGGAGCATCTTCTGCTCAACATATTCAAAGTAAAACAAGTATGAATGAAACCACATGCTTCAAAACAAATGAAATGGATACATTTAATGTATTTCATAGGATACTAACTTACCAACAGTTTCTTGACTTCAAATGTCCACGTATCATGTAACAAAAATAAGCAGAAGACGTAGCATTAGACAATCTGGAAAGTGTACCAATAACACCATTCAGGGGTAACGATTCCTTACATGACCAGCACATGTGAGCTAGAAAATAGCTTAAATAGCCAATTTAAAAGGTCACGATACCACACGTTTCGTGTTGTGAGCTGCATCGCTATCTGTCGTACGACAAAGTATGTACGGCTGAAATGGTTAAGTTGTAGTTGATTGGCTAAATTAATTACCCAGACAGTGGTTCATCAATTCTAAAGTTGAACCAGCCATGATGACAATTCGTAACCTGAAGTGACAAAGTGCCTGTATGACATATGAATATTAGCAGCTATAGTCTAAGAGTAAAACAAAAACGCATAGTTGGTGATTAATTTCCCACTTACTATGGCATGGCAGGAAGTGCCCGCTGTCCTTGCTGAGGAGAGAGAGATAGAAAGAGAGATCATGAGATAAGAGAGAGAGTGCGCTCGCATGGTCCACCACCATGCACCTTTAAATGGTTAAAGATAAACTGAGAGCCACAACAACAAACAAACAAGCAAACAAACAGTATCAAAAAGTATCAATTAAAAGCAATTCCAACATTTTTCTAAAGTATTTCATGAATAAAATAAAAAAATCTAATAATTTCCATAAATAAAATTAAATAAAAAAAACGTTTAAGTAGTGAAAATAGCAGATCCACAGGCTGGCAACGTGGCGCGAAGCTATTTTCACTAGCTTTGGTCGCTGGCAAATGTCTAATTTCTCTTTTGGGTCTCGAGCTAAAACGTTTGGGAACCACTGCTCTACAACACACACCTATAGAAATGTCTCATGATCATAAAACAACCTGACAACCTCGACCCAGTCAGGTGACATGATATGAACATCTCAGATGCCGTGATAATCCCCCATGCTAAATCTGTGGCTATATTACATCTGACAAGGATTGAGGATTAGGCCTATCTATGGCACGCATACTGTAGGTGACTGAGACCTTGTGTTAATTCATCCATTTATAACTCTCAGAGTGTACAAAATGTAACAATCTTGTACACTTTCACAGTTGAATTAACACTCAGGGTTTTTCTGTGTGTACTTAAGATCAGACATTTATCCCAGTTTAAATATTTAAATCAACAATGCTGACTGTATATGTTTTGAGGGCCCACCGACCTAGGAAAGCAATTTAATCAAGTCAATTGATTATATACACACTGCAAATTAAAACTCAACCAAGAAGGAACCCCTGCTTGCCTTGTCCAGGGGAGATATTATGAGGCGCATGAGCTTCAGGCATTATGACTTGTCCCAACACCAGGGTCTCATGTCTCAATGGAAAAGTAGGGAGACCGCATCACACGTGACAAAGTATCTACATGTGTAAATATGTAGATCATTTGTTAATTTGTTTTGTATTGATCTCTCTTCGCCCTTGCCCCCTCTTCTTCTTCCCTTTCTCTCTTATGGAAATAACAAAAACAATGGAGCTTGCTAAAATAACTGATTTCACCCATTGTTTTACACCAGTAAAATTAAGTTGATTCTGATTCTGACCTGGAACCACTGCACATGCAGGCTACTACTCTACAAAACTGTAAAGCTTTAAAACCAGTGGTGTAAAGTAACCAAGTACATTTACTTAAGTACGGTACTTAAGTACAATTGTGAGGTGTTTTTTACTTTACTAGAGTTATTTCCAGTTTTCAGTATTTTTACTTCTACTCCAATACATCTCAGGCAAATACTGTACTTTTACTCCACCACAATTATTTGAAAACTTGAGTTACTAGTTACTTTGAAGATTTTGATTATTATTACTACAAAACATACATTAACCACTTCAGCCCTGTATACATTTCGGTCATTTGAAAATAGCCGATCTACAAGCTCACAATGTACTGCAATACAATGCATTGAGAGCTTGTAGATCTGCTATTTTCAAAAGATCTGTTACACATTTTAAAACTTGTGAAATGGGACAGTCTGCACAATGAGTCCTTTCTTACTTTAGGTGCTTTAAATGCACTTTTAGTAAATTCTGAATACCAGACTTTTACTTGCAACAGAGTAGCTCTACTTTGCAGTATTGATACTTTTACTCAAGGAAA
The DNA here is from genome assembly GCF_963454915.1 of Gymnoscopelus microlampas. NCBI lineage: Eukaryota > Metazoa > Chordata > Actinopteri > Myctophiformes > Myctophidae > Gymnoscopelus > Gymnoscopelus microlampas. Next base: position 21,820,146 of record NC_139961.1, on the reverse strand, counting down.
AAATGTGAATACTTTCTTCCACCACTGTTTAAAACACTGCAGTCATAGATATTTACCTGTGGGAGAGGTGGCAGCTCCCTCCGCCGTGCAACGTTACTCTGTGCAAGTTGAAAACAAAATAAGCAATATATTAGCCTTAGATCAAGACTATCGTAGATGAAAATGTCTAAATCGATTAAATCTACGATTGATCTTGATTTATTTTATTTTTATTTATTTTTTATCTTGAACAATGTTACAGCTGCAGTAAAGATGTTTACAGCCAACATTAGCCTTAGAATGGCTGTGATCTTACATACATTTCATGTAATCCAAATACATATTTGGATTACATGAAATGTATCGATCACAGCCATTCTGGTGCAGTGAAAACTAAATGTGTGTAAGTTTGGTAAATAAAAAACAAAGAACAAATACGTTACCCTTGTGTCTGAATCCATATTCTAAAAGCTTCTAAAATGAAGAACGTCTGACAGACAGGACAGCAGAACGCTGTGACTTGTTAATAAATGAGTTTTATGAGTTTTAATAATGGATCATATCTCTCTAGTAAGTGCATGCTGCTGGTAGCCACGGCGCTGTTGTTTACCCTCTATCCAGTGTTGCCAGGTTTCGCGAGAGAAACAAGCAGTTAGTTCTATGAAAACAAGCCCAACAGAAGTAAGCAACTTAGGCCACATGAGCACTTTAAACCTATATATATGCGTTGACTATTTGAAAATAGCAGATCTACAAGCTCACAACGCGTCACGCTGTGTACATCTTGGGAAAAGGGTGAAAATGTTTGAATATATACATTTTAAACATTTTAACACAAATCGGGAGTCCCTGGCACTAAACATTTTTCAGATGGGGGTCCGTGGAAAAATACATATTAATTTGGGGATCCCTGACCTGAAAATGTTGGAGAACGAGAACGAGAACCACTCGTTTAAACAACAATAGGAAACAAGCAACAATACACTTTAGAAACAAGCCCAACTTAAAGAAAACCGCAACCCGCAACTAACCAATATTTAAGCAACTTCACAGAAAAGGAAGCCCAAACTCGCTTATAATAAGCGGACATGGCAACGCTGTTTATGATGATCACAGCGCGCGTTGCTACCATCGACAATAGGTTGCTACCCGGAATCTTCTGCCAATCTATAAGCCCACAACGGCTGGCATCTGCCACGCGTTGTGGGCTTGTAGATCGGCTAATATATTCACCACGGGACACCGTCGTACGACGAAGCCTAAAGCAGGCAAAACTTCTTTCTCTGTGTTTTCTCCTGCTGAAAATACGCCCGTTGTTATTGCTGCCCCCCCTACTGTTGATGTTGGGTATTAGGCCCTACTTCCCATTGTTCATACTATTTGGGGATCTGGCCTAAAGTTGCAGGTCTGTAGAGAAGTGGTTCTCAACCACAGGTTGGGGGGGGGGCAGTGAAGTGACAATTTAAGGACTTTTAAGACCTTTTTTGATACCTTAAAAAAAGAAAAGAAAAAAAGACTGCATCAAAAGTAATCAACCAACTATACTATAAAAACTCATCGAAACATTGGCCAATTGTCAAATTATATAAGAAAGAGGCAAAAAAAAGAAGGGGGAAAAATTGCAGAGCTTGTAGATCTGCTATTTTCACAATATTTATCTGTGGAACTGAGTCAAACTAAATGTAATTCCTCAACTCCTACAATTCCAAGTGCTTGTCAGGGGGCCCTCAGTTCAAATGATTATTTTTGGGGGCCTGAAAAGGTTGAGAACCACTGCTGTAGAGAAGAGGAAATCCATCACATTCAGATACAGTATTTGATTATTTCACCACTACACCATAGCGCTGCACATTGATACCACAGGTGTGAGCACATCATACAGGATTTAAAAATCTACACCCCCTTTTAAACTACCAGTGTGAGATTAGAGACAATCTCTCATCCACGATGTAATTTAAATCAGTACGCATGCCATTTAAGTAGAGTGAAGTGCACAGTATTTCTGGCAATGTAATTGTTTTAAGGATATGGATTTTTTTTTTTTTTTTTCAACTTAGGCCATAAGGTACGGAGCCCCGGAGTGGCCATTGACAGAAAAAAAATAATAACTTGTGGCCTTGAATTAGTATCTCGTGCCCTCAAATTAGTTAGTATCTTGTTCCCTCGAATTTCTATATATACATTTCTAAACCCAAAACCCCCCAAAAAAACCTGCCACTGTGTGGGACTAAACACAAAAACAACATATCAATGTCACTAACAAGACACGCCACAACGTGCAGAATTACTACGCGCAGTCTGTAGGCCACTTCATACTGCTCAGCACACATCTGCCCCCTCGCAGCATAATTAATTGCGGCCAACACAAACTCACAACATTACAGTCGGCCATGTTGTTCCTTTAGCGTCATCGCCGACCACCGCCCAACGAGACCCAAGTGAGGTCAGACAACACACTCCATATTTGGGCATAGCTCCATTGGGAACATCTCCTATTATGGCTTTATATATTATAGAGACCAACAAACACAAAGCACCGCGGCTAGGGGGGAGGGGCGCGCAGCGCCCCGACCCAATAGTATTATACAAAATAATATAATACTTTTTAATTTAACCAATTTTATAATGGAAGTCAAAGGGGCTTAAATCGGGCTGAAATCTTGTTCAAATCTTGGTCATGTGACATAGATAAGTCGTAGACGTCACAGGCTGACCACGTGAAGATGAAAAAGTCCTTATTTGGGCAACAGTTCATGCTCAGCATGACGTCAGACCTATACTCTGGAAACCTTTAAAGTCTGTGCAGGGTGACATGGCACAACAATGGCACAATTTTGTGTGTGCACATCCTTACCCAAATATGTATATATTTATTTACTAATTGTAAGCCTTGCTGCAGGCCTTTGTTTAAGCAGCATTAATGTGACATGGTCACTGGTGTCATTGACTGTTATTGCCGTGTGCAGCTATCAGTTCTTACGAGAAACGTGGAAACGGGACGCTCAACGTGACCGGCGGGTCTGCGTCCTCGTCCTGGGGGACATTGGACGCAGTCCTCGCATGCAGTACCACTCCCTGTCCCTCAGTAGACATGGATACAATGTCAACTTTGTGGGGATTTTAGGTACCAAACCTCATCGGAACATACTTCTAGATGAGAGAATAAGGATAGTCCCTATTGCAGAAGTGAATGGCATGCGAGTGGGACCCAGAATCATTACATATGTGACAAAGGTCATTCTTCAGTCTCTACAGATTTTCCATGTGCTGATGGATATGGAGTTACAATCACATATTCTTATGCAAAATCCCCCAGGCTTGCCTAGCATTGCTGTGGTGTGTCTGGTGTGCATTGTACGCGGAAGCACATTTATCATCGATTGGCACAACTATGGCTACACCATCATGGCGCTCTCCCATGGACAGAAGCACCCTATTGTCAGACTGGCAAAGTGGTACGAGCACTTCTTTGGCCCCCTGGCCACCCACCACCTCTGTGTTACCAACGCCATGAAAGATGACTTGCTGAAGAACTGGGGAATCAAGGCAACAACTTTGTACGACAATCCTCCTTGCATATTCAAAGAGACTCGAGTCGATCTCCAGCATAAGCTCTTCGTGAGACTAGCCAAGAGCTATCCTCAGTTTCAGCCTAGCGGTGTCAAGCACGTGGAAGGGTTGATGGAGAGGACAGCCTTCACAGGTCGCAACCTGGCAGATGACACCGTAACCCTGACCTCAGACCGACCTGCACTGTTGCTCAGCAGCACCAGTTGGACGGAGGATGAAGACTTCTCTATTCTTCTGAAGGCTCTTGAAAAGTACGAAGGCTTTATTAGAAATGGAACTTCCCTGCCATCTTTGGTCTGCGTTATCACAGGGAAGGGCCCACAGAAGGATTATTACAGGAAACTGATAGAGACTCTAGTCTTTGAACATGTGAAGATCTGTACTCCCTGGCTGGAGGCAGAGGACTACCCTGTCTTATTAGGTTCAGCTGACCTGGGCGTCTGTCTCCACACGTCCTCCAGTGGTCTGGATTTGCCCATGAAGGTGGTGGACATGTTTGGCTGCTGCCTGCCTGTCTGTGCCATCCGCTTTAACTGTTTACACGAGCTGGTAAAGCATGAGGAGAATGGACTGATCTTCGAAGACTTTCAGGAACTGGCTCAGCAGCTGAAGTCCCTTATGTCCGAGTACCCCAGTACTGAGGGCAGACTGGGCAATTTCAGGAAAAACCTCCGCACCAGCAAAAGGCAGTGCTGGGACGACAACTGGGACCAGAATGTACTGCCTCTGATCAGTGGACATGACCACAGGCACCCAAAATATAAAAACATTAAATACAAACAGGAGGCACAGTACAACTGCAACACATGCGCCACTTAAAGACATGTACACACACAAGCCAGCACTGCGCACATGCACGGTAACAGCCCAACTCACCCCCAATCCAACTCACCCCATGAAGACTTGAGAAATATTCGCCCAACTCACCCCAGGGCTCGGCCAACTCACCCCAGGGCTCGGCCAACTCACCCCAGGGCCAAAACCCAACTCACCCCAGGACCAAACCCAACTCACCTCACACCAGCGCCCAAACATCAAATAGAGTAGTACCGCTTGAATACCAACGCATACACAAAATAGAGTAGTACCGTCTGAATACTTAAATACTTTATTAACAGTTTGTAAATAGTACAGTGGTACGATGTTACAATGATTGTTAGAAGGATAACACAAAATCATTTTTATATTTAAAGACAATCATTTATGCTAGAAGCAATTAACGTAAATGTACACATACATTTGTCCCTCATGATGGTCACTCGTCTCATCGGTAAGGCCGGTGGTCATTACACACAAACACTGTACAATTAATTCTTATTTTTTCTATGTACAAAAACACTTAGATGTTCACATAGATGTTGATGTTGCTGTCAAGGTATCCCATCAGCTCATCATCCAGGAGGGACACAGACACAAACTCAGGGAATTCACTCAAACCAGTGCTGGCTGTATCAATCTGCTTAAAGGAATGAATCGCTGGAAAAAGAAAAATAAATGTTTTTAAAATATAGTTTATTTACTTAGCAGCCTATGATGATTTGTTTGACAGAACATTTGTCCTATTATTATTTAACCTGAGGTAAATTATTACGGTTTTATTGCACAGTAATAGAGAAGTAAAATAATAATAATAATAATAATACCTAGCCTAAATAATAATAAAAACCGAGGAATGCGACGATCACTTCAGAAACAACATGATTCGTCACCGTCTGTCATATTTTCATATAATGCCACACATAACACTATAGCATATAGCATAGGGGGGATAGCATCTCAAAATCACACTAACATACCTATGTATTCATACCTACACAGTCACAGACACAGCTCATATCTCAGTCAGACAAAAGTCCCAAGAAATGGCCTCAAACTAAAAATATCAAGGCTTCTATGTGAGCTGTTGTAATAATAACCTGTTACAATAAGTTATTGAGTTAAACTCTTACCTGCAGATGTGGTGTAAAAACAGAGCAACAACACAGTGAAAGCCTTCATATTTAGATTAAAATATTAGAACATTTAAAATAAGTGTAAAGGTTGCTCTTCATGATTTGACTGAAACTTCATCTACCACCTTCTGAGATGAAAGCTCTGATCAAATGGCTGCTCAACAGTTTATAGTGTGTAATGTTAATGTGCGCAGGTCGCAACTCGGACTACAACCAATAGAAATTCAGTAAATGCTGTTACTAGGTGAACTTCAGTCACTGAGGTTGTTAAATGAAAGTGAAACTTTAGATGTAGACTAAAGTGTCTTGCTAATGCTTTAATAGGTCATTCAAGTACTTCATTATATTCAGTATTCACCTACAGTACATATGAGACAGATCAGTGAGCAGGTTAAGATATAGTGATGCATATTAATGGTGGTCACTGGTCAGTGATGTTTAGGTTCAGTTGAGCTCCTAACAGCAGCTGCTACTAGCATTGAGGGGTGAGCACTGCAATCTGCTGGACAGATTGTGTATGTTCATCTAGAGACGGTTTCAGGGAAATCACCTGATGAGACACATTATAGTTGTAGTGCCAGCAGCAATACTGTGTGTGTGTGTGTGTGTGTGTGTGTGTGTGTGTGTGTGTGTGTGTGTGTGTGTGTGTGTGTGTGTGTGTGTGTGTGTGTGTGTGTGTGTGTGTGTGTGTGTGTGTGTGAAGTTCATCTCTTAACAATTCTCTCTCCCATAGCCCGACCCAGACTGTCTGTCTCAGGAGCTGTGCTCAATCAATGCCATTCTTAACATGCAAGAAAGGGACGGATTATGGCTTGTGCACAGGGGCCCGGGAGCCAAGGGGCCCTGGTATGGCAAGCCGTTTTAACATTTAATCGAACCATGCTCCTATCTGTAATATATGTTTTAGATAGCCAAAAACACGTTTCTCCTAGTCAAAATTGTATTCTCACTAGTCATAATTGTAATTAAAGATATCCATAATGCCATTCTTACTAGTATAAATATAGATATCTATAATTTAATTTCTTCTAGTCAAGATTCTATTTCAGATATCTTAAAATCTGTAAAAAAATACAAGTGGCTGTTTTAACATGTAATAGCTAGACTGAATATGTATACTAGATATCTATAATTCAGTTCTTCCTAGTCAAAACTAACGTTTCGGATATCCATAATGACATTCCTCCTAGGAGGAACTGTCATTTGAGATATCCGAAACGTCATTCTTCCTAGGAGGAATGACGTCACTTTTCCCATTCATGTGTATTGGGCTTTTAGTTTTGGATATCCGTAACTGCATTTTGGATATCTAAAACCAACATTCTGGATATCTGCAATAGAATTCTTACTAGGAGGATCTACTCTTTCAGATATCTACAATGCAGTTCTTACTAGGACAAACTACCATTTTAGATATCCGAAATTAAAAAATCATTTCAGACCTCCGTAATTACCTTTAGTATATCCAATAATTCATTGTTACTAGGACACATGGAATTATGGATATCCACAATTCATATTATTACTAGTACAAATGTAATTTCAGATATCTGTAATTAGTATTATGACTAGGAACGATACAATTACAGATATCTGGTGACAGGTAGATATTACGCCATTTTAATATAAAAGGTGTCCATTGACTATCTAGAATTATATTTGTGATATTGCAAATAGAATTTCTCCTAGTTAAAACTGTATTCTTACTAGTCATAAAGTAATTGCAGATATCTGTAATTACATTTAGACTAGTCAAAACCGCATTTTGACTAGTCAAAACTGCACTTTGACTAGTCAAAACTGCATTTTGACTAGTCAAAACTGCATTTTGACTAGTCAAAATCCTTATTACAGATATCTATAACTACATTCTTACTAGTAGAAATAGTATGGCAAGCCGTTTTAACATTTAATAGCTAGCCTGGATATCTATAATTCAGTTCTTCCTAGTCAAAACTAACGTTTCAGATATCCATAATGACATTCCTCCTAGGAGGAACTAGCTAGACTGGATATCTATAATTCAGTTCTTCCTAGTCAAAACTAACGTTTCGGATATCCATAATGACATTCCTCCTAGGAGGAACTGTCATTTGAGATATCAGAAACGTCATTCTTCCTAGGAGGAATGACGTCACTTTTCCCATTCATGTGTATTGGGCTTTTAGTTTCGGATATCCGTAACTGCATTCTGGATATCTAAAACCAACATTCTGGATATCTGCAATAGAATTCTTACTAGGAGGATGTACTCTTTCAGATATCTACAATGCAGTTCTTACTAAGACAAACTACCATTTTAGATATCCAAAATACGTCATTTTAGATATCCATAACTACGTCATTTAAAGGGGGGGCGAGCCTTATTGTACAGTTTTCTCTCTTTTCATTCTTTTAATCATCCATTTTTAGCGGTGCCAACCGCTCTATATCTGACTTTGTCTGTGTGTCCGTGTGTCCGGGTGTCCGTGTGTCTGTCCGGGTGTGTGTCTGTCCAATAAACAAACATTGATGACAACATCAATACGGGGCTCATCAAAGGCACCGCTTCCTTCACACAGGGTGTGATTTTTGAGTGGTGCCAACCAGTCCTACATTTGACTTTGTCCGTGTGTCCGTATGTCCGTCCGTCCGTGTGTCCGTCCGTCCATATATTTGAGCGCGGCTGATTGGTCAAGCTTCACGTGACACGTGACAATATGTTGTCACGTGTCACGTGACAACATATTGTTGCTGATTGCAACACAAGGATGCAACCAGTTACACTTTCAAAGGCACCACTCTCTTCACACTGGGTGTGATTTTTAGCGGCGCGATCCTGCTCTATACCTGACTTTGTCAGTGTTCACCGTTAACGTTCTGTGTGTGTGTGTGTGTGTGTGTGTGTGTGTGAGCGCGCGCGCGCACATCTGGGCCTATACAAGGTATAACTGGGCCTATAGAAGGTATAACTGGGCCAATAGAAGGTATAACTGAGCCAATAGAAGGTATAACTGAGCCTATAGAATGGGCCAATAGAAGGTATAACTGGGCCTATAGAAGGTATAACTGGGCCAATAGAAGGTATAACTGGGCCTATAGAAGGTATAACTGGGCCAATAGAAGGTATAACTGGGCCAATAGAAGGTATAACTGGGCCTATAGAAGGAATAACTGGGCCAATAGAAGGTATAACTGGGCCTATAGAAGGTATAACAGGGCCAATAGAAGGTATAACTGAGCCTATAGAATGGGCCAATAGAAGGTATAACTGGGCCTATAGAAGGTATAACTGGGCCAATAGAAGGTATAACTGGGCCTATAGAAGGTATAACTGGGCCAATAGAAGGTATAACTGGGCCAATAGAAGGTATAACTGGGCCTATAGAAGGTATAACTGGGCCAATAGAAGGTATAACTGGGCCTATAGAAGGTATAACTGGGCCAATAGAAGGTATAACTGGGCCAATAGAAGGTATAACTGGGCCTATAGAAGGTATAACTGGGCCAATAGAAGGTATAACTGGGCCTATAGAAGGTTTAACTGGGCCAATAGAAGGTATAACTGGGCCTATAGAAGGTATAACTGGGCCAATAGAAGGTATAACTGGGCCTATAGAAGGTATAACAGGGCCAATAGAAGGTATAACTGAGCCTATAGAATGGGCCAATAGAAGGTATAACTGGGCCTATAGAAGGTGACTGTACCTATAGAAGGTATAACTGGGCCAATAGAAGGTATAACTGGGGCCATAGAAGGTGGTGGGTTGGTGAAAGGATGCCACTGTCCCTGGATGCTGGGCTTGTCTGTGTGGAAAGGCTTGTGGATACGGATGATGTCCAGGCCAGACTGATTGGTCAACGTGGCCACAAGCTCCTGAATCTGCTGGGAGGTTTTGTTGTCGATGGGTTCCTCCTTCACGTTGCCATTCACTGCAGGGACGTCAAGAAAAAGAAAGCCATACAGAGATGAGTGTGAAAATGCATTAGGACACCAGGGTTAAAGTCACTTTATCAACCGGAGATAGATTTCAACTGACAGAAAATGTCAACAATGCACCATGCTAAATCTCTAGGCCTCATGATTATAGCTGGTATTATAGCGCCCCCTACAAAAATGTACGAGTACTAACAACAATATGGCCAAGCAGCATCAATCTAATAAGCAATTTTGTTAGCAAAATAAATTGTGTCGGTTCCAAAAACCAACTGTCATATATATATACATCAACTAAACAACTGCAACAGTTAATCAGTTATGAAAAATAATCAATTTTAATAGGTCATGTGCACCGGAGAGCTCATATTGACAGAGGTGGACAGAGTACTCGACCCCAGTACTTGAGTAAGAGTACTGATACTCCTTGGTTAAATTTACTCCACTACAAGTAAAAGTAGCCCAGTCAAAATGTTACTCGAGTAAGAGTATAAAAGTAATTGCTTTTAAATGTACTTAAGTAATCAAGAGTATGCTTTTAAAAACACGTAAAATACTTAAGTAAAAGTAAAAGTAATTTTCCTTTTTTCACATCAATGAATTGCTGTAATTTTTTTTCACAATAAATGTATAAGACCTTGTAACTCTTGCTTCAGAGAAGTCACTCTGAAACCACCTGCACTGATGTGCTTGCTTGTAGAACCACTACGTTATACAAAGCCTAAATGCCTATAAAAACATAGAATTGAAATGAATGGGATCGAAAAGGTTGTCCTAGTCATTTTCATGTTTTATTAAACACCAACTCCAACTTCAACTCCAACTTGTTTTTTAATTGTTTTTTATTCTACAGTGCGTTTTTAGCATATATTGTGACGATCCGTAAGGAGCCACCGTTGTTGGTGACAGGTATAGGCAGCTATAATGGGTTGTTATGGGTTTTAATTGATTCATTGATCATGTCATTCACAAAGAGGTCACGTGGTGTTGGTGCTACGTCAGTCAGACAGTGGTAGTAAAGTCAGCTGTTCACCTGCGGTTTTTATCAATGAAATGGAGAGGGGGTGAATGGGGGAAGTCCAACTTTGCTAACCGCACGGTATAGCCTACTATTCACTATGTCATGATGTCGCTAAATGAAATACCTTTTAAACTTTAAAGGACAACTTTGGTTTTTTACAACCAATGTTTATGTTTTAGATTGTAATTAAAGTAAATAAAAGATGAGTGTTAAAATTTTTTAATTTACTGCTTTCTATAGTTTTAGCAATTTTCACAATCTTTTTTACAGTGTTTTCACAGTGGGCGGGGGCATTCTGTCCGGTGGCTAAATATGCATTTTTTTAACACATTAACCCGGCGTTTTCTTTATTATTATTTACAGTAGCTCTTCTAGCCCCCAATAACTCACATCTGGCCATCTCAGACAGCCGGACCTTTTTTATTGTGTAAAAAAGGCATATTTAGCCACCGGACAGAATGCCCCCGCCCACTGTAAAAAATATCACAAAAAATGCTAAAACTATAGAAAGCAGTAAATGAAAAAAAAATTACACTCATCATTTATTTACTTTAATTACAAGCTAAAATATAAACCTTGGTTGTAAAAAACCAAAGTTGTCCTTTAATACAATGAACAAACTCAGTACCTTGGAACAGTGATTTTAATGACAAGCAGCGCGTCTGGCAAGTAAACTTTCCCCCCGATATAGCCTCTCGGTGACTAAATAAATATGTTTGGTCGTCGCCATACATTTGTTAGCAAAGAGTGACACAAAGGAGACGGATTGGAGCCACGGAAGGACACGAAAAATCACACGTTGGACGCGGAGCAAGAGCAACGCATGCAAACAAACAAACAATGGAATGACATGCACGCAGGCACGCACGGAGCCGCGGACACACACACACACACACACACACACACACACACACACACACACACACACACACACACACACACACACACACACACACACACACACACACACACCACGGAACGGAGCGTATCACGGAGGACGAGCGGTAACGTAACCCGACCCGTTTTTGGTTCTGCTGTTGACCCATGTTGGTTCGTTTGGAACAGTTTGAGCTGGTTCTGCTGCTGAGTGGAAACTGTCATTGTGGTGAACTTGAATACACTGATGTGTGTGCGCGGCCCGCCGGGCCAAGCTTTTATTGTGTGTGTGTGTGTGTGTGTGTGTGTGTGTGTGTGTGTGTGTGTGTGTGTGTGTGTGTGTGTGTGTGTGTGTGTGTGTGTGTGTGTGTGTGTGTGTGAGAGAGACAAACGATTAACGTGAGCTGGCTGCTCTCTTTGCGATCGCTGTGGCTGTTTATGTGGCTTTGTATTGGATTCTCACTGACTATGATCATTTCGTTGTTTATTCAAAATGAGTGGAACAAAAGTTGGTTCACATGTTGGAAGAAAGGACATGGGGAAAAAAGGAGAATAAACCTCACTGAAAAGGCCCTGGCAAATAAAATCGAATCAATCCAAAAGGAACGCAAAAAGAAAGTGGAGGAAACAAAAGCTCTGATAACCTCTATTAAAGAGCTCATGAAAGATGAGAAAAATGTTTCACTGGTTAAAGCACAACTTGATGCCTTGATGAAAGTGTCTGAAAATGACAATGCACTGCATGATTCTTTAATGACTATTATTCCACTTGATGAACAAGCAAAATAACTGGTTCTCAAAGGTCAATAAATATAAAGATGGATGCATTGAAGATGTTAACGCCTGGTTCTCAGTAGCCAGAGGACCACCAAGCCAACCCCAGCTAGAGGCTCATAACAGGCCTACTGAAAGGCCCCAGCAGCATGAGGCTGCTGAGGAGGAAAATGGAGAACATGGGGATGTGGAAAATGTGGAAAATGTGGAAATGACTGTGCTTCAGTCACATAATGTTTATGATGCTCAGGAGGATGTTCAACCATATGACAGCATATCAAACCTTAGCAACAAGACTCATGTTTCAATGAGATCAAAGGTTTCCTCTACTGCATGTGTTAAAGCCGAGGCTGAAATGGCTGCTTTAATGGCTCGGCAAAAGTTGCTTGAACAAAAGCATGCTCTAGAAGAACAGGAAGCTCACATAAGAAAACTAAAGGAACAACTTCAGCTTGAAGCAGACATAGCCGCATCGGTGGCAATGCTGAATGTTTTGAGAACCTCTGGCTCAAGGGTGCGGAGTGCTGCTTCTCAGAAATTGAATGGAATGGAATCCTACTTTGAAAAGGGCCTCAACATTAATGCAGAGTTCCTGGTAAGGCAGTTAAGTACTGCCATCTTTTAACCCAGTTTAGACCGGTTAGATTGTCACTTTAATTGCTATGCTATCTATCTGAAAGAATAAGTGAGTCTGTCAGTCTTGTCTATCTATCTGAGAGAACAGGTGAGTCTGTCAGTCTTGTCCGGCTATCTATCTGAGAGGACAGGTGAGTCTCAGTCTTGTCCGGCTATCTATCTGAGAGGACAGGTGAGTCTCAGTCTTGTCCGGCTATCTATCTGAGAGGACAGGTGAGTCTCAGTCTTGTCCGGCTATCTATCTGAGAGGACAGGTGAGTCTCAGTCTTGTCCGGCTATCTATCTGAGAGGACAGGTGAGTCTCAGTCTTGTCCGGCTATCTATCTGAGAGGACAGGTGAGTCTCAGGCTTGTCCGGCTATCTATCTGAGAGGACAGGTGAGTCTCAGTCTTGTCCGGCTATCTATCTGAGAGGACAGGTGAGTCTCAGTCTTGTCCGGCTATCTATCTGAGAGGACAGGTGAGTCTCAGTCTTGTCCGGCTATCTATCTGAGAGAACAGGTGAGTCTGTCAGTCTTGTCCGGCTATCTATCTGAGAGGACAGGTGAGTCTCAGTCTTGTCCGGCTATCTATCTCAGAGAACAGGTGAGTCTGTCAGTCTTGTCCGGCTATCTATCTGAGAGGACAGGTGAGTCTCAGTCTTGTCCGGCTATCTATCTGAGAGGACAGGTGAGTCTGTCAGTCTTGTCCGGCTATCTATCTGAGAGAACAGGTGAGTCTCAGTGTTGTCCGGCTATCTATCTGAGAGAACAGGTGAGTCTCAGTGTTGTCCGGCTATCTATCTCAGAGAACAGGTGAGTCTGTCAGTCTTGTCCGGCTATCTATCTGAGAGGACAGGTGAGTCTCAGTCTTGTCCGGCTATCTATCTGAGAGGACAGGCGAGTCTGTCAGTCTTGTCCGGCTATCTATCTGAGAGAACAGGTGAGTCTCAGTCTTGTCCGGCTATCTATCTCAGAGAACAGGTGAGTCTGTCAGTCTTGTCCGGCTATCTATCTGAGACAACAGGTGAGTCTCAGTCTTGTCTAGCTCCGAAAGGGGCCCGAGTGTGTAAGTTTCCTTTCCTGCCATACAGCTGCTTTACTGCCGCTGGTTCTCCGCTGCCTGGTGCCATTTTCTTGTCCCTTCGCTGGTTGTGTCTTTGTTATTTTAACAGTGCCAATGGCGCCACAAACGGAGGTCGCCAAGCTGGAGGTGGAGATTCGTTCCATCGAGGAGATGATAGAGGGACTCCTGCTGCAAGTCAGCACTGTGCTCCCGCCTGGCCGCCGCCGAACCCGGGGGTAGCCGGCAGTCATCGTCCGCCGCTGCGGCTATTGTACAGCCTTCCCTGGATGATGTTGGATCCTCGCCTGCCCCCCTATCCTGGGCAACGGTCGTTAGAAAAGGTCTAGTGCCATAACTCTATCTATATTCCCTGGTTAGGCATCTAGTCCTCCCAGGTGCTGTTACCTACTGCCTCTCCGGAGGAAAGATATCAGACATGATTGCACTAGCTCCAGCTGTTGTTGATTTGCATCCTACTGTCACTGTTGTCATTACACACGTGGGTACGAATGACGTCATGGCTAGACATTCCACAAAGATGCGAACAGACATGGAACTACTATGCTCCACAATAGAAAGACTGGGAAAGCGATGCATTGTATCGGGCCCCATTCCAACACTTTCCAATAAAATTGAACACTTTAGCCGAATCTATAGCTTTCATCTGTGGCTTCAGAATTTCTGTAATGCCTTAGGATATGACTTTATTGTCATATTGTTGTGTTTTCACTTTCCGTCCCCCCCCCCCCCCCCCCTCGGCCAAGCTAACATTGGTCAAGCCTCACGTGACACGTGACAATACGTTGAAAGAGTGTGCTCTGATTGGCTAGTGAGACGCATGACGTATCAGCGGCCTATAAATAGATGTGTCACTTTGAAAGAGTCTTAGTCTCTTTCAAAGTGAGGTAAGACAGGAGTATTCACGAAATGGCTGAGAAATGGCGGAGTAACACTTAAGACAGGATTAATCAAGTAACACTTAAGACAGGATTAATCAGGAACAGTACTGGCGGAGACCTGTGCTCCGAGGAGCACATCTTCTAGTTTCTAACTTTGATTACTTTTGGCGTATCCATAGTATGTACAGGAAAGATGGTGTGCACCCAAATAGTAGGGGCACTTCAACTCTACGGAACAATTGTATTAAATACATTGCTATTAATCCTTGATATGAAGTGCGGCGCGTTCCAATTGTTTTAACCCCTTCTTCAGTTTTTAGCTCTAGCCATGTGGATCAAGCCGCTTTGTGTCATATATATGTTCCCCCAAAACCCCCCTGTCCATTACATTCTCAAGTTACACCATGCACTGTGTCCATACTGTTGATGACTTCAACCTAATCAATATTCCCATTCAGCCATCAGTCATCATTCCTACTCCAAATTCTGACACAGCATTTTCCAAATTGACATTTAAGAATCGGAAAGGGCTGGGGATTATTCACTACAATATTAGGAGTCTAGTCCTTAATTTTGATTTTATAGTGTTACTTGTTAAGCAGACTAATCCGGACATTCTGGTGTTAGGTGAGACATGGCTCAAAAAAAGTATCAAGGACTCTAAAGTGTCTCTTTTAAACTATAATTTATTTAGAGCCGACAGATCAGGTAGATGTGGTGGGGTATGTATTTATACCAAATCCAATCTTTCCACTACACTTTTAAATGCTGTCTCACACCCTAAGCGCTTTGAGTAGCTCTCACTGAAGGTTCAGTGAGAGCCACTCCACTACAACCAACATCATTGGTTGTAGTGGGTATCTACAGACCCCCATCTGCAGACCCAGGTTCTATAGACACTTTAGCTAGCATGCTCTCCATGCGCTCGGATGGCGAGCTTTTGGTTTTAGGTGATTGGAACCAGAAGTGGTTGCTGGTTCTGAACACCTCAAGGAAGTTACAAATTACTTGAATTTATCACAAATGCTCCTGGAAACTACTAGGCCAAATTTAATGGATAATTCAAGATCCACCCTGATAGACCTTATCTTCTCTAACAGGGCTGACAAGATCTCTGCTTGTGGTGTTTTTGAGTTAGGTGTTAGTGACCATTGCCCGGTTGGGTGCATAAAAAATGCCCGACTACACCGGACAAAATCTAAGGTGATCTCTAAGAGAAGCTTTAAGCACTTTAACGAAGAGTTCTTACGTGACATTTTTAATAGTAACTTGTTCTTAATTTCTGAATTTACTGATGTTGATATGGCGCTAGAGTTTTTTATAGAAACCTTTGTTGCTATTGTAGACACACATGCTCCAGTGAAAAAACTGAGAATCAGGGATAGAGCTACCCTTTGGTTTTCACCGACATTAGCTACCCTATTCAACAAGAGGAAAAGAGCTTGGTCGCTTGCTAGGCGTTCTGGAGACCCTGCTCATTGGGCTTGCTTTCGGCAAATTCGTAATCGTTGCACGTCTTTTCTCAGAAAGGCTAAATCTAATTATTTTTTTAATTTAATAACTTACTCTCAGGGAAATACAGTTAAATTCTGGAAAGAAGTGAACGCCCTTAATAATAATTCCACCTCTGCCCTACCATCTCAAATAAATGGTAGTAATGGCGTAATTTCAGATCCTTTGGAGGTATGCTCTGCTTTTAATCTGCATTTTATAGATGCAGGGCACTTATTTAGTAATACTTATAGTGGACCCCAACTTTCAACGGATTACAGCAATTTCAGAATTAGCCCAACTGCTCAGTTCTCCATACAGCACCTCTCTACCTCTATTGTTCTGGAAGCTTTGCTTACAATAAACCATAAGACCTCGACTGGTGAGGATCACTTAGATCCTTTATTTTTAAACAGCTGCACCTCTTATTGCAGAGCACATAGCTCATATTTTTAATCTCTCTATTTCTTTAAATATTTTCCCTCGTATTTGGAAACTTGCGCACGTCCTCCCACTTCACAAAGGTGGTGATAGACAAGAGCTAAATAATTACGCACCTATTTCAAAGTTGCCTTGCCAAGATTTTGGAATCACTCATAAACTCACAACTCAAATTATTCCTCTCATCCTTCTCAGTGTTAAATGAAAATCAATCCGGTTTCAGAGCCGAACATGGTACAATCACTGCAGTCACCTTAGTTACAAATACCATTAATAATAATGAAACCTCGGAATGGTTTCAAACTTACTTAACAAATAGACATCAAGCTGTGAAGTCCGGAAGCTCTCAATCTGGGTTATGGCCAGTCTCCGTGGGCGTCCCACAGGGCTCAGTCTTAGGCCCAGTACTTTTTACTTTATATATTAACAATATTATCTCTACTCTTAATGACTGTAAGGCCCACCTTTATGCAGATGACACGGTCATATACTGTGTCGCTGACTCAGCTCATCTTGCCACCAAGAAGCTGCAGCTTGCTTTCAATGCTCTCCAGGCTGCCCTGGTTGAGCTTAGACTGGTTTTAAATGCAAGCAAACCAAATTCATGCTGTTCACTAGAGTTAAAACCACCAACCTTAGCGACATAGTCATAACCTCTTCAAGTGGTGCTACAATAGAAAGGGTCTCGGAATACAATTACCTGGGCGTCTGGCTAGATGAGAAATTGTATTTTAAATTTCACATCGATAACCTTGAGACAAAAAAATTGGTTTTTCTATAGAAATAAATCATGCTTTCCTGCATCCAGTAGGAAAACAATTATTGAAGCCACTTTTCTCTCGGTTTTAGACTATGGAGACATTATTTATAGAACTGCTACTCCATCAATTTTAAAACGCCTTGACACTGTGTACCATTCTGCCCTAAGATGGGTCTCTGGTGACACCTATGGTACCCATCACAGTACACTATACGGGAATGCAGGCTTATCCTCTTTAACTGAGAGGCGTGATAAACACTGGTATCTATTTATTTTTAAAGCCATATCAGGAATGCTCCCCCCTTATATTTGTTCTTTGTTGGTTCAGAACCCTATTACATACCAGACCCGCTCGAGTGATCTCCTGACGCTCAAGGTTCCTTTTGCGCAGATGGTGTTAGGCAAGACAGCATTTTCTGTCAGTGCTCCATCTGCCTGGAATGAGCTCCAGAGGTCCTTGAAAATCAAATCACTTCCATCTTTAGGTAGTTTCAGGGAAATGATTTCCAACATTTTTGTTCAGGATTGTAACTGCTTTATTTAATTATTTGATTATGATCTGTTCTAGTTCTTTGACTATTTTAGTTTTTGAGTTCTTTCTGTATTCTGATTCATGTATTTTATTGCTGTATGTGAATGCCTATTCCTGTTGATTACTGTGTTCTGTATCTTGGCTACATTGAAAATGAGGGCCTGCCCCTCAACTGTACTCCGAGCTGAAATAAAGGTTATGATGATGAACTGTGACAAATGCTAATGTTCTCTCTTTCTCCCTCCTTGTCTGTCTTCAGGTTGTCCAGAAGGATGAGGCTGAGACGGAGCTTGCGAACACCACCATGGGGGTGTTTGTCCTGGGTGAAAATCAAGGTCCTCTCTGCGAACCGGTGGAAATTGGCATCATTATTGATGGTGTTGAGGTACTCAGTGGGCTGTCCTCAGTTGCTTCTGCGTGTGCCATGCTGTTTGGCCTTATCTATGCCCTGGACTTAAAGTATCCAGAAGGGCTCAAGTATAGTTTTGAGGCCTTTCAGAAAATCATCATGGACATAGAGCGCAAAAAGATGTCAAAAAGGGTACAGAACCTTGCAGCAAAGCTGCAAGATCCTGTGTAAACTCTTTACTTGGAGAAAGGTTAATGTGAGCCTTAAAAATCACATCTTTACTTGGAGAAAGGTTAATGTGAGCCTTATAAATCACATCTTTACTTGGAGCAAGGTTAATGTGAGCCTTACAAATCACACATTCTGTTTAAAACATTGTCCCTAAATTTTGTTTTTATTTGTAAAAGAATTATATGGATAGAGATGGAGCCTTTGAGCCAACCTGTAAAACCTCAGCCAAAATGGGACAGATTATTTTTTTATGTTCTTTAGATTTTAAATGGACAGAGAGCAAAAAGATGTCCAAAGGGTACAGAACCTTGCAAGAGTGTAAACTATTTACTTGGAGCAAGGTTAAATGTGAGCCTTACAAATCACACACACTTCGTTTAACCCATTTAGGGCGTGAACCCCTATTTGTAACTATACTTTTCAGGACAGGATTTAGAAGGCACTATTAGAATCGACCTCCGGTCTAAATCGGTTAAAACATTCTGTCCCTGAATTTGTTTTTATTTGTAAAAGAATGACATGCCTTTTGTGTGAATACAAACAAGGACAACTTTGATAGATTCTTCTCAAGAATTACAGAATCGATCATGGACATTTTGGACGTCGTCATGAGTAGTATAGTAGGGTAAGGTTATAATACCCATTTCTACCGCTAGGTAGAATTTTGACATTTTTGACATTCCATAATTATTAATCCATAATTAATAATTTCAGATTGATTATTCAATTTCTTTCATTATTTAATTCATCCTTGGTTTAGCAATAAGACCCATTTATCATTCTAATTCCCTCTGTCTCTATCTCTGGGTCTCTGTCTTTTTCCAAAGACAGTGGGTAGTGGGTAACGGGGCATGGTAACATATGGTGATTTTGGGGATCTGTCTGTCTGTCTGTCTGTCAAGGACAGTCCGATAGACAGTCCGATAGACAGATAGACAGTCCGATAGACAGTCCGATAGACAGATAGACAGTCCGATAGACAGATAGACAGAACGATAGACAGTCCGATAGACAGTCCGATAGACAGATAGACAGAACGATAGACAGTCCGATAGACAGATAGACAGTCCGATAGACAGTCCGATAGACAGTCCGATAGACAGTCCGATAGACAGATAGATAGACAGATAGATAGATAGATCCCCAAAATCACCATATGTTACCATCCCCCGTTACCCACTACCAGTGGACCACTATTTTACGATCCCCTAACCACTAAACCTTGTAGATAAGCTATTTTTCAGATGTTCTGAATGTATAAGGGCCTGAAGTGGTTAATGCCATAATGGCAGATACTCGGTCAACCGTAATATATAATATTAATGAACAATACATTTATTGTATGCAGGCCCTAACCCTAAACCCTAACCCTTTAGAAACACCATGTAAATCAGTGAGGGGGTACTTAGCTACAATAATGCAAATGATGGAGAGTTGGTACCGATAGGAGTGATAATAGGCAAACATTGATCAAAATAACAATTCTTTAATTAAGTAATGCAGATTTTTGACAATAATTTAACTCTTGAGAGCATACATGATTAAAGACCCATGGGTCCATTTGGTTACTCCTAGAGACTAGGCTATTTTAGGGTTCCAGGGTGGGTGGAGAAAACAATAGCTCAAACACCTTAGGTGTGAACAAAGCCCTTGCGAGGAGCACCATATACTGTATGTATCCCTAGGGGCTTCATACCATACCCTAGTAGAAATGGGTATTAGAACCTTACCCTACTATACTACTGTCATGCCTACCCATGCACATATGTAACCTGCCCTTGTTCGTTTAAGACCTGGAATGCCCTTAAGAGTCATTTGTCAAGGAGCCACCCTCAACTTGCCACTGAAAAGGCTGAACTGACAACTTTTACATGCCTTTTGTGTGCATACAAACAAAGCACAACTTTGAAAGACTACTTGCGTCACATTGGACAGCATCTGCTAAATTTTGAAACTGTTACATGTATTTTTCAAGGGTGCCCATATAAGACAAATATTTATGGAGCCTTCAGGACTCAGAAGTCCAGAAGCCACAAGGCATCTTCTATAAATGATTTAATTTAAAGCCTGGCATTGCTTAGAGTTTCCCTCTCAAGATTCAAGCAATGAATTGCAGGAGAATATTTCAGATGATGAGTCAGTCAAGTGCTTCTGTCCATGAAATGCAAAATGTTGAAGATGTGTCCTGTTCTGTTGTGTAAATTTGCCTCAGTTTTATTTAACCCATTTAGACCTGAGGCCGATTCTAAATCCTGACCTAAGTTTTCTGAAAAACTTCAAACGTTACAACAAATGTATGTTGCTATATACTGTACATACAACAAATGTGTTAAGTTGGAGCATGATTTTCTTGTCTCTGGTGTGGCTGTTGATGACTTCTTGCAGGAGCTACAGTATTTGTTGGTTTCAGTCCCTGTTTACAAGCTTTTTTTTCTTCCCAATATTTTCTGAGACTGGTTTAATGACTGTTTACTGTTACAGACTGATAGGATTACTGACTGACTGATTGTGAGACAGACTGGGTTAGTCTAATATAGCCTTAAGGCTCTGCTATTTTTAAGGAAGAGGTAACACTCATTGGCAGCTAGCAAATGGCAAAGAGTTGTTCAAAATGGTCCGCCAGTCATGTTATTGGCAGGCAATTTGTGAAGGTGTAAAACACCTTGCCTGGATCTCATGACAATTGTGAATGTTTTCCTTGAAATGTGTCTTATCACTGCAGATATTATATGTTAAATTACAGACATGTGGATTTTGGTGTAATATTTTTGTATTGTCTTAATCTAGCACTGTATGACTTTGCCACTTAGAAAATGTACTGTTGCCATGTTTAGGGCTAATATTTTACCAAAGCACTTTTGCCTTACCCCGTCTCTCTGCCTCTACCTCACTTTCTCTCAGTCTCTCTGTCTTTGTGTGCAAGTGTTGTTTTATTGGAGATTTGTTGGGTTTGCCAGACTCGGAAGTGAATGTATCGTGCACATTCTCGTGGCACTTTGTTTTATTGGATCTGAGATTTTTTTGGGTTTTCCAGGCTCAGAAATGAATGTATATCGTGCACATGCACGTGGCACTTTGTTAAAATAATTCCGATTTTTGTATTCATGGTATTTGTTCTCAGGAAGACGCCATAATAAATGTTGAATATAAATTTGTGTCTCTTCGTAATTTCAAGTGTCATTTTCAACTTGGAGTAAAGTAATTAGTTTACTTGTAACAGGTTGACAAAAACGCATTAGGTTTTGTTAAAGTGAAAAAAATACTTTAAAAAATACTGTTTTATACATAATTTTGCTTTGTAGTTACTTAAAATATAAGCTTAAATAAAAGTGAAAATACAGGTTAATTCAAAGAGAATTTATGGTTTGGTTCAAATAAAAAATGTTCATTGGTTGGAAGGAGTTTCTTAACTTACGGTAACTTAAGATATAAGCTTAAACCAAAGTGAAAAAACTAATTAATGTAAAAAGAGTACATTGTTTAATTTAAAAAATTGATTTATTTATAATAAAAAATATTCATTGGTTGTGATAACTTATTTAATTTAAAGTAAGTGGATATATTTGCTTTGGAGAAGGGTAATTTTCAAGTTGAGAAAAAGTAAAATATTTACTTGTAACAAGTTGAAGCAGCCTTTTTCCTAATCTAGGCTAAATTGTCTAATTGTGTTAATTTATGATATTTTGGCATGTTTAATTATCAATTTGCTGGGGAGCCCCTTAATGGCCCTTGTTGGTCCCCGGACCTCATGTTGAGAACCACTGACCTAGGCAACAACTGACATTGATATAATTAACCAACATGGCTCCAGTGTGATCTGGATATGGAGAGGACATGTGTAACCCTAAACAACGGTGAGGATTGGACTAATTTCAGACAATGGCGACATTAACATAATAAATGTATTTGACAATCAGCGTGGTCATTTGCTCGTATAGGATTATACTGAAGCATCAATGAGCGTTCGATCTTGGGAACCCATAAAAAAAAAAGGAAAACAGCGCCCTCTGCAGGTGGAAGGAAAGCGATCATATTGCAGTTATAGATATCTAAAACTGCATTATGGATAGGAAGAATTATAATTACGGATATCGATAATATAAATACAGATATATTGAACTGTATTGTTCCTAGCACAATTGCAGTTGTGGATATCCATAATTCGATTAGTACTAGTCATAATATGAATTGTGGTTATATTTAATTACATTTTGGATAGACAAAATGTAATTATGGAGGTCTGGAACGATTTTTTAATTTCGGATATCTAAAATGGTAGTTTGTCCTAGTAAAAACTGCATTGTAGATATCTGAAAGAGTAGATCCTCCTAGTAAGAATTCAATTGTAGATATCCAGAATGTTGGTTTTAGATATCCAGAATGCAATTACGGATATCCGAAACTCAAAGCCCAATACAAATGAATGGGAAAAGTGATGTCATTCCTCCTAGGAAGAATGACGTTTCGGATATCTCAATGTCATTATGGATATCCGAAACGTTAGTTTTGACTAGGAAGAACTGAATTATAGATATCTATTATACATATTCAGTCTAGCTATTAAATGTTAAACCGGCTACTTATTTTTTTTTAAGGATTTCAAGATTAATTTTGACTAGGACAAATACAGCTTTAGATATCGTGAAATACAATTTTTACTAGTAAGAATGTCTTTTGGATATATTTAATTACCATTATGACTAGTAAGAATACAGTTTTTACTAGGAGAAATGCTATTTGAGATATCTAAAATATAATTGTAGATAGTCAATCAACCCTTTATGTTAAAATGACGTCTTATCTACCTGTCACCAGATATCCATAACATATTTATGTATATCTGTAATTGTATTGTTCCTAGTCATAATACTAATTGCAGATATCTGAAATTACATTTTTACTAGTAATAATATGAATTGTGGATATCCATAATTCCATTTGTCCTAGTAACAATGAATTAATGGATATACTAAAGGTAATTACGGAGGTCTGGAATGATTTTTTAATTTCGGATATCTAAAATGGTAGTTTGTCCTAGTAAGAACTGAATTGTAGATATCTGAAAGAGTAGATCCTCCTAGTAAGAATTCTATTGCATATATCCAGAATGTTGGTTTTAGATATCCAGAATGCAGTTACTGATATCCAAAACTAAAAGCCCAATACACATGAATGGGAAAAGTGATGTCATTCCTCCTAGGAAGAATGACGTTTCGGATATCTCAAATGACAGTTCCTCCTAGGAGGAATGTCATTATGGATATCCGAAAGTTAGTTTTGACTAGGAAGAACTGAATTATAGATATCTACTATACACATCCAGTCTAGCGATTAAATGTTAAAACGGCTTGCCATAGCCCTGGAGGCTGGAGCCAAGGGCCTGCTGGCTGGGGGGCCGTGGTGATTCTGTGCAGAGGGCCCATTTTCACTTTGATCCCGCCTCCCCGAACTCTTCCTCTTTTTTCTCTTGTACATATATATTTTTTCATACCAGTAACCTGTAAGCTGATTGTATGACGTTCTGTATAGTAGTGTGTATATCTGTCTTTCTCTTATATGTCATCATGATTTGTGTGCGTGCGTGGGGAGGGATCTCATTTTAAACAAGCTTAGAGCCTTCCAGTTTAGTAGACCTTGTATTGTGAATTTGTACTTCCATTTACTGTTTTTCTCATGTCTTACTAAATAAAGTACATCAATTAATCAATCAATCAATCCGTCCATGTAAAGACCGCAACAAACTTGGTCTCCCAAAGTTTAACTAAGCATATCCATAGGCTACTGTCACTGTGTATAACCCCAAGTCTGCAAATACTTTTGTCTCTGCACGTAACTGGGTATGGACTAGTATTTATAAGGTGCCACCTGCAACTGCAAGTGACAGTTGCTCTATTATTTTCCCCATCTCCTTTCTTTGGGCTTTTCTTTGACCTTTTAAGGAGACTTGCCAACTTCCACCGGGAGATGTCACTGTTGCGCAAACATCAGATTTGTTTTCACGGCATACGGTCAGTGTTGTCAGGTTTTGTGAGAGAAATAAGCAACCAGGTCTAGGAAAACAAGCCAAAAAGAAGCAACTTAGGCCACATCATGAGCACTTTAAACATATCATATGCATTGGCTATTTGAAAATAGCTATTTGAAAATAGCCAATCTACAAGATCACAGCAACGCGCTGTGAACTTGTAGATCTGCTATTTTCAAAACGTTTCGCAATAACATTTGGAATGTTTGGAAAAAAATGTTTTGCAACATTCTAACAACACAAATGCTCCCTGGGCAGTGGGCACAAAACATTTTCAAGAAAATATTCGAAGAACCACTGGTTTAAATAATAATAAAACATTTGGAAGCAGCAAGCCTATAGACCCCTTAACAGACGACGTCACACTGATGAGAACCAGTATGCGTGCAACCAGTATGCGCGCAATGAAACCCATTCTATCAGCTCTCGCTAGGACGCGCCTCACTAGCCAACACACAAGAGGGGGTTGGGGTGTGCTGAAACCAGCGCACCCCGAAACAACAGGTTGCAAATTGATTGCGTGAAACAATCACCTGTGCGTCCAGTCTAAATGTTAGTAAACAAATAATTGGTCTATATAAGCAACTTCACTTTAGAAACCCCAAAAAAACGCAACCTGCAACTGCAACTATCAATATTTACAAGCAACTTTACAGAAAAAGAAGCCCAAAGTCGCTTATAATAAGCCGACATGGCAACACTGGATACGGTGTCTGAAATGGGACACGTTGCGGTTTGATTTAGGAAAAAAATAAATTTGAATAATACACGTTACTCATTCTTATGATGAATGACATTTGGGTTTGTTTTCTCAACCTTAAAATGAACTTAAGTGGCATTATAACAACCCGCTGAAGCGGGAGCTACCAGCTCTATAATCCAACTAATGTCCTCTTAACAGCCGGTAGTTTTTTTCTTCTGTTTTTTTGGAGCCACTTTGACTTTTTTCTTGAAGCGAACAGCGTTGCCATGTCCGCTTATTACAAGCGACTTTGGGCTTCTTTTTCTGTAAAGTTGCTTGTAAATATTGGTTAGTTGTGGGTTGCGTTCTTTTGGGGCTTGTTTCTAAAATGTAGTTGCTTATTTGGGTTTGTTTCTAAAGTGTAGTTGCTTATTTGGGCTTGTTTCTAAAGTGTACTTGCTTATTTTGGGCTTGTTTCCTAATGTTCTCAAACATTTTCATGTCAAGGAAAGGACCCTCAAATTAATATGTATTTTTCCGCATAGCCAACCTGCTGAAAATATTTTGTGACAGAGCCCCCCCTCCTCTCCCCCCATACAAGATTTTGTGGATTTATTTGAAAATATTCCTAACTTTTCCCTTTTCCCAAGATGTTTCTTTGAAAATAGCAGATCTACGCCCACAACGCACCGCGACGCGTTGTGAGCTTGTAGATCGGATATTTTCAAATAGCCGATGCACATGAAAGTTTATAAAGTGCTCATGTGGCCAGTGGCCTACATACTCGCTTCTTTTGGGCTTGTTTTCCTAGAACCTGGGTTGCGTGTTTCTCTCACAAAACCTGGCAACGCCTTGGAAGTGAATCAATCGATCCAGAGAGCCTCTTCCTTCGATCC
This sequence comes from Gymnoscopelus microlampas, assembly GCF_963454915.1. Classification (NCBI taxonomy): domain Eukaryota; kingdom Metazoa; phylum Chordata; class Actinopteri; order Myctophiformes; family Myctophidae; genus Gymnoscopelus; species Gymnoscopelus microlampas. Next base: position 21,794,073 of record NC_139961.1, on the reverse strand, counting down.
GTCCAGGCAGCCTGTGTGTGTGTGAGAGTGAGTGTGTGTGAGGGTGAGTACTAAGTACAGCAGCAGGTAGGCTATGAACCCTTATAACCGTTATAACGTCTAAAGTTACTGCATTACAGGCTTATAAAACCTCTCCCAACAATCACCCAAGGCGTTGGGTTGCTGTGTTTATTATAGCATGCTATGCTAGCTAACATTAGCCTAGGCTGGAAGCTAAATGGCTAAACTAACCAGAATTAGATATTGTAATAGCAATGAATGGTGTGTCTCTTATGTTTTGGATTTTGTGTGCAAAAAAAGTGAAAAAGAGCATTGATTGTTGCAGTTTCATACTTTCATGTATACTGTTGTATATTTTTGACTACTGCCATGTCATTTGCTCAAATAGAAAAACATTTGAAACTGTAATAGCAATGAATGCAGTGCTATAACAGTATAATAACATAAGCAACCAATGTTAATACATTGAATGTCTATATAGGGTCCAATGCTGTCTGATGTGTGAAGGTTCCATGTTAATTTTATCTATGGCTTCCTTTGGATTGACTTGGGACTGAATGACTTCCTATCCAACTGTTTAAATGAAATGTTTTGGTCGCTTGTTGATTGATTGATTGATTGATTGATTGAATACTTTATTAACAGTCTGCCAAAAAAGCCCCCAAAAAGCACAGAAAGTACAGTTATATACAAAATGATGCTAAAAGGATTAAACCCAAGAAAGCACTATGGCTTGTTTCCATTGGGGTCCTGTGTATTCAATTCCGTGTTCATTGTATGTAAACTTGGCTCCTATTTAAATCCGTCACAGTTGTACGTCCATCCATAATGTTTATTATTTTGCACTGTTGTTGCAATGTTTTGTGTAAAGCACTTTTAATTGACGTGCTGTTGAAATATGCTGCACAAATAAACTTGCCCTTGCCTTGCAGGAGCACAACTGATTGAAGAATGAAGTGCAGCCCCTCCAGCAGCCCTCATCCACAGGATATGTCCAATCTAAGGCCTTATTCACCCACGCTGGCTGCAGTTGAACTATAAAAAAAAAACGAATCTCTGCACAGAATAGATATCCGCCAGATATCCCTCAACTGTTCCTCACCCCACACCCCTCATCGGTGGGTGACTGGGAGCACGACGACTCGGGTTCGAGAGCGCCGGGAGGGGAGGAGAAGAAGAACCCCTGAAGCTGCAGAGACTGTGGCCTTGGAAGGTTTCCGCTGCGCACACACACACACACAGAGCGTTTCGCGGAGTCCCCTGTGGCCCGCCTCGAGTCCGCCAAGCACCACGGAGAGGAGGGTGAGGTGAACCTGAACCATGGAGCACTGCATAGAGCAGGTGATGCAGAAGGACCTGGGGAAGAGGCTGCAGGCGGGCCAGGAGCTCATCGACAGCATCCTGGACGAGGAGAAGACGCCGGACCTGGAGCAGGACCAGACGGCGCTGGACAGGATGGTGGACGGCGTGGCCAGCTCCTGGGTGAACGCCAGTAACTTCAAGGTGAGAAGGGGGTGGGGGGAACAGATGTCTCTCTAGGGCAGTGGTTTTTGGCACCTTTTTCATGCCAATGACCCCTAAATTGATATACATTTTGGCCGCGGACCCCCACCTGAAAATGTTTTGTGCCAGGGACCCCCAGAAGCAAAGATTTGAGTTAAAAAATGTTGCTTTAAAAGAAATACATATTCAAAGAAATAAACACATTTTCAAGATTTTTCAAAAATAGCGCGGCCCTCGGTGCCGTGCTATGAGCTTGTATATCTGCTATTTTTGAATAGCCAAAGCTAAGTGGTTAAAATGATTGTGACGCTATGTTAACTAATTTCGCTGGGGACCCCCTGGTACCCCCCCAAGGACCACTGGTTGAGAACCACTGCTCTAGGGGAGAACCGTGGTGGCTTGTGGGGCAGCGCTAGCCTACTGGTCAGGTCCTGTAAACACAAATGACAGTAGGCTAAACTCCGAATAGAACAGTGGTTCTCTAATGTTTTTAATTTCGAGCACCTCCATAACTCTCAGAGTTCCATTTAAACACTCATTTGTACACTCTCAGAGTTACAGACCTGTAAGGTTCCATTTGAAACCCCCTCATGGAACCCTGAGGGTCCCTGGACCCCTGCTTATACCTCCTCCTACAATGAATAGCGATAATAGCCGGTCTACAAGCCCACACACACAATGCTTCGCGTCACGATGCGTTGTGCGCTTGTAGATCTGCTGTGTATGACAATGTTAGACATGCCCAAATTCCCCAAAATAGGGACGCCACTGTTGAAAGTGATTTAAAAAGTGCTTTGATTCTCGACTCCATCCTGACCCCCTCTTGTCCTATCTAAATATAGCCAAACGCTGTGTTAAAAATGTCTGTGAAAATCTGCTGGGATAGGGCAATTGTTCTACAGCCAAAGTGCTCTTGAGCAAATAACGTTACCCCCCCCCCCCCCCCCCAACTGCATTACCAGCTAACGACAGTAGACTACTGTACAGTCTGTTTACATTATGTGATAATCACTCACAAATTAAAAACAGCTGCTTGTGTCATCATGGCAACACAACCTTTTGAACTGAGAAATGAATCTAAGCATTTTAGATATTATTTACTTCAGAGCGGGTCGAGAGTGTTTGGGGGTGGCTCTGAAAAAAGTTATTGAGGTATGTGTACATTGAATAGCAGTTTGCAATGTAACGTCACTAAATGACAACTGATTTACTCTGACAGGCTTTCTTGATACATTCTTTTCACCCCTCATGAATTTGCAGGTCTGTCTTCAGTCCACTAAAAACTATGCTATGTGTTATGTTGTTTATGATAGTCATTGAAAAAACTGCGTATGAGAGTGAGTGTATATAGTAATAGTATGGCAATTACTAAAGAGCTATTTGTCATTTTTGCGCATTAAAACATCTGCATGGCTGATAGTTTTCTAAAGCCACTTTGGCTGGTAGGTCAATAAGTTAAGTCTGTTCCCTGTGTGTGAATATACTCTACACAACTGACTCTTGGCTGATGTTTCTGGGGAAAGTGCAGACAAAATTTTGGGGGAATTTTATCTACTGTAATAGAATTACCCTGTTACAGAATATTAAATAGACCTACTGAATGGATTTCATTACATAATACCGCACACTTTCCAGGGAGCAGCATGCTATAGTAGTAGTGTGTAGTAGGTACTACTACTCTGATGTGAACTTTGTATTATTTTGTATTGTTATTAGGAATACTTCTCATTGCCTCTGTATTTCCATGCTCAAATGGGATAATGCTCAAGCATCAGGCAGACAGACATTATTTAGCCACTTAACCACTTAAACCCCAGCATCCTTAATGTGTGAAAGACTTTCGTTGAGCTTGTCGATCGGCTGTTTTCAGCAAAAGCTTTCTCCGCAATTACAGAAGACCGAAAAGACACTAGTGTAGAGCCCTTAGGAACAAACATATAGGGTTTAAGTGGTTAAACCCTCTATACTTGTCAACTAACACTTAGTTGACCAGTGTTGGCTCTGTGCTTGTCTCGCATAAGAATAAGGATGCCAGAGGGTTCAAGTGGATCGATCACATTCCAGAAAACAACATGAGACATGTAGAACATCTTAAACTTTCAAGTCAAGGAGGACACAATACTTTCTTTTATAGGTATTTATAGAAAAACGCTTAGTCTATGTGTTTCGGCAAAGAGCCTTCGTCAGAGTTTCTTCAAATTCTCAGAAGACAAAACACACAAGCATTTTTCTACTCTGATGTGAGTCAATTTTATCCTCCTTGACTTGGAAGTTTAAAATGTGCTTCCTGTTTCATATCTTTTTGGAATAATGCTCACTGGATTAGTATGGGTTTCAGCGCTCCACAGAGAGCTGTTCTGTTGAAGCGCAAACCTCTTCGTCTAACGATTGACATGGATTATGTTTACGTTTGTGGCGATCGAACCTGCTGTGGCTTCCTGATCAAGGCTACAACACGGCCCTATAGCATCTTGTTCCGTTGACTTTTATTTTCTGCTTTTACCTGGCGCTCTCATCCAGGCAGAGGGCCTCAGAGCCAGTTGGCAGGAAGGATCTTGTCAAGAGGGAGATGACGGTGTCCTGGTCAAGGACACAGTATCAGGCCACATACACTTTGATGTTTGCTTCTCTCTTATTACCACTACAGGGTTTCCAGAGCAAAAGACTCGAGCGCGATTTATACTTCGTCATACGCTGAAAATAGTCAATCTACAAGCTTGCATCGGGACTCGTGTGAGCTTGTAGATTGCCTATTTTTGGCGCACGACGCCCTGTCGTATGACTCTTCCTCTTACAACAAAGATTTGTCTTTGTATTTGAGCACAGCTTGTAAAGCTAAAGGCCAAATGTATCCTTTTCATCATCACACACCCCTCGACAAAACAAGTGACACATATCACTTTTGAGATTACATCACATCAAGTCTTTATAAGTCGGCAAGGCAGAGCTCTCATTTGGAACTGAGAGCCTTGACCCCCCAGAATCTCCCTCTGGGGGTGGGGGGGGGGGGCGCAGCTCTCATGCCGCACTGTAGCATGATTGCATTTGACTGCAGCCAGCGCTCTCACCGTTGACCCACTGGAGTGGTATGATTGCCATCGTTCCGTATCTAAGATTCAAGTCTTCTGGACAAGCTGTCCCCCGAGGGAGAAGCGTTCTAGCTTAGCTTGCAGAAAAGGCTTTTTCATAATTGATAGGTTGTCTTGAGTGGCAACGGCGGTTGAATGCAAAGCATGTTGCATAAAGAGGCTCCTCCTGTGGCTGTATGGTTGCTATGGGTGGATAATTTAAAGGCTATTTATCTTAGTGTGCCTCTGTGTGTGTGTGGGTGTGTGTGTGTGTGTGTTTAATGTATGCTGATTTGATACTGCCGCTGCCTGTTTAATCAATACGTTGAGATCCAAGAAGCTCAGCAGCACTCCAGCGCATGCATGTCCTATATGACCATATATAGGGGACGATGTGCACTGAATCATCTATATGTGTATTATAGCTTCACTCTGGTAACCACATGAAATGTAGTGTACCTACTCTGGGGGCGAACATTCGGCTATTTCTGCCAAAGAGATTTGTTGTGGAGGGGGGACAAAATAAACCCCTCCCCTGGGGGACTCTGGTCAACACAGAATACAGGGTTCAAGTGCTGTCTCAGCAGACAGTATTGAGGCACTTGATGTGACATTAGAATGGCTGAATGGGACTAATTATTGTGAGTCATAGTCAATAGTACAGATCATTTTTATTTTCAGTTAGTTCACAACAATCAATTTACAATTTCAGGCATTTTAGCAGACACGTTTGTCCAGAGCATCTTGGACTTACAAGGGGCGACATCGGAGTAAATGTCATGAAGCCTGGTTAACAAACGACACGGTAAATAGTCACGTAGAGTGCAAAGAGAACAATGTAGTGCTTCAAAGAAACTAGGATACCAGGTAAACATCCAACCTATCTGTCTAAACAACGCGCTATCTAAATAACATTCTTAACAGTCCTAAAAGGCCTCAGTCCTCCGGAGAGGAGAATCCCAATGATATACCGTTGCTGTCGGGTGGAAACCTCCTATCTCCACTTTTTTTTTTCTTCTTTTAATGAATCAATGCTATTCGTAAACCTGCTCGTCTGCCTGTAGGATTTACAAATTATTAACCGACAAAAAGTATTAGCGCTTGTGACTAAATCTCAGAACTCCATTGGATCCATTGGAACAACACAGTTTTTTATTTTTAATTTCCTCAAAAGTAAGGAGGTTTCTCTACCAGACAGCAATGACACGATAGTCTCAGTGTGCGTCTGTTTTTGTTGTGGCGCTCCTAAAGATGATCTTCCTCATTAGCATGCACTTGACTTTTCTTAGGGTTCTGAACTATTTCCCTCTTTATCATTGTAATGTGTGCAACATTATGCATGCGTGGTGGTGGTTATGAATATATGAATAGTTGAGGAAATAAACTATGGTTACGGCGACTGAAGAGCTTTGCATGATCACTGAGAGAGGTGTGCACACATCAAAGAGGAACACAGACACAATCACACCTAAACACGCACGCACACACGTATGGATGCGCGCACACACTCTTACACTCTTTCTTACACACACCCACCCACACACACCACCACCACCACCACACCACCACATCACACATTATCCACACATCCAATCACAGCACTGCATTCTGCGCTGTCCTGCTAAGGCAGCTCTCTCCGTCTCCAGTCGCCCCGGTGATGGCTGCGTCCCAGTAATGGGGACGAAGCTCCCATGTGATGAGAGAGAGAGGGAGAGATAGGGAGTGAGAGAGTGGTGAGCTTAATTTACCGGCACTATTAGCCCAGATCTGGTTCTGGTCTCACTATCGCACGCACATACACATACACACACACACACACACACACACACATACACACCAAGCCTTGTGGAGCATGTCATAGGAAAAGGTGACCTACAGTACCGTCCGATTTGTCTGGGAAGAGAAAAGGTCTTTGTTTTAGGGATGCAACAGTTAATTGAAATAATCAATTTGATCTATAATGAAACATAATCAATTTGCGACACGTTATGTGAGCATGCTTATCGATTATGTGAATAAACCAAAGAGTGATAGATAGAATAATTGCTAAGAAAAGACTGGATAGATGCAGCCCTATTTCAGTTATTAGTTTTAACTTCAACTGTGAATACAGTATGTTATTATTAAGGTAGATACTATGAATAAGCCCCTCTGGGTTCCTTTCTAGTCTCTCCCTGCACTATGAACAGCTTGCTATTTTCCTTTTTTTTTTATTACTAAAAATAAACTAGACAAGTGAGCATCGAGGTGTGTGAGTGCCGCACCGTTTTTATGAAAATGATGTAGTCACAATATTGACTGCTGTGATTCTCCAATATGAAAAGAAGCTGCAATCTTTGTTGAAGAAAAAGAGTGATGGAAGGCGGATGGAAGCACGATTAAACAAAAATCATTGTTCTCAGAGTTCAGATGAGTGGGTTTTGTGTTTTTTTAGGGTTGATTGATGTGCTAATAATTAAAATTCTCCCTATTCAATATTGTCTTGTAATGGCTCTGTGGCTCACAGGAATGTGGTCTGGGCTGCGTCCCTTGCCTGCAGCTCTTAAAACCACTTAAACCGTATATACTTACAGTAGTTGACCGGTGTGTCCCCCAGGGCTCTATACTAGGGCCGCTCCTTTTTCCCCCGCCTAAAATAGCAGATATACAAGCACACAACGCGTCACAACGCGAATGTTTTCCACGGAATGGAGGACGCCAGCGTTGATGTGGTTAATTCTGTTGTTAATTACAGCATACCACTTATGCTCGTGGAACCACAGATTATGCAGCGGTTTGCACTCATCTCTCTCAGCATGAAATGTAAACTGAAGTTGCGTGCATCATCAGTTGTCCGGCACATCTCAGATTAAAGAGAACATATCTGTGCGGGGCTTATGTGTTGTCGGGCTTCCTGTTATGCCTTGTCTGTTCGAATCAGGTTTAAATATAGAGAGAGAGAGAGAGAGAGTCGACTGACTGGATCGGCAAAGGAAGCCCCACCACCAGAGCTGTATATCTGTGTGAGGGGGAGAAAGAGAGCCCGGTCTGCTCACTCAATACGCTAGGATGAAAGGGAGGTAGATGTTCACGTACTTACACTGCAAGCGCATTTTGTGTGCTTGTGTAAGTGTAAGAGAGAGAGTCATGAGTGGGAGGTGCATGTAGTGGGCGGATGCCTGGTAAGAAGGATTCACTGCAGCATGTTCACGATCACGTGTGTGTGTGTGTGTGTGTGTGTGTGTGTGTGTGTGTGTGTGTGTGTGTGTGTGTGTGTGTGTGTGTGTGTGTGTGTGTGTGTGTGTGTGTGTGTGTGTGTGTGTGTGTGTGTGTGTGTGTGTGTGTGTGTGTGTGTGTGTGTGTGTGTGTGTGTGTGTGTGTGTGTGCGTGCGTGCGTGCGTGCGTGCGACCTGTTTACACTCCCGCCTCATTTGGTGTGTGAGTGATATTGCTGCCTTCTGTCTGATGCTGTGAGGATCAACACTGAGGCTAATGCTAATTGCTAAACTGCGGGCAGGCAGCCAGCGCGGTCAGATAAATTCAGGCTATTTTACTACCAACAACAAGACGTTGCAAACCCCCCTCACAGCAGCAGTAAAGCATTTCCTTCAAATCCCAGAGGCACACACATCACATTATATTTCTGTAAACATGACATATTTTCCAATTAGCTGTATCTAATGTATCTTGTTAGTGTGATGAAGGAAGTCTGCTGTATTTTACCCAGATTGTGTACAGGCATGTAGGTTGGGATAGTGCTAAAAGACTAGCAGAGGTATGCTTGTACACTATGTCTTAATCACAGTTGAACAAAAAAAGCAGAATGTTGTAATATTTAGAGCCCGACGCGTTGAGTACAATAACAATTGCCTATGATCTTATGCTACCTCCAGGTTTCTCAGGTCAGCTGACTTGGTTGGGGGCTGCTAGTTGTCCCAAGAACTAAACACAGGCTCAGGGGTGACCACGCCTTTGCTGTCGCAGCCCCTAGACTATTCAGCATTCTCCTCCCTATCAGATCTGCTCCCTCCATTGAATCTTTGAAATCCAGGCTAAAGACTCCCTCTTATTCACTAGCTTTTGAATTCCACTGATATGGTTAATGTATACCGAACTTTGGTCTATGACAGTTGTTTTAAAATGTGTTTTATTAATGGATGTGATTAGATTTTGGTGTTCTTATGAAGACCAGATTGTGGTTAAAATCAGGACACATCAGCTGCATAATTGCCGATACTGATGTAAAAAAAAGAATACAAAATACAATAAAATACAAAATGAAGTAGTGGCCGATATATCAGCCAGACCGATTATGCAGGATAACTAAGGATAACTAAAGTTTAGGTGCTTTTCAGATTGATTTGAACGACATAAAGTAAATGTTACAGTAAAGCATAAATAATAGAAAAAAAGTTATATTTATTCATCTGAAATGGGCCATTCTGCATAATGAATGAGTACTACTGCATTTGAAGTATATTTTTTATCCTAATACTTTTGCTTAAGTCAAATTTTTAATGCAGGACTTTTACTAAAGTAAGTAAAACATACTGATTCGGAAGGAAGGTGGAGAAATAACTGCAGTTGTTTCACATGTCCAGTAGATGGCAGCATGGAGCATTATGTATAATGTTTATTCACAATTTAAATGTTTCTCTTATTATCAAGAGGTTCCAAAAATTGCATCATAGCCCAGACACAAGGTCCAGGTGATGCGATAAGTGTTGATATCATGGTGTTAGCATGGTTGCTCTCACTATACGTTCATTGAGTAACCAACTCCACCCCAAGACAAGGAAAGATGACAAAGGTAGCGTTGGAGTGAATCTATGGCATTCTGTGTAACAGTTTCCCTTATGGTTGGTTGCTCCCAGTGGCTGCAGTTTATCATCCATAATGAAAGATCATACATATGTCTGTGGTGTTTGTGTGATTAAACCCATAGATTTTGTTTCCACGGTGTGATATAAGTGGAGAAAGTGTGGTTTTGTCAGGTTACCCACAATGCATTGCAGCGCCTACATTAGAATGCACTGCTCTCATTGGTCTGACTCTATCTCATGTTGAAATTAACACAAATCCTCTGTTTCTTTTCTTTTCTTTTGGTATTGTTTTGGCAAATATACATGTTAATGTATATTTTGTGTTTTTCAGGTTGCTTTGTTGGGGATGGATATCTTATCAGCTCTAGTTACAAGATTACAGGAGAGGTTTAGGACACAGATTGGAACTGGTAAGATGTTTCTCACTTTCATATGAACATGCATACAGTAGCTATTCCTAAACCAGATAAACATAACTTACTTAAATGTTATTCATTTATTTATTTATTTCACACGTTACCAGAAAATAGTTCTCTCTACACCACCTTTTCTTTGAACATTTGAAGTTGTAGTGTTGTGTATATATTACTTTTCCTTGCTTTTCTTTTTCTCTCCACTCCTCCTCCCTTCTTTCATGCTATCATAGATAGTTGGTGTGTGTGTTCCAGTGTTGTACTAATGTGAGGTTTGTGTTTGCAGTTCTACCCAGCATGCTGGATCGTCTAGGAGACTCCAAGGACCAAGTTAGAGACCAGGACCAAGCTCTGCTACTGAAGATTATGGACCAGGCTGCTAATCCACAGGTACACACACGCACACACTCACACTCACACTCACACACACACACACACACACACACACACACACACACACACACACACACACACACACACACACACACACACACACACACACACACACACACACACACACACACACACTTCATTATTACATTCATTATTGAATTCATTATTGAATTCATTATTAAATTCATTATTAAAAAATATCTTAAGTATATTACTCCAAAATATAAGAAATTGACCAACCAGCAACTAATAACCTCTGGCTGTCTGTCTTTCTCTAAACCCCCCCCCCCCCCCTCTCCTCCCTCCCACCCTCTCTCTCTCTCTCTCTCTCTCTTGCTCTCTCTCTCTCTCTCAGTATGTGTGGGAGAGAATGTTGGGAGGCTTCAAGCATAAGAACAACAGGACCAGAGAAGGCCTCTGTCTCTGCCTTATCTCCACATTAAATGTGTAAGTAACAACATTCTCTGTTTGCATTCTGTCTTTCACATAATGTATGGGATTTGTCTAAATTGCAGGGTTGTCATATTATTAACCCATTAAGACCCGAGGCCGATTCTCCAAATGCCTTCTAAATCAGTAGTTCTCACACTTTCAAGATACAAAAAAATGTTAGCTTTAAAAAACAAAACAAAACAAAAACATTAGTTACACATTATTATGTGTGTAATAGCACTGGTCCATGATTTAATCCCAACAGCAGAAATATATCTCCTCTTAATCTCTTTTTATCTTGTTGTGCAATAAACTTAAAACATCTCCCACATTGGTGCACTGATCATGTGCTCCACGTGAGTCATGAGGACAATTTACATTTTATTTACATCTTATCCAGAGTGACTCACAAGAACTCAAGTGAACAAACAACAAGGTAAATAGTCACATAAGTAGAGCGCAGAGACATTGTAGTGTCTCAAAAGACACCAGGTAAACAATGAACCTAGTATCTGTCTAAACAACATGCTATCTACCTGAGTTCGAAAACCGACTGCTGTTATGTCACGCATGTCTAACATAGCAATGTGGTCATCTGTCACTGTTGGTCAGTACTTCGATTGAAAGCGGTCATGTAATAAAACAGCCGTCTGTCGTTATGGAAACGCGACTTTCTTTGGGCAAAACTGGCCATCTTGTGATGTTGCTGGTATAGATTTCGGTTCCTTCATCCTTCTTTTTCTCAGTTCACTATCGGCTGGAAAAGTGTTTGTCAGATGATTTGTGGTTTGGCAGAAAGTAGCGTTTTAAGTTCCCTTTCTTCACTGGTTCATTGCTGATCAGTTGTTGCAGGTACATACATTTTCCATTTAACATGACTGGGAAAAAACTATATCTCTATATCTCAGAGTTCTGCTTGGATATAGATGTCTGTCATCTATATTTAATCTCTTCCCGAACTAATTCTCAATACTGTTTGTCTTGTCTCGTTATCTGTGTTTGAAAAGTAGCTGTAGCCTATTACTCAACAGTAAACACACACCTGGACCATTGATATTATGCTGCCAGGACCACTCCTATGCTAATTTTCACTGCGCCACTCCCAACTCCCCTCATATGAGTGGGTGGGGGGTTCACATTCAAACCAGCAAGCTTGAATGCAGGATTGGATAGAGGATTTTATGAATGGATGTTTTTGTCTTTTTGTTGTTGTTGATGTTTTCAAATTGCTCTGTTTCGACCAAAAAGACCCTTACTTGTCAATCTTAAAGACATAGTTGCCCACAAACATATTTATCCAAGAACTTAAAAGGTAACACACTGTTGTAACTTTCTTGTTTCATGACTAGACCCATTCTTTTCCTGTGTGCGTTTATTTATATTAGACATATGAGTGTGAGGTTCCAAAAATTGCACCATAGCCCAGATACAGGATCTAGGTGATGCTTATGTGTTGGATATTATTGTGTTAACATGGTTGCTCTCACTACACGTTCATTGAGTAACCAGTATCACCCCAAGACAAGGAAGGATACTGATGGTGGTGCTGGAGTGAAGCTATGACATTCTGTGTAACAGTTGACTTAATGGTTGCTCTTCATGAATGTAGTTTATCCTCCACAATTAAAGATCTTACATATGCCTGGGGTGTTTGTGTGATTAAAACCATTTATTTTGCTTCCACAGTGTGATATAAGAGGAGAAAGTGTGGTTTTGTCAGATTACCCACAATGCATTGCAGTGCCTACATACTTACTGCATACTTACTCTCATTTGTCTAACCCTATCTCATGTTGTATTTATATAGACTACTGTATATTAAAGGTTCTATGACATTCATTTTCACTTTTTTTATTTTTCATGTTTTTGGGGGGGTTTTATGACCTCAATTACACCCCAAAAAACTGAACTTTGAACATTCAGTGGATTTTCTGTGGTCTGGGGTTTTCTGAATAATTAGGCTGAAAACTAATCTGTGATTGGCCCTTGGACTGTGAGATCACGGTCCATTATTCCCGCCCACTCTCCTCCTCGCCCCGCCCCTCCCCTATCCTTTTCTTTGGGGGGGGGCGGGGGGGGCGGAGCAGAGGCGATGATTGACAGGCAAAATCCCTCAACATCGACACACGCAGGCAAAGATTTATTTTTTGATTGCAGTTGAAAAGGCTTTAGAAATGTGAGAGAAAAACACCTGCAATGGCTAACTGGAGTGGAATTTTCAGTTAAAACTTTTTATACATGTTTTGAAGGACCATGACAAACACTTTTAATGTGTTGTAAAACTGAATGAAAGCTTTAACATACTGGTAACATATTGCAGTATTCTTTATGAAGTCCTATAGCTGGATTTAGTTTGACAATATAAATAATTGTATATGAATAAAAAGTGTCAGCCTTTTGTCCAAATGATAGAAATCGCTTTTTTGAAACAAATCTCATATTTCCTTTCAGCTATGGATCTCAAAGCCTGACACTCAGCAAAATTGTGCCGCACATCTGTAATCTCCTGGGAGACCCTACGAGTCAGGTTCGTGCTACTTCATAACATTCATAACCATGAGCGTTGACTGGTCCTTTTGAGCATGCTTGGTTTGTTGCACACTGCTGACACCAGTGGTTCTCAACCTTTTCAGGCCACGACCCCCCAAAATAATCATATTTGAACTGGGGATCCTCCACCCCGACAAGCACTTGGAATGAGTTGAGGCATTACATTTGGTTTGACTCGGTTCCACAGATAAATGTTGAAAATAGTTGATCTACAAGTTTATTTATGTTATAGTTTGTTGATGACCTTTGACGCAGTAATGGTCTTATTTATTTATTTTATTGTATAGGTATTAAAAGGGTCTTAAATAGTAACTTTAGAAATGTGCAGATGTCCTGTACACACTTATACTGTATGTTGGTTTGATTACTGTTTGATCATGTGGGGACCCCCCACAGGTTGAGAACCACTGGCTTACACAGGGATCCTCTTTGCAAGGCTGGCAAAGTAGGGAAAAATACTTTACAATGGAGAACATAGTGATATAGATTAACGTATATAAACCAGACACCATACCTAGGCAAGCAAAATCTTCTAATCTAGTCAAGAGTTATCATGAGACAGGAAATTTAGCGATAGCTGTATTATTGGGCATAGACTGCCATCTACTGGTGAATTACTGGTACAACACTTGACTGCACTGCAGCTTGGCTGATGATCTAATAATCTGATATGATTTTTTAAATTTCCGTTTTGATGCATTCATATTAGGGCACATGACATGCAACCTTTTCAATGCCTTGCTCAAGGGCAAATAGCTGTTGATGGCTGAATTGTGTATTTCTGGAATCAAACGCGTGACCCTCTATGTAGAGAACATTCCCACTTTAACCCATAGGCGACATTGCTTATGAATCTGCTGTCCAATGATAAGCTGGAAGGGACCCATCATCACCGGACAGACTCTTCCTGTCCAGAACAGGAAGCCATGCCCAGAGACTTCCCTTTCTGACTGTGCAGCACACACACTCAGACACAGACGCAAACAGACAAAAGCATTTTTCTTGCATTGCATTGAACTCAATTGCAAATAATAGACTTTTTCATCTCCTTGGTGGGCGCTAAAATTCACCAGCTGTCTTTTTATTTTGTGTGTGTTTTGTCAGACAAAAGTGTGGAGTGGTTGGCTACCTGCCCTCCGGTCTGTTACAAGATACTTCATCACAATTTGACAGCATTTGGCTGGCGTTTATTGTCCACATCCATTATAAATGTATATATTATGAGCGTAGACACATACTGTAGGAACATTTACACACATTATTACGTGGGTTCCCAAGCCTTTCCGTGTCAAGGACCCCCAAATAGCCATAGCCTGTGGCTGTGGCTCCCCTATTGCGAAATGGCCTAATCTACAAGCACACAACTCAGTGAGCTTGTAGATCTGCTATTTTTGACCAAATCTGGAAAATGTTTGAACATTTAGGAAAATGTGGGATGCCACCACCTTATGAATTGAAACCATTGATTCATTCATTTTATTCTCCTTTCCAATTGGCACCCCTAGCGGCCCCCACTTTGAAAACCACTAAGTGAGGTCCAGCAACTAGGGGACGCTGGCAAAGATGATAAACATGGCCTGTTATCAGGACATAGCATCAACTGTCTGATATTCATGTTGTTGGCCCAAACTAGGGAAAAGCAAACCTAATGGTTGGCAATCCCTCACATCCACCACTCTTCACTGAACTTGCGTTCCCCTAGGAGGGGCATGTAGGATGCCCAGAACAGAGACATTTTTTTAAAACGTCCTTCATACCTCAGTCACTGTACTTATATTAAAGAACAAAGGCGACCTGAGTGCACTTGTTTAGAGTTCAAAAGGTGACAGCTCCAGTCCAGGTGGTGAAGAGGTGCTCATGAAGTCAAAAAACGAATTATAGATGAAAGGAAGCCCCATGGGCTAACTCCAAGCACACTCCAGACAAGCAAGGCTTTAATTAATGAGTCAGGGCTAGTACAAAAAATATATGGACGACGGGACGTCACCCATTGGTTTCTACAGACCCGTATTGAAGCTGCTAGTTGAGCGAAAAATGGCATAAAATATCATGCGGTGTGAAAGAAGACTTGAAAAGGTTTAATTAGGAAATAAAACCAAGTGTAGGGTCAAGTTCCCATTGACTTCAATGGAATGACATTTCTTTGGTATGTGCTTGGAGTTTGCCTATCGAGCTTCGTTGCATCACTTTCCTTATTGTTAGGGTGTTATTGGTACGGGGCTGCAAATTGTATATTGATTGTGTACTAATTGTGTAAATCTTTTGATGTAGACATGTAGATGGAGGCTGTGATGTAAATTGCCATGTTTGCCATGTGATGCGTTCTGTGGACAGATATTTACAAGAGTGGACAATAACATTCTTATCTTATGTTAATAAGACACATGTAATGTCACCTGTGTTTACATTCTCGTGTGAATTGTTTTGGCACAGTTCAGCTATACAGTTTCAGTTTCATCTTACAAAGGTTTGATTGATTGGTGTGTGTGTGTGTGTCCATCCATCCTGCAGGTGCGAGATGGAGCCATGAACTGCCTTGTAGAGATCTACCGCCACGTAGGAGAGAGAGTAAGGATGGACCTGGGCAAGAAAGGTCTACCTCAGTCACGGTCAGTTCCTCTACTGCAGCCTCTGTTACAGCCAGTGGTGTAGTGGGGATTTTTTGGCCGTGGGGGGGCGCAATGCACGCACATGCACGCGCACGGTCGCCGATTGAAATAACCAATTAGATATGTAGGCCTATTAATTATTAACCCACCACATATTGAATTGTATTCTCTTTACTTGCACAATGGGGATACTTTATAATTGTGTTGTCGTCTGTACCGGACGAAATAATTATCCATTTACCCTGCAGAGGTCTGTAAATTCAGGTCATTCATAAATCCATCAGCCACTGCATGTTATCCAAAATATCCTTGGACTGCTTAAGACAATCTGAATGCTGTGCCTCCTTTTAATAGTAGCCTACAGTACTTAACAGGTCACACACTGGACCATTGACATGCAGCAGTCATTCCTATGTTAATTTGCGTCGTTGTCACCCGGCAGCTTTTGTCAGAGTTGATGTTTTTGATCAATACCGGGTATACCCGTGCATGTGTGGGCGCGTCAGGTAGGAGCTATTGTTAGAAGTAAATTGAATGCAGTCTCACGTGTGGGCACGTGCGTGGACCTCAAACAACAGTGGGGGCGCCGGCGCCGCTCACACCCGCCGCTCACATCCGCTCCGTGCTACGACACAACTGGCTACGGCAACTTCTCTTACTGCAGCCTCATCAGTGCGTAGATCCTTCATCTACCGCAGCCTCTGTTATCAGTGCATAGATCATTCATCTACTGCAGCCTTTGTTATCGCAGCATGTGATTATGGGGACACATAATGGAGAAGCAAGGTTTTTGGGGATAATTCTTTCCTTAAACATCAACTAATCGACACAAAGACACGTTGAATATATTTTTTTATAATCTACTAAAACAAGTCTGATTAACCACTAAACACTGTATTATTCTTGGTTGAAATATGGTGTTGTACAAAAATAGTGGAAAATGGCACATAATACAAGCTCTGTTAGTACATCTGCTATTTTCATATCATCCAGCCCGAATCATTGCAAATGCAGGGAACTCACTTCAAAGGCATCACATGAACACCTCTGTTAAAGACGAGAGGCATTTAGACATTTTGAACTCTAAGGAATTACCACAGCCCAAATGTTCCTGCTAGTATGAATATCCGTTCTTAAGGGGTATAGTGAACACTTTTCACACTACACTTAACCCTGGGCATAACCCTTTTAACTCTTAATTAAACCTCCACAGCAGGCTAACCGCGTTTGCAGTGCTAACCCCCAAAACACGGTTGTTAGAACAGTAGTATGAAACTTTGTGGGTTGTGAAATTGTGCCATTACCTGGGGTCGATTTATATCATGTTTCAAAGTAGTTTGAAACATAATATAAATTAACTCTGGATTAAATTAAAGTCGTTTGAAACATGATATACTCCAAGTTAACCCAGGGAACTAGGTTGAATACAAGTGAACCAAATAAAAGTAGTTTGAATCCTGATTTAAGCCAACCTATGGTTGAAGTTGACCCTAACACTGGGTTAATTCAAGTGTGAAAATCCTACTGGTGGCTCAAACGCTGAATGTGTTGAACACTTAACTCCTATGTCCTGGGTTAGAATCTGGGTCAAGGACCTTTTTCATGTCATATTTCATCCCACCTGAATACTTCTCAGCACCTGTCTAAAAACCTCACAGTCACTATACAGATTGGTATGACTGGTCTGGCTAGTATTAACCACTGAAGCACTATTTTTATTTTTTTTGTATGTCAATAGCAAAAAGTCGATCTACAAGTAAGCTTTTAGATTGGATATTTTCATCAAATGTTCACCTGTTTTGGCCAAATGTTCACCTATTATGACGTGAGCAGAACAGGCATGATAGGGTTCATGTGGTTGACTTTCCACCTCACATCGTCAGTGTGTTCCGGTGACCCAGAGTTCTTTTTTTGCAGGGGTCCAGGAAATGAGTCTGTGTATTTTTGGATGCACAGACTCTGTTGGTGATGAGTACAGCGTCTTGACCTATTTAATAGTTCTCTTGAGAGCCCTCAGCCGTCTGGAATGAGCCCGTTTTGTGTGACAGAATGACTGCTGGACCCAAAGGCATTCTGACAATTCCTATTGTGATTTCAACATCTTAGGTCTTTACACGCCGGGTTTAAAAAAAAAATGTGATCAATTCACCCAGATTCTTATTTTTTTTCAGAACTGTTGTTTGTGTTACACGGAATGTACATTTTTATACAACGTATCATTTTGCTTTTAAATGTTTATGCAGAAGGTATATTTTTAGCTTCCGCACATTTAGCTTTAGAGTGATTTTAACATTATTGTGACTTCAGCATGTCAGAATGATTTTAACATTGTAGTGGTTTCAACATGTTAGAAGTGATTTTAACATGATGAATGTCTAACGACCGAAACGTCGAAATAAAGAGCAACGTTTTTTGCAAGTTCCTTACAGTGTGCAGGTCCTTTTCTTTGATTTCACCATCAGAGATCTCCTTCTGAACTCACCATTGCCCAAATACCATCGGCTTCGGATTATCACGTTTAATCAGACTATTGATTGGTCTAAGTAGGTGAGATACTGACCTACCTTTAACCTGTTTTTGTTGGTTGATGAAAGTTTGGGCAAACGCTCACCCCAAAACATGATTTACGATTCTGTGCCTATCGGTACATAACTCGGACGGCTCAAGAGAACTTGGCAACGTTCGGCACGGCAACTCGCTCGCTTTAGCTCGCTCGGTGGTGCCTATCGCTCAATTTCGCATGAGACGGCGCGCCTCCGTCATGGTCCAAAACTATACTTTATACAAAACACCTACTGAGCCCCGTCGGTAGGTCAGTATCTCACCTACTTAGACCAATCAATAGTCTGATTAAACGTGGGAGCTCAGTATCTCACCTACTTAGACCAATCAATAGTAAATGTGGTAATGTCCCATTCAGTGCATTGACAGCGTCCGAAATGGGTGCAAATACATGTTCTTCTTACTATGTCACAGTTCATTATAAAACTGTGCTGATATGTTGTGTCTTTTTCTTCCTTCAAAAACATTAAATAACAGTTTTGTCATTCTCCCCCTCAGGTTGAATGTGATCTTCAGCAAATTCGACGAAGTCCAAAGATCAGGGAACATGGTCCTGTCTCCCGTCTCAGGTCAGTTTGGAACCCTGCTTCTTCCTCGGCTCTCTCGTCTGTCAGGCACCACGCCAGTAATGATCTCATGCAGGTTTTTTTCCCCATTATGTAGGGTGCGTTTGATGAATACCTCCGAACAACGCGCGCGTATCCCCTGTACACGGCGGCCTTTCGTCTTGGTTTCTACCGGTCACAACAGCGGGGCGTGTTTGACGTCTTTCACTCAGGGAGCGCAACCCGATCCCGCGTCTTTGTGCTCCTCCGGGAGGCGATGAGCTTTCATCCCCTTCTCACTGGCAAGAAAAATGACCCCGCACAACTGTGCCAGGGGGGTGTTGAAAGGAGCCTGAACACAAGTGCAAAACAGTCCCCGTTCCCCAATGTACAGTATTTCATAAAGTATTGTTAAACACTTTCAACCTGGCATCCCTTTTTTTGGGCTTGTCATTTTCAAAATGTTTTGCTATGCTAAGATTTGCTATTTTCACGATTTTCATCATACGACGATGTCGTGAAAAAGGCAACACGTGTGCACGGACACATGCACGAACGCATTTTTGCATGCACAACTGGTTCTGCTCAAGTCGGTCCGTTGTTACACACTCAGTCAAATCAACACTCAGGGTCTTACAGTGTACTGTTTCCCCCGTAAGTGGTGTTAATGAATGGGTTGAGAGTTGGATTCAAACACGTGTCTTTGGCTGTTCATGGTAAAAACCATCGTGACCACCAGTCTGCATAAAATGTAATCATCGTGCATCCCCTTAGAGTTGCAATGGTCTATCAAAGAAAATTTCAGTTTTTCACCCCAAAATCAATGATTTAATTTATTTTCTTTTAAAAGTAAAAAAAAATAATATCAAAAATATGTATTGTGATCTTGAAGATTTGCTACTTTCCCACAACACTGTTGTACGGCAAAGTATGTATGCTCCAAAAAGAATGCTTCTTAAAAAGTAATCATCAACATCAACAGCAATCAACATTCGCTTAGAAGATAATCAGACAATTGCAAGCCCTAGTTGATTCACCGTGCTCCCGGCCTACGGTGTGACCATCAGGCTGTCGCCGCCATGAAACGTTAACCCCGGTCGGTCCACGGCGGCGTGCAGAAACCCAGGCTGTGTGACACAGGATAGGCCTGTGAGTCCTCTCTCAACCCTATTGTTCACTTTCCCCCCGAATCCCCAACCCTGAGCGCCGGCCTAATCTCTGCGGTCACAAGGCTCGGCTTTCATCCCCCCAGGGCCCCCCCCCCCCCCCCCACCACCATTAAAAACAGAAAGGAGACGGGACACTTGTGCTTTTTGGACGACACCTTAATATGGGCTAATTCTGCGCGCAGCCCGATGACTCGAGGCGCACAATGCGCCGTTTCTCTTCCCTGCAAATGGGATGATTAGATTTGACGACTCTGTTCGCCCAGCAACAACAAGGCTTTTACTCTGCGCCAATAGCTTGTTTGTCTACAGGGGTGTTAAACATTTAAGCTCCTCTGTGCTCTATTAGTGTTCTTGACCTTGTGAGTGTGTGTGTGTGTGTGTGTGTGTGTGTGTGTGTGTGTGTGTGTGTGTGTGTGTGTGTGTTTTTGTGTTTGTTTGTGTTATTGTGCGCGTGTGTGTGTGTGTATGTGTGTGAAAGCCTTTCACACCGAGAGGCCCCCAGAAGCCTCATCTAAAGGTCTGTGCATACAGTATGTCAGTACCGCTAGACAACTGACAGATCCGGAGACATGACCTGAGCAGGGGAATGTAAAGAATCAGGATTGCCTGGATTCCAGGTTAAAGAGAATGAGAGAGACAGAGAGGGGAGGGGGGTTCCAAGAGAAGGAAGGTGAGGGGGTGGGCACGATATATGGGGAGAAGTGGAAGAAGGAGAAATGGAGAGAGAGATGGTAAAGAGAAAGCAAAAGTGGAGAGAGAGAGGAAGAAGGGTATACAGAGAGAAAGAGAAAGAAAAAAACATCAACACGAGAGAGAGAAAGGGGAAAGAGTCAAACGCTCACTGACAGCAGCACCACAGAGGAAATCCAGGGCTCTTAGTCCCAAAACAACCGGGGGCCTTTTATTTTGAAGGAGGAAGGGGGTGTGACAGCAGCTGTCGGCCGTGCAGTCACAAGACCAGGTTGTAGCGGAGAGGAGAGGAGAGGGGGAGAGGTGCAGGGACATTGCAGTCAGTGCAACAGCACCACGGGACGGCTACATTTCCTCTCCTCTGGAGCTATCAGCTGTTTGTGTGTGTGTGTGTGTGTGTGTGTGTGTGTTTGTGTGTGCATGCGTGTGGGCGTGAGAAGGGGTGTCGAGCAGCTCTGTTGCAGCCATGACCACAGGAGAAGGTACTGTCTGCCTCTTTGGGGTTTCTTTTTAGCTCATTAACGATTAACGCTACTTGTCAGGTCCTTTTAAGACTGCTGGTCAGAGTCCAGCTGACCCTCTCTGCAGGTAAATGCATCGCACGTATCTTCATTCTGCGAGTGTCGCCTCGTTCCTGGCGCTGTTCTGGTGCGTCCGGGACATGTTTATTGTTGTCGTTTGATTAAGAGCATACTAGCTAACACGCTGTGTATTGTTGTTATTGAAAAGAGAAAAGGTACTACATGAAGTTGAGCTCAGATCCTGCAGGTAAACGCATCGATTTTCTTATACTTCGCTGCACAATTAGTCATCCTATGGATGCACACATAAGTCTCTTCTAGTAATATATGCATGCAGGCAGTTAATGCGTTTCCCCTCTCTCGTATGCATAAGGTACGAGTATCTGCAATGAGACTGTTGGTACAGTAGATGTTATACTTTTTTAGATTCTATGGAGAGTTTTTCTTGTAATGGACAAGGTATTTGCCCATATACTAAATGTCTTCACAATCCTCTTCTAACACATTAACATGAAGGTGAGGTGAGCCTCTACAGGTGAAGAATTTCAGTTATACAATGCACATGTTTTTGTGTTGATTCAGTCCTGTTACAGTAATCTACTCAGACCTTTAACTAATTGAGTAATTGAGTTGAACCTCTGTCTTCTTGTATAAGATATCAGCGTTTCCTGCAGGTAAACATATCAGGTCATGGTAGTTAATATTTGATACGGCTGTAGGCCTTTGCGTCATCACCTAGGTATTCCACAGATCGTGTTATTTCTCTCTTTTTTTTCCTCCTTTCCGTTTCCATTGTTGTTGCTGTGATATTGATTGGCTAACAGAGCTAATTACACCGGAATTACCATGTCGCATCGAATGCGACTGACGGTCACCGTCAATGTCTAGTCAAACTTAATTAATTTAGCACCTTAATTTATGTGCAAGAAACAAAACTATGCATAGTATTTGGGCACATCCGTATGCCATATAAAGCAGGCGCTGGACCAAAATAAGACGGTGATAAAACGTGAAATGAGGTCTGCACACACTGTAGATCTCGTTTATTGGCACATCCACTGCTGGTGTCTGTGCCAATAAATTACATTCACAGTGTGTAGACCTGCTTTCATGTTTTATTAAAGAATAAACAAAATGCCTGCCATGCACAAATACTGCATATTTCTGCACAGATTAAAGCAACATAGCGTCCATGCAGAAATTCTTCGCGATAGGACATGTAAAAGAAATACAGTATAGAGAGGTCTTTGTCAGAGGCCTACTGCAAGGCCCCCAGTTTTATAGTGCAGGCCAATATTGGGTTCTTCAGTTCAATCGGTCTTTGTGGTGCTCAGGGGACAATGTGCTGTGTTCCTGGCGAGTTAATGGCACCCAATGGCACTGGGAAGGACATGGATTCCAGGATATATTATGCAGGCTTGCCTTGCCTTCCACCCCTTAGGCCAGTGGTTCTCAAACAGTTTCATGTCAAGGATTGATGTGTATTTGGCAGCGGACGCCCATTTGAAAAGATTGTGTCAGGGACCTCCATAAGAAATGATTTGTTAAAATCTTGAAAATATGTTGCATCGTGGGCTTGTAGACCGGCAATTTTGGAATAGTCGGAAAATAAATTAGGACTTAAGGGCCGTTCACACTAAGCACTATAACTATAAAAATATAGTTTTAAAAATCATTCTAAGTCAAGTGGATGGCAGAGTTCACACCAACTATAAAAATAATACAATGGTGAACGTTATAGTTATAGTTAACGTTATAGTTATAGTGCTCAGTGTGAACGGCCTTTTAAGTGTTTAAACTGTTCCTCATATTACCCTTGAGGGTCCCCAGACCCCTCTCTGAGAACCAGTGCCGTAGGCTGTGTATTTTAGTCCTGTTTACATGACGACATCAGCGTGCACCCATCCATTGTCTCATCGATTAATATTAGATAAGTTCAATGAGGCCGTGTTTGCTGTGATCCCGACAGATTTGACTTGTCTTGTGATTATTGATCAAACATCTGGCCAACGATCTGTGAAGAATGTAATGCGTAAACTGATTACGCTCACTAGGCAGAATACTAGATCAGTGTTTATGTATGTTGTGGACGGATATTGGGTCACTGGGCTGTTGCTGTGAGCTCTCAGCACGCTGCATGCATTGATTAATTGACGACAGTGTGGGTCATTGTTCAGTATTGATCGGCTGTAAATGATGGGAGGTGGCTGTCATGCCGATGCATGCTGGTCACGCAGAGATAAAGCGACAGACATCTTAACCTGGATATGTTGCATTCTACTTGCTTTCTCGCTTGCTTGCTTTCTTGCTTGCTTGCTTGCTTGCTTGCTTGCTTTCTTGCTTTCTTGCTTGCTTTCTTCAACTACGTGAACCCTTGCGTCCCTACTCTGGGGCAAACATTACCTGAAAATAGCAGATCTACAAGCCCACAACGGTTGTGTGCTTCTAGATCTGCTATTTTCAACGAAGAGATTTGACGTAGAGGGAAAAAAGGAGGGGACCAAGTATAGACCCCCGGGAGACGCTGGTCAACAAAGTGGTTAAAGGACAACTTTGTTTTTTTACAACCAAGGTTTATATTTTAGCTTGTAATTAAAGTAAATAAAAGATGAGTGTTATTTTTTTTTCATTTACAGCTTTTTTATTTTTTTAAAGATATTTTTGGGGGCTTTTGTGCCTTTATTTGGACAGGACAGTAGGCTGACAGGAAATGGGGAGAGAGATGGGGGGGAGACATGCAGCAAAGGTCGTCGGGAACAGGAGTCAAACCCGCGACACGCTGTCAAGCTGGATTACCAGCATATGTGGTATGCGCCTGGACCGCTAGGCCAGCGGACGCCCCCACAGCTTTCTATAGTTTTAGCAATTTTTGCGATATTTTTTACAGTGGGCGGGGGCATTCTGTCCGGTGGCTAAATATGCTTTTTTTACACAATAAAAAAGGTCCTGTGGTCTTTGATGGTTAGATGTTACTGGGGGCTAGAAGAGCGACTGTAAATAATAATAAAGAAAACGCTGGGTTATTGTGTAAAAAAATACATATTTAGCCACCGGACAGAATGCCCCCCACCCACTGTAAAAAAAAAACGCGAAAATTGCTAAAACTATAGAAAGCAGTAAATTTAAAATGTATTTACTTTAATTACAATCTAAAACATAAACCTTGGTTGTAAAAAAACAAAGTTGTCCTTTAAGCTCACATTGTAATCTGTGTGTATTCCCAACTGTACAAAATAATTTAATGTAGTAGTACAATATGTTTTTTTTTTTAAGTTTAATCATTGTTATAGTGTTCAGTTACACAGAGCACTTTATTTAACTGAACATATATTTTCAGGTGGGACACTAATTTCAACCAAGCTGGCAGAGAGAACCCCACAAAGATCACTCATCAGCTTCAATTTTATAGCGTTCCAATTTGTTTTTTTTCTTGCTCATTTGTGTGTTTCATCACTTTCAATTTCGCTTGTTTACCCTATATCCTGTATGAGTTCTCTCTCCTGATTGGATGTAATTGATATCCCAACCTGAAAAGGTATTATCTGTTTACTAAAGAGCTGGAGAGATGGGGAGAACCACTGAACAAACACTCCATAGCAATGATTATTAAGGGAATATAGAGCTATTGAACACTAATGATAAACCAAAAATATCACTTACACCCACTTTAATCATCCAGCTCTGGCACCAAGATCAGAATATAGAGCTAGTATTTAGCACTTCCTTTAACAGCACCGCCTTTAACTTGACCCGAGATCTTTGCTGAAGCGTAGCCTACCTGCTGGGTTTGAATAAATAAGCTGCCGGGTCCAGATGACGCACACAGCCCCAGGAGGGCCTGTGGTGTGGCGGTGAGGGATGACAGGAGCTGCCCTGGGCCAGGTCGCAGACATGGCACCCTCTTGAATAATGGACACCGTGCAGGAATGGAAAGACTGAGGCTGAGAGCTTTTCACTCTGCCTTGCCGTCTGGGGTTTTTCTGGCCAACAGCTGACCTACACAAACTCGGGTCCGTTGTACAGTTTTTGTGCAGTTTGTTGAAACAGACAGACTGCGGAGGTACTGTTGGGGAATTGATCTTAATCAGTTCAGAGTCTGTGTTGTTGGCATTAACTACTGGGCCATTAGGGGGCAGCAATCTTGTGATTTGACACTGGTAGTGATACCCACGGCAAAGCTTCCCTATATACACTTTTTTCTTATGACGAATAGCAGAAATAGCTGATCTACAAGCTCAGTGTTGTGATTTTTGCTATTTTGTCTTTTGGAAAGATTTCACCTATGATGATATACCCAAAATAGGGAGTCCAGGTTGAAAATACTTAATCATATGAGGACATTTTGTTTGCTGGGAAACACAATCCATTTTTGTGCCTGCTTTTGAACTAGCCGTCAACGCATAATGCACAATGTCTCTATTATGTATTCTCTCTCTGTCCCAGTGGTTTCCCCAGAACACTTTTCTCTCTAAAGGCAGTTTAGAAAAGCCTCCTGAACAGCATTTTTACTCCATAACAACAATGAAACGCTCCAGTGAAACCGGCGCTAATGACATCTCTTACGGTGGGGGGGGGGGGGGTGTTTTCTCATGTATTGAGTCAGCAGCTGTGGCTGTAACCGAAGACATTATCCTGCATTGGATCATCTGGTTGCATGAATGGATGTGTATGTGGCAAGGAGGAGGAAACCGTGAATGGAAGCTTGAGCTATGTGAGAACCTCGTCCTCCCAGATGACTGTTCTGATCCTGGGTGAATGACATGGGCGTTCCCTGCATCGCTGTGAAGCTTTCTCCTTCTTCTGTATTGTACAATAACTTTGGTGTAGGTACTGTATATGGTACAGGATCACAGAGAGAGAGAGATGCCCTGGCTTCTGGATATATCTATCTATTTTATCTATCTTAAAGGGCAAGAACACTTTGGTAGAGGTTTGGGTTGTGTAGTTACCTTGCCATGATGTAACTCCAAGAAATCTAAAATAATTACTCCTTTGATTAGAAATTGATAATTCTAAATATGCTCCTCATTGACTTACATTGTACGGTGAAACAGCTCTCAAAGTCTCTCTTTCAGCCCGTAAACGAACGTAAACAAAATTGACAGTATAGAACATCACCAAAACCAGTACTTTTTTTTTAATATATAAAAATGTTAACTTCCTGTTGATTTAGCTATTTTTATTAGGAAGAAACCTGAGCTTTGTTTGTGTTCGTTTATGGGCTAAAAGAATGACTGTGAGAGCTGTTTCACTGTACAATGTAAGTCAACGAGGAGTATAAATATTTTGAATGATACATTTCTAATCAATGGAGCAATTTTTTTTGTATTTCTTTTCCACCTTTGGAGTTACATCATGGCAAGGTAACTACACAACCCAAACCTCTACCAAAGTGGTCTTACCCTATAGTTACAGTTCTTTTAGTTATTTTCATTTCTCTCCCCAATTAAGTATTATACAGTCCCCACCCATCCATACTGTGCTGCTAACTATTATCCTGGGGAGACCACCACATGACTCTCATGCACATGGAGTCACCAGCCGCTCCTCTTAAACCTGACAGCGATGGGTTTCACTGGCGTGTATGCCATTTCCACTCCAGTCGCCCTCAAAACCCTCGCCCCCAAGATGTGCAGAGGTATCGTGGTGGGAGTGTTTGTTTGTTTCACATGATTACCCATTCCATCCACCACGGCTTGCCCACTTTGCCGACGAGCTTGTCGCGACACGCTCAGTGCATCGGCTGCTCGTTGCGGGCACTCGTTCACCTGACAGCTCGCCAGCCTTGTTTTCAACAAAATCAAACAAAATCATGCATTTGTTGTAAATCCTTGCACATGCGCGGAACGTCGAGTGAACTAAAACGAGCGCTCCGCAAAACAACGGGGTTGGGAATCGATTACATGGCTTTCACTTGCAGAGAGAGTAACACGCCCATGTCCACGCTGTCTTCCCCAGTTCCCCTCCCCGCTGCACAGGCTCCCTGACCACACAGTAGGACACACAATCCCCTGTCGGTTTCCCACTCGCCGACACTGACATTACTATTGTGTTTACTGGAGTGCCCGGCCAAGCTGATGGAGGAACTGCTGACCTCTTTGGTGGGCCTCTTCGGCGGTGTTCTACCACTATACCCGGACGTCTCACGAAACGACCACCGTTAAAAAACAAGTTTGGAAGCTCATCGCACATACCTGACATAATCTTAAAATCCTCCTTCTCTGGCAGGGGAGCCTTTCATCCCAGCCCCAATGACGCAATGCAACGCCTCACCTCTCCTTAGTCATTTTGTGAATTAGCAGCAGAGAGATCTCCTGTCAGACTCTGTTAGGGTCCGTAAGGTTCCCCCAGACTTCAGACAACGGCAGGCTGCCAACTTGTGACCTGCTGGCATTCAACCCAGATCTCAGTTCAGAGGCTTCGAGCTGTGTGGAAGACACACCATATGATATGGGTTTGAAGTTTATTGTAAGGCATACATATCTCCTTACATACCGTATCTCAGTTAAACACTTTCCCTGAAAAAAACATGTAGGCATGCTTTTTATTGTTCTGTGATGAAGTAGCCTGTTTTATGAAAGCTATTTTGATTTGCGAGGAGTGCATTGGAAAGTTTTTCTTTTTTTTTTACTTTAGAGGCTTCCCCTTTTGAACCAAAGAGCACCTTCCAAAAACATTTATATCTTTTGCTAGTCAGTAGAACGCCCTAGACCTCCTCTTTTTCTGTTTTCATGTTGGACTCAATGAAAACACACGTCCCTGCTTCCGGTGACTGATATTGTCCGTCTAATGCATGAGGAGACCTTCATTTTTGAATGAGTTATTTCATGCATGGATTTCATGCATGGACCTACGGGACTCAGTCATGCAACATTGCATTACAGAAAATAATAACAACTGATCAAAACATGATTCAAAATTCTTTAGAAGGACAAAGTCAGTCACCAGAAGCAGGGACATGTGTTTACAATGAGTCTCACATGAAGTTAAAGGGGAAAGCAGCTCAGTGTCCGCCCTGAGATTGTGAGGTTGTGGTTCAATACCCGGCCGAGTCATACCAAAGACTATAAAAAGATTGTACCCAATGCCTCCTTGCTTGGCACTCAGCATAAGCAAGGGTTGGATTGGAGGTAAGTCCCTGTGTCATACTATCATGTCCAGGGGGTGTACTTGTACATCAAGCCGCCCAACGCTACAGAAACAGGAGATAAGCTCCTGAGTCTGACCATATGGGACACATGGCTCTGGAACCAGTGGTTCCCAAGGCAGCTATATAGGAGGGAGGCATGTCGGATCGTATGAATCAAATATCTAAATACTGAATCAGGCAACTTAAAAACTGTCTGGGGTGCACACAAAAGCCTGAGTAGATTTGAAAACGACCACCAGAAGTATTTTTTTAAGTGAAATACCCCTTTAATTGTGAGCTACTATAGTAAATGCTTGTTGTCTTATAAGAGGTATATTAGTGTGGTAGAGTACACATTTAGTTTACCATGTTATTAGTCACTGTTTTGTTACCTTGTAAGGAAAAACAATATGTAAACGCTGCCATCTAGTGGATGAACAGGTCACTAGGACTGTTGCTGTCCTTATATTCTTTAATATCAACACACATTAAACCAGCTCAGTGGCCTTGTGGTTAGAATGTCTGACCTGAGAATGGGAGGTCGGGGTTCAAACCCTAGCTGGGTCATACCAAAGACTAGAAACTAGCCCAGTGCCTCCCTGCTTGGCACTCAGAGGGTAAGTCCCTGCAACATACTAGTGTTAGGTCTCGGGGGTGTACTTCTACACCCCCTCCCACTCCCTCAGGCCTGGTGATGCCAACCTCCTGTACACCTTTTCAGACTTGCATTCCCCGCCTAATTCAACTCTCCCTTTTACCTTTCACATTTTAACACTTTAGTTATGCTTAGTTTTTTTACCCATTTAACTAGTTATGTTCCTAATGAAGTTGATCTTATTTATTTTGTCAAGCTGCCTCATTCTACTTTATTAAGACTTGAAGCTGATTCTACAAATGTCTTCTAAACAGTTTTATGAAAAAATAATTTTGCGTCAGTGGTTCTCAAACTTTTTCATGTCAAGGACCCCCAAAATGATATGTATTTCTCAAAATATGTTTTCCAGGGGCCCCCAGAAGCAAAGATTTGAGTTAAAATGTTCAATTTGAAAAATATATATATTCAAAGATTTGCTCAAATTCTCAAGATTTTTCAAAAATAGCAGATCTACACGGCACCAAGTGGTTAAAATCTAAAATGACATGCTTGCCCGGTCTTAATGGGTTAAACAGGTTCCTCATCTCTGGGCCACATGGCTCTGGAACCCTTGGTTCTCAAGAGTACTTACTTAATAATAACACACTGTGTAATGAAAGTATTGAGTCATTATTATCTGTATGAACATAGCCTAGTCCTGCATTGCCCATCTTTCTCATAGATTGTTATCTGTATGAAAACACACAGCATGGTGCTGTAGATATAGAACAGTGGTTCTCAACCTGTGGGTCGGGACCACCCAGGGGGTCCCCACATGATTTTGGGGGGTCCCCAGATGACAGTGAAGAGACAATTTAAGGACAATTAAAACCTTTTTTAATACTGAAAAAAAATATTACTGCATCAAAAGTAATCAACAAACTATACTATAAAAACTGGTCAAACATTGGCCAAATTGTCAAATAATATAAGAAAGAAGCAAAAATGTAGTAAATAGCCGATTACATGCAATGCGAGGTGTTGTGAGCTTGTAGATCTGCTATTTTCACAATAGTTATTTGTAGAACCAAGTCAAGCAAAATGTAATGCCTCAACTCCTACATTCCTTATTTTGAGGGGTCCCCAGTTCAAATATGATTATTTTGTGGGGTCACAGCCTGAAAAGGTTGAGAACCACTGATATGTAGAACACATATGATCTCTATGAAAGGGCACAGCATGGCTACGTAGTTATAGATCAGCCGTCTGTCCGTCCATCATGCCTCCACTCTCCCATCCCTCTCTCCTGAGTCATGATGACATCACATCTGTCCCTGATGCCCCGCCCACATTCTCCTCCTCTAGGGATTCATCCCCCGACACCTCTCTCCTCCTCTCACCCCTTTCCTCTTCTCTCTGTCTTTCTCTGTCTGTCTGTCTGTCTCTCTCTCTCTCTCTCTCTCTCTCTCTCTCTCTCTCTCTCTCTCTCTCTCTCTCGCTCTCATTCTCTGTCTGTGTGTCTGCCTCTCTCTCTCTCTCTCGCTCTGTCTGCCCTCCCTTCATTCTGTTCTCTCTATCCAAACCTTCATCTCTGTTCCTCTGTATAAGTCCTCTTTCTATTTCAGAGGCAGTATCAGTCAACAATGTTAAACACCTTTCTAGTTTTTCCTATAACTTAAATAGGATGTAATTAATGAATCACTATTACATTGGCAAGGGAAATACAACCTATAAACTAAGTCATGTGCAAAAGTCATCTGCATAATACGCTCCCCACGCAATTCTATTATTTAATAAATTCTGACAGATAAATGGGATGTAAAAGGAAACAGTCTAAATTGGCCTAAAAGGATTTTCTTTCTCAATGAAACCGTGGAGAAAGATTACACAGTCAGCAGACTTTCTGCCTCTACAGTCTCTTCCTGTACAGCTAAAGCCTTCTCTTCTCTTCTCTTCTCTTCTCTTCTCTTCTCTTCTCTTCACTTCTCTTCTCTTCTCTTCTCTTCTCTTCTCTTCTCTTCTCTTCTCTTCTCTTCTCTTCTCTTCTCTTCTCTTCTCTTCTCTTCTCTTCTCTTCTCTTCTCTTCTCTTCTCTTCTCTTCTCTTCTCTTCAATTATTTCATGTTGCATGCTGGTCTTGAGGTGTCCCTCAACTCTGGGAGTCAAGCAACCTCTGCATCTCAGCACACAACAGCCACAATGATGCCTGTGTTCATTATAAACAGAGAGAAAGTGTGTGTGTGTGTGTGTGTGTTTGTGAGCGAGAGAGAGAGAGAGAAAGAGAGAGAGAGAGAGAGAGAGAGAGAGAGAGAGAGAGAGAGAGAGAGAGAGAATAAGTGCAAGAGAGAGGGGGTAGTAAAGGAGAGGGGAAGAGGGAGAAATGGCGTGAGAGAAAGGGAGGGTGAGAGAAGTAGGAGAAGGATAGGTATTTTGTGTGTGCGTGCGCGCGTGTGTGTATACACGCGCACATCTGTGTGTGTGTGTGCGTGCTCAGGGGAGGAGGGAGGATGTGACACGTGCTCCCGGTCTCTGTCAAAGGAGGGAGGGGCAGGCGAGCGGATCAGTTCCCCTCCCTTCCTCTCCTCTCCTCTGTTATCCTCTCCTCTCCGCTCATCCTCTCTTCCGCTTGCGTCTCCTCTGCTGTGTGGCCGCTCGCCGGGGCCCCTCCGTCCCGACACAACGATGTGAGGAACTAAACGAGCAAGGCTGCAAGGACCGTCGTACCTGTCTGTCTGCCTGTCTGTCCGTCCCGCCTGTCTCTCTGCCGGCATGTTGAGGAAGCTGGTCTGCCGTCGCATTTGCTCCTGTAAGACTCTTGTTTCTGTGGATGGAGGGATGAGAGGAAAGGAGGGATAGAAAGAGAGAGAGAGAGGGAGGGAAGGAGGGGTTGGAGGTGGTACGGTAATCAATGATTAATGCAAGCTGCGATGTGTGTGTCGTCTGGAGATGAATGAGAGAGAGAGCAAGGGGAGTCACCTCTGTAACACAGAGAGAGAGAGAGAGAGAGGTATGGATGGATGAGAGGAAGAAGAGGGTGTGTACAAACAGCATGGCAGTATCTGTAAATACAAGAGATTCATTGCCTGCAGCCGCTGACCGTCATCATAAATGTAAACACAGCTCGACCTGCTTTTGCTGGTGTCTAGGAACAACTAGCAATTTAATGGAACTGTCCCTCATGGTTATAGAAACAACTGAATTACACGGCAATGTAATGGAACTGTCCCTCAGGTTTTTTTAAACTAGAGGAGGCAAATGTATGGTGCGGGATGCATTGGAATGTGTTGTTATTGTTACAAACTGTAAATGTTGCAGGTTAATTGACTCATTGGCTTATAGATAGGTTGGTTGGTACTTTGGGAGATGGGTAGATTGTAAATAATTTATAAACGGTGCTGGATGTTTTTTTCCTCCTTTTTTGCTGAAGTGACATCTATGAGCGGCATGGACAGCACATGTCATGTAATTGTCCCTTTACTGTATGCTTTGAAAGTAGAGTGAGTGCCAGCTGTATACAGAGCCCTGGCTTTCTATGTACAATAAGCAAAAGGAAGGTGTATGTAAATGTGAGCCATGCAGTATAACTTACTGACCTGCTTTTGCTGCGCTGGAGAGTATATAATATATCATTGCTGTCACGTGGAAACCATGTATGTCCAAAACCATTCCTTTTTTATTATTGTTTTTATAAAACATTTTTAAAAAAGGAATGAAAAAAGCTGATCTCCTGTAGATCAGCTATTCTCAATACTTTTGAGCGACACTCTTGTATGCTAAAGTAGGGTATTAATTTATGGGAAAAAATGAAATATGAGCTTTCTGCCCGACGGCAAAGATATATAATACACTATCTCTGATGTGATGTGTGGGGGTGCGGCTCAGGAGGTAGAGCGGCCGTTTGGGAATTGTAAGGCCGACCCCCGGCTTCCCCAGGGTTAGGGTCGAAGTGTCCTTGAGCAAGACACTGAGCCACTACCTGCTCCTGGTGAGCAGGTTGGTGAATGCATGGTCCTCTGTTGTTGTTGTTGTTATTGTGTGAATGGGTGAACGTAATGCACATTGTAAAGTGCTTTGGATATAAATGCACTATTTACCATTTAGTATACCTACCCAGGACTGTTAAACTAAGGCTTTTGGATTTTTATAGCTATAAACATTATGTTATACTTTGGGCTATTCAAAAATAGCAGATCTACAAGCTCATAGCTATGAGCTAGCACATCTTTGAATGTATGTTTTTTAAAGCGTACATTTTTAACTAAAATATTTGCTTCCGGGGATTTTAACGTCTTCTAAATAGTAACAATTTGCTTTGAAAAGAAAAACTATGTTTCTATAATATCAGCGGTTCTCAAACTTTTTTCACGTCAAGGACCACCCAAAATTATATGTATTTGTCCGCGGACCCCCCCCCCCCCCCATCTCAAGGTATTTTGTTCCAGGGACCCCCAGAAGCAAAGATTTGAGTAAAAAATGTATATATATATGCAAAGATTTGCACACATTTTCACAATCTCTTTAAAAAAATAGCAGATCTGCAGTACAAGCACCCAGTGCTCTCATGAGCTTGTATATCTGCTATTTTTGAATAGCCGAAGAAATCATAAGTGACACAGATGCGTTCCCGGATTGAGTCGGTTAAACTAAGACGTGTGGATGTGCCACCCAGCCTGGACGCTAACAGAGAGCAGGGCGGGTCAGAGACATGTCATTTGTTGTCCTAAAGTGTGAACCAAAACACAGCACGATGACCTCCTGGCTCTGCTCTGCTGTCACAGTCCCTATCTGTCACCATGAAACTGGGTAGAGCGCCAAGTGTAGCGACCCGCCTTGTATGTTAGAGGGAAATTGTAAACAACATGACAAGTTTACCTGAGAGGTTTTGGATTTACAATATGACAGCTGCTGGTGGATGCTTTTATCCAAAGTCTTCGGTTCAGTTGCTTTATTGTACCAAGGAATTTCCTTTTGCAGCTAGGAGTAAAAACAACATAAATTATTCACAACGTACGCACTAGTACACACTTGCTTCCAAGTTAAAAACCTCTACTAAATAAAATCTTAGCTGACTAATTTATTGACTAATTGATTCATTGTTTGCTACATACAGTCATGCAGAGAGCAGTCTATTCAGGTTGGAGAGATTGAGAACTACAGTAAACATTCTAATGTTGATTTCACGATCACTACTGGCTGTTGAAAGTTATAGACTAGCAGAGGGTTATATCTATGCATGGAAAACGTAAAAAAAAACGACTAATCAACTAACAAAGCCTTTGCCGACTACAAAGGGACAGCCCTAAGCAGTAGCATGAAAGCTATGTATTTATAGCACAAACAATTCACAATTTTAATTCCACCTCTATAACATCAGTTCTGTGTAACCACTTAAACCCTATATACAGTACTTGTTGGACTTATACTAGGCCTTCTCCTTTTTTCCCTCTACGCTAAAACTCTTGGCCGAAAATAGCATCTACAAGCTCACAACGCGTAGCGAAGCATCGTGAGCTTGTAGGTTGGCCGAATGTTGGCCCGCCAGAATAGGGACTCTAGGGTGAGGGTGTAAAATCTTCTGTAATAAACGATATGTCTACGTATGACAGCCAGGTTTATATGCCACCAGAGAGCCTATACTGCTGCTCTCTGCTGAGGGACAGGTGACAGCAGCTTTGTACGGCATGTCATTTATGAGCCGAGTGAGTTTCATGACCCATAAAGTGTCATACTTTGTTAACTTTGCTTTTGAGAGCTTGTTAAAGCCTTTTTTATATATATATAGCGACATTGACATGGAAAAGGATATCTGTTTCTTTGTCCCTGTGTTTGGTCCTGCTCCAGTGTTGTGTTTCAGTACTATCTTAAGTTGTGTGTGTGTGTGTGTGTGTGTGTGTGTGTGTGTGTGTGTGTGCGTGTGCGTGTGTGTCTGTGTGTGTATGATCATAGACCTGTGCTCATAGCTGCTGCTACCACATTTCTACTGCTATTATTGACTGGACTCATGTTCTGATCCATTAATAAGTACCCCGCAACATGCATTAGACACACGTTATGAATGCTTTTGGTTGATATTCAATCAATTTTCCTCCATTAGAGAGTTGTAAACAAACACTCTGAAAAATCAAGTTGTGTTTTCTTTTATGCTAAGTATGTTTCCTGGAGACTGCCACATTTAAGTACTGGCATAGTTTTCTCACACTGATAGACTTGGCATTTGGCCAGTGTCAATGTCAGTTGCACTATCGATTTGGTTTCATTTGTGATTTAAGGGCATGCTTACCAACTAGTTTGATGTTGCTGGGTTTTACATTTGTATCTGTCCTACTGCCTGCAAAGCACTTAAAACTGCAATCTACTGTAGGTTCAATGCAAAACTAAAATATTTATTTAGACAATTCAATTAGAGGATAAGCCCCTTGAGATGCATCATCTCGTTTTCAAGGGGGTCCTCGTTATGTTTACTATTATAGTATTATTTCTATTTGTACTAGTAGTGGTATTACAGCTGTGAAAATATTGTTTGATCCTGTTTCACAGAGTATAGGGCCACTCACACTGAGCACTACAACTAGAAAGAAAGACAACTATAACTATATCGTTCACCATTGTTTTTTTCTTATAGTTGGTGTGAACACTGCCACCCACTTGGCTTAGAAGATTTTTAAAACTATGTTTTTATAGTTATAGTTATAGTGCTCAGTGTGAATGGCCCTTTTGAGTGTATAATACTAGCCTGGTAAACCGTCTCGGTCGCATGAATTCACATTTCCATGTTAATTCACGCGTTTACCAGGCTAGTGTAACACGTGAATAAGGCTAATATGCTAAAGCTTTTTTTTTCATATCACTTTTCTTAACATAAAAGTGAAATCTGACTTTGAATTCGGGGCACTTTGATACATTGACCCCTCCCCCTCTCTCTCCTACTTTCCTGTTTAAAGTACTGTTCATCTGGTTAAAACATGAAATGCCCAAAATAAGTCTAAAAAAAACAATTCCCTTTGGGCTACCACTGTCCCACTAGTGTGCTCACCCTGTCAGCTTGTGTTAATGTTTAACAGTTATGTCCAACCATGTGACATGGATGTTCAACGTCAGGTTTTCATTGCAACCAAAACACCAACACATAACCGACGATAACAAGCTCACAATGCATCCGTTGCAACGCGTTGTGACCTTGTAGAATGGCTGAACAGATTTGGTGTGGAGGGGAAAAAAGGAAGGGGCCAGGAATAGAGCCCTAGGGAACTCCGGTCAGCGGAGTATATAGGGTGGTTAAAATTCAGCGTGAGTTACATGTGTCAACCTAGATACAGACAGGGGGGTTTGTGTGTGTTGGAGGGTTTAAGCTCTAATTTATACTTCCACAAATGTGCAAAAACAGCCAGAATAGCTTCTGTTCTATTTCAGAAATTGTTTGAAAATCTTTGACAATCATTGACAATGTTCGACTATAATTACATTTTTCCAAAATCACTGTAACAAAAAAGTTAAACCGAGATTATTTTCCACTGACAATTCCACATCTGTAAAGCCACATCACTGTAAAGCTAGTCAGAAATAATGACTTGGGCTTTAATCTACACTACTGTGGAATATATTCAACAAGTGAATGCTTTTAAATTGAAAATTGAAATCAGCTGTGTAGTGTTTGGCTGGGAGGAAAGCATGCATGCTCTTGGCTCCCACCTGGACACCAGTGTTTTTTGTGTGTGTGTGTGTGTGTGTGTGTGTGTGTGTGTGTGTGTGTGTGTGTGTGTGCAGAGGGCACAGTGTCAGATCAAAGCTGTCGTCACACTCCTCTATACAGACCCGGAGAGTCACCTTGCATTGATATTGAGCGGGGATGTCGCACCGTGCTTTGATAGCACACAAGAGGGGGAGGCTGCTCGCTGATGGCCGAAGACTGATAGCCTGGCACGCTGCCGTGCTTACGTACACTACGTTTGTGTGAGACAGCAAGAGAGAGAGAGAGACTGTGTACAGTATATGCTTGAGTGTGCCATGCAGTCCTGTGTTTATGTTCGGCACAATATACTGTATGAGTGCGTGTGCGTGTGTGTGTGGGTGTGTGTGTGTGTGCTCACAACGTGTCGCGATGCGACGCGTTGTGAGCTTGTAGATCGGCTATTTTCAAATAGCCTAGGTATAAAATAGGGCTGAAGTGGTTGATGTATGTTTTAAATATGTAATAATTTAAATCTGAAAAGTAACTAGTAACTAAGTTTTCAAATAATTGTAGTGGGGTAAAAGTTCAATATTTGCCTCTGAGATGTAGTGGAGTAGAAGTAAAAGTATTGGAAATTGGAAATACTCAAGTAAAGTACAAATACCTAAAAATTAAGTAAGTACTTAAGTAAATGTACTTAGTTACTTTCCACCACTGGGGTG
Source organism: Gymnoscopelus microlampas (assembly GCF_963454915.1). Lineage (NCBI taxonomy): Eukaryota > Metazoa > Chordata > Actinopteri > Myctophiformes > Myctophidae > Gymnoscopelus > Gymnoscopelus microlampas. The sequence continues at coordinate 21,756,723 of NC_139961.1, read as the reverse complement.
TGTGTGTGTGTGTGTGTGTGTGCGTGTGTGTGTGTGTGTGTGTGTGTGTGTGTGTGTGTGTGTGTGTGTGTGTGTGTGTGTGTGCGCGCGTGCGCGTGTGCAGCCTTCAAATAATTCATGAAGATCGATTGCTGGCCTGGCAGATTCCTGGGCCCGAGGGAACCACGTGGTTTGGATTGCCCAGGATGGGAATGACTTCCTCTGGGTTACCTCTCTGTGTAGAGCGCTGCAGAAATCACAAATCATTCACTTCTAGTCTGTAGAGAACTTAGAACTTGTTTTTTTTTTTACCTGGGCTGAATAATGATAAGTACTGGCAAGGATGAACCCTACTTATGTTTATCCCACTGTATTCCCTCTAGTGCCACCCTTAGGCCAAAATGTTCACCTCCACACGAGATATAAAAAGAAATGTGTTGGCCGGGCAGATTGCCATGAAACGAGTGCATTCGTGCTCGCTGGAGGATGAACCGTAATCTTTTAAGGACACTGTGACCTGTCCTCTAGCGCCGCCCTCAACCTTTAATTCAAGATATCTCTAAATCTAATGGGCATATTGCAAGTTGACCCCTACTGATTATGGTAACCCCATGACCCCCCATGGCCTCGTCTACTCTATAGCAATCCTTTTAGCCATAATGTGGCAGACTCCCGGGGGTCTTATTACACATCTATTATCGGGGCGCTGGTCATCCACACATGCTCCTATCGTTGGCAGTCTTTGGATTTAAACGTATTCTGCTGTCAGCATTGATGTAAAGTAACTAAGCACATTTACTCAAGTACTGTACTTAAGTACAATTTTTAGGTATTTGTATTTTACTGGAGTATTTCCAGTTTTCAGTACTTTTACTTCTACTCCACTACATCTCAGAGGAAAAAATTGTACTTTTACTCCACTACAGTTATTTGACAACTTTAGTTACTAGTTACTTTGTAGATTTTGATTATTATTACAAAACATACATTAACCTCTTCAGCCCTACATACATTTCAGCCATTTGAAAATAGACGATCTACAAGCTCACAATGCGTCGCGACGCATTGTGAGCTTGTAGATCGTCTATTTTCAAAAGATTTGTATACAATTTATACATTTGAAAACTTGTGAAACGGAACATTCTGTATGATGAGTACTTTCTACTTTTGGTGCTTTAAGTACATTTTGATACCAATACTTTTGTACCTTTATACTCAAGTAAATTTTGAATTCCGGACTTTTACTTGTAACAGAGTACTTCTGCATTGCAGTATTGATACTTTTACTTAAGTAAAACATGTAAGTACGTTTTCCACCACTGACTGTCAGCGAGTCGCTCTGGGATGAGATTCGTCCAAACCTAAAATGCTTTTCCAAGCGCTGAATGTGAGAAATGGAATGACAGTAATGCGGCGGTTCAGGACCACCTCTGCCGAAACCAATAGCCCTGACACAGCATCTGCCATTCAGCGGGCACAAACGCTGTGGAGGATGATCGTCACAACAATGTTATGGAGTAGGAGTCCTGCCTTCTCACATCGTTGGCATGCTCTCCCATAATGCCTCCCTTTGTGTTCTCGTCCCAAAGCGGCCAGCAGCACTAATGTCTCTCTTTGTTTGATTAAAATGTCAAGCGTCTTGGCTGCGGGTCTTAAAATGACAGCTAAAAGGACTTGTGAAAGATGAACCCTGTGCTCCTCCATGCCGGCCAGAAGCCATTTCGTCGCTTGTCGGCAGTGGTGGAAGAAGTACTCAAATATTTATTTTACTTCGATGAAAGTATTCAAAATATACTTAAAGTACCAAAAGTAAAAGTACTAAAATGTTTGAAAATAGCAGATCTACAAGCCCACAACGCGTCACAGCTTGTAGATCGACTATTTTCAAATAGCCTAGGTATAAAATAGTGCTAAAGTGGTTGATGGATGTTTTATAATATAATAATTTATATCTGCAATGTAGCTAGTTACTAAAGTTTTCAAATAATTGTAGTGGAGTAAAAAGTACAATATTGGCCTCTGAGATGAAGTGGAGTAGAAGTAAAAGTATTGAAAATTGGAAATACTCCAGTAAAGTAAAAGTACCTAGGGCAGAAACCTTGTATGTCCAAAACTGTTGCTTTTTTTAGGAAATGGAAAAAAAGAACCCTTATTATTTAGTCACAAGCTCTTGTTAATACTTTTCTATTTATAAAACCCACAGACAGACTCAACCACTTTCACTTTCAAACCTTTTTCAGAAATGTAGCGAAAAATACGGATATAAAAGCCTGTAGATCGGCTAGTTTCACTTACTTGACATGCAATGTTTCTGCCTGACAGAAATGATTTGTTACGTTGTCATTGTGTTTCAGCCACATGTCCTCATCAGGCGTTTGTTGTGATGATTTAAGTTGTTTCTAAGCCAGGAGTTGTCAAAGCTTTTAATTCCAGGACATTCAGTACATTCAATAAAACAGTGGGAGCAAATGAGCAATGTGCAGACTTTATCGTTTCAATCTTTATGCAGATTTTCTGTTTGTCCTACACCTGGATTCTAGAGTGGATTTGCATGCTCTACGTCTCGTATCTTGGGTTGTTGTTTTGTTACTTTGCAAAGATATAACTACAAGTATTGGTGAGATATCGTCAATAGTTGTTCCATAGATTAACCCATTAAGACCGGGAACGCATCCTTGTCATTTTTTAATTTGAGCTAAAAAGCATTATTTTACACGTTGGCTATTCAAAAATAGCAGATATACAAGCTCATAGCGCGTCACCGAGTGCCGCACTATGAACTTGTAGATCTGTTATTTTTGAAAAATCGTGAAAATGTGTGCAAATCTTTGAATATGTATTGTTTTTAACATTTTTAACTAAAATCTTTGCTTCTGGGGGTCCCTGGAACAAAATATCTTAGATGGGGGTCCGCCGCCAAATACATATAATTTTGGGGGTCCTTGACATGAAAAGGTTTGAGCACCCCTGATATAGAAACATACGTTTTTTTTTTCTTCAGAATAATGTTGGGAATTACAAGACATTTGTAGAATCGGCTTCTTAATGGGTTATGAGTTATTATGGTTGTTTTGTAACAAATATGCCGATTTGGTCAGATTGAACTGTAAACACATTATAGCACCTTCATAAGTGTTTCTAGTCCAATCTGCTGCCGAGCCAATCAAATGAAGCTACAGGAAATATGACCCGGAACAAGAAACGGGTATGCCACCTTGGAGAACCACAGGAGTACAGTTAATGCACAAAGACAATAGGATCATTAGTGTTTAATCTACGGAGCAACTATTGACGAGATACCACAAATATTTGCTGTTACATCATGGCGGTGTAAACTACACAAACCAAACCTCTACCAAAGTTTAAATGGTCTGTCAGATGATTAGATTTAGCAGGGCTGGAGATTGTGTCCTCACTTACTCACTCAGCTACTGCTCTTTGGGCTCTGCCAGGGAAGTTAGCCACATCAGCCCTGGCATCCCTGTTCTGAACATGACATAATAGGCAAACATTCTGCGAAAATAGCAGGTCTACATGCACGCAACATGACGCGTTGTGAGCATGTAGATTTGCAGCGAAGAGTTTTGGTGTACAGGGGGGTAAAAGTCCCTGGTCAATGAAGAATATAGCGTTTAACCCATTTAGCCCTGTGGCCGATTCTACAAATGTCTTCTCTAACAGTTTTCTGAAAAACTATTATTGCTATATCAGTGGTTCCTTAACATTTTCATGTTAAGGAAAGCCCAAAATGATATATACTGTATATGGGACCATATACCGACTTCAAATTTGGTGTGCGCAGCGGCAATGACTGAAGGGAGTGTGGTGTGTGGTGCCCGCCACTGAGTCGTTCGGATGTGCAGGATGTCCAAATATATAGGCATTATATCCGATTGTCCTCAACCACCGATCCAACCGGTGTGCCAATATATGGGCATATACTGATACTGACATCAGGGATCTGAATATATGAGCATAAAAGGGACAAGGACTGCAGATATAGAGATCTCCATATATGGGTACCAAAGACATACAGACAGACGGCTACAACGGGTACTCTGGCACTATGCTGGCGGTGCGACCTAGGTGTGAGGGGCCACTACCTCTAGTAACACACACACACACACACACACACACACACACACACACACACACACACACACACACACACACACACACACACACACACACACACACACACACACACACACACACACACACACACACACACATCTGCCTTGATGAGAGACAGAGAAGCCTGGTGGGACAACTGAAGGCGACGGTGGGGGGAGACATTTGATGAGAGATGTCACATCTATGACATCATCATGATCTATATAACCGACTGCTTGCTAGCAAACAACGTCTCCTTTCACCTGTCCGTTTCAGTCGTGTTGCTTTGACTCACTTCCGTAAGACGTCACACCCTAAAACCACTTTCACAGTGACCACTCTTGGTAATTTACCATTGCATTCCTAACTATTAGGAACAGGAAATCAGTGGCTTTCTAGTTTCCAGTTTCTTCAACAAGGGGTTTTTGCTACCTTTGTCGCACAATACGACTCCATTCATTTAAGCAGCAAGACTTTGACCATTCCAACTAGATTGACATTGGTGCTGGTGTGAGGAATGTTCTGCTGTACAGTGTATCCAACAAAAGGACCGGAGAGACCTTTCTTTTTGTTTGATGACGCTCATGCTGCTGTGACAGTGGGACACAACGTGTACTCCTTTGGAATAGTCTCTAACTGGGACGTTCAGATTCATGTGATAATCTTCAACACAGTGTCTTTACACTGGGCGAAGGTGCCTCCAGTGAGAGCTGGAAGAGAACGTCCCTTCAGAAGCAGGGGCCACACAGCTGTGCTCATAGAAGATTCTGTCTACATCTGGGGAGGTCATCTACATCTGGGTTTACATTACCGCAAAGAGCTTTATTCATTCAATGTCGACACCCACAGATGGCTCCGGCACAATGTTTCTGGGACTGTCCCAGAGGGGAGGCAGGGCCACTCAGCCTGTGTCTTGGGGAAGGTCATGTATATCCATGGAGGAGAGAGAAGAAATTGGTTTTCGCATGTTTTCTATAATGACATCTACAAGTTGGACACCACCACAATGGTCTGGACTTTAATTAATATCAGAGGCACTCCACCACCTGTTTCATCAGGTCACTCTGCCACCGTCATCGGGACAAAGATCTTTGTATTTGGAGGAGAGGGGGAACTTGATGACTTCTACAAAAAAAGCAGAGTGTTTGACACAGAGACCAACCTCTGGAAGAATCTGATTCTGCACAGAATGCTTGTTCATCCAGAAATATGGAGGGATCATTCAGCCTTTTTTGCCTACAATGGAGAAGTGTACATAATTGGTGGCATAACAACAAGAATGTGGAGATTAAATGGTCTGTTGTGGAAATTCAATCCAGAGACCCTCTCCTGTAAGATGGTTAAACCCAAGGGAAATAGCCTGTGTTCACGTTTTCGGATGTGCTGTTGCAGGGTGGGAAATCGTATCATCATCTTTAGAGGATGGAAAGAATTCTACTCAGGAGCCAAAGACCTGTACATCCTAGACTTCAGTCCTAGTCTGAAAACATTATGCAAGTTAGCAGTTATTCAGTATGGTCTGGAGTGGTCAGAACTCCCACACAACATCAGATGGGAACTGGCAGCCATGACTACCAACAGCAGTTAATTTTCCTCACTTGTAAAAATTGTGTTCTATAAAATGTTTCTTCCATAATGACATGTCCAAAGTAGAGGACTACCAGACATCAGGTGGGAACAGAAAAATATCTTAAAATCTCAAAATATTTTGTTCCAGGGACCCCCAGAAGCAAAGATTTGAGTCAAAAATGTTCCCTTTAAAAAAAAATATATATATATTCAAATATTTGCACAAATGTTCGAGATTTTTCAAAAATAGCAGATCTACAAGCTCATTTTTGAATAGTATTTTTGAAAAGTATAAAATAATGGTTTAAGTGGTTACACAGATGCGTTCCCGGTTTGAATGGGTTAAGTGGTTAATAACATTATTATTGTGAGAAGAAACCAATGGCTGATGAATGAATGAACCAGCGAATGAATGGCGTATTCATCACTGTATATACCCCTCATTGACTAGAGCGCTTTGTCTCTCCTATCTCCCCTTCCTCCCTTCCTCTCCTCTTCTTCCTCCTCCTTTACAGATAAGAACTTTGACGATGAAGACTCGGTGGACGGCGGACGCTCCTCGTCTTCCTCCAAGGCCGCCTCGGTGTCTGGGAAGAAGAGCGTGAGCATGGGCTCCTTCCGGCGGCCCCCCTCCTCCTCCTCTGGCGCCAAGTCCGCAGGTCAGAGGTCGTCCACGTTAGGCCTTTCACGACTAGAGATTTTTACTGGTCGACTAATTTGACCCAGTGGTAGTCAGAAAATAAAGGCAAGGGGATAATAATAATAGTAACTAGAGGTTTGTGCCGCTTCGCGGCCCTCACATCTACATAAACATTAATCAAAGCCCTGCCAATCAATCAGTCTGATTGGCCTATCAGGGAAGCCTTCTCTGCACACACGTCATGCGAAGTTCGGCATAAACGTCATGCGTCAAGGGTCTGATAGGCAAATCGGAGAATCAATCAAACCGAGAGCCTTCATTTTCTGGTACAGCACCACAGCACCACAGCTAAATAATAGCCAGAGCTCTGATCAACAGTCTGTGGCAGGTTTGGAGGCCATTGGAGTGATCCTGTGCTCACTCCACTTCGTACCACGCTATGAGCTTGCAGATCTGTTACTGTATTTTTGAATAGCCAACCAATGTGCTATAAATATAACTAAAATCTAAAATGACACAGATGCTTTCCCGGTTTTGAATGGGTTGTTAAACAGTCTGTGCACACGGCCCCTAAAAGATCCTAAAATATGGTGATTAGTAACCAACGAAAGGTGCAGAAAACGCACTCATCAGCCAGTATTTCTAGTAGGAATACTGACTGATTAACTTTGTTTACTCAGAGACGACGCACAGTAAAATCCATAGTGTTCATTTAACTCAGAGAGTGTACACATGGAACCAAAATGTACCCACTCAGGATTGGACTGTGTGGGACGTTCCCATCGTATTTTCCCCGCGGTGGATAAGTGTCAGCCTTCTGCAGGTGTGTGGCGGTGTTAATGTGTCCTGCTGCTTTGTGTCTGCAGGGAGAGATGGGACCAGCGTGGGGGCGGTGGATGAAGAAGACTTCATCCGTGCCTTTGAGGACGTTCCCACCGTGCAGGTACTATAGGGATAGCCTGGCATGGCCAGACTCATATCACTGCGTAGCAGTGGTCGAAAAATAGCCTAGGTATAAGATAGGGTTAAGGTATAAAATAGGGCGTAGATATTAGTCTGGAATCTCTGTGTGGAACCTGCATTTCCAAGGGTCGAATTAAAAAAAATCCTCTGGTGATAAACCCGCACCAAAGCGCCCCCATATTTGCATACTGGGCCCTGATTGGCCCCTCACTACTTCGGAGGGAGTGAAATCCAATCACAACTGAGCGGTGCCAGACCAAATCGGCCGAGGGCAAAACATTTTTTTGGTACGGAAAGGTATAGAGCCTTTGTTAAAACCATTACCAAATCAGTAAGGGAGGGATTGCAGCGTTTCAGCCACGTGATCAGTTACGTAGCTAGAATCCATTGCCTTATCGGCAGAGTACCCATGTAATGGGATTTGTCCAGGTTGTCTTTGTTTCTAATGGATCACACGTACACAGTGAAGTAAACCAAGTCATACGATGCCAAACCACATCTGAGGCACTAAAGAGAGTAAAGGCTCTGACACAGTGAAAGCGGCAGACACTCGCGTCATCAAACACACCCATTGTTTTTAATGCCTGTAGCCACACTGGGTCAAAACCTGTTGACTCGTCTTTCAGAGTAGATTTTGGAGGGTCGATGCGAGGCACAGACCACCAAAACACAATGATATATATTGCGTCAAGGCATAGATGAGTTCAAACCTGTATTGCAGTGTATAAATTCCACTTTTGAGAAACACAAGTCTGTTTTAAATTAAAAAAAAGGTTTCAGCCAATATGGCTTCGTCAGGGCCAATACAATGACCAAATACAATTACCAAACCAGTACGGGAGGGTGTAGAGCTTATTTTTTTACTGCACGGGAGGGATTGCAACGGATCACAAGCACACAGTACAGTAAACTAATTCTACGTTACAGTATATCAACAGTAGACACATGTGTTTCCAGTTCAAACACATGCTTGAGCCAATCAGACAAAGCTATGGGTAAATTAACTGGAACAGGAAACGGGTATGAAAACAGGGCCTACAGTTATGCACAGAGCCTACTTGGTAAATGGTGCATATAGTTATTTCAACCAACTATGTCCTCACATGGAGCGTTGTAGAGAATGAAGGACATGGATAATATGGATTAAATACAAGGAATAATCCCCCCCCTCTCTCTTCTCTTCTCTCTCTCTCACTCTCTCACTCTCTCACTCTCTCTCTCCATCCCTCCAGATCTATTCCAACAGGGAGGTAGAGGAGGCCATGGTGAAGATTCGAGACGTGTTGTCAGATGACAAGAGGGACTGGGAGCTTCGGGTGGCTGCTGTAAGTTATTTAATCTCGGATATGCAACGTTTTGGTGCAAGACCTCCTCCAGGCATATCATGTGCCTGAACAAGGTCTTGCACCAAAACGTTGCTATTAAAATTAAACAGTTTCTCTATTGAGCCAGCTTAGACAGTGTCTGGATGTTTTTTTATTTAAATGTATTTTTAACTCTATTTTCGTAGAATCTTAGCCACAAAATAGAGACAATCGTTCAATAATACATGTCTCCCCTAAAAGTAACAAAATAATTAACTGGTGGATTTCACCATTGCCAATAGTAATTCATTTGTATTTGTATTATTTGTATTTGTTTATTGTTATACCGCAATGGAAACAAGCTGTAGGCTTTTTTTGCGTTATGCTTTTGATCATGGTGGGTCAGATGTATGTTACATGTGACATTATGTTTTATTTCATGATCACTAAAGACATCAATTAATCAATCAATTTGTGCTGTCTCACTGTTCATTTATCCATTTCTAACTCTGGAAGTGTATAAATGCAACCATTTGGTTTCATTTTGCACCCAAGTATTAAAATAAGACTAAAAATGTGACAGTGCAGCACTAACGTGTGGCTTCATGACTCTTTCAGCTGAAGAAGGTTCGCTCTCTGGTCCTGGCGGGTGCGGTGGAGTTTGACTGCTTCTCCCAGCAGATGCGGCTCATGGAGGCCGCCTTCAAAATGTCTGCCAAGGACCTTCGCTCGCAGGTGGTCCGAGAGGCCTGCATCACCCTGGGGTACGCCGGCGCCAGATCTCTGCTCTAGTTACTGCACAGCAAAGCCCCCTCAGTCTTAGTTGAACTCTGAGAATGCAAAAATGGACCCTTGTGTAAATGGACCCTTGCTAAGTGTTGTTTTAACTCGGAGCGTGCGAAAATGGATCCTTCTGAAAAGGCACCCTTGCAAAATCGTGATTGTTAATTTAACTGATAGTGGGACAATAAACCCTTACTGGCCCATTTTTGCAGCTAAATTAACACTGAATGGATCATCAGTAAGTTGAATATATGCAACATAACGAGGTTGTTCCTGTTTGTCAGACACCGGCAGACAGCTCACTGGGAACAATGGTTAGCAGTGTTGTGCTGTATTTCTCAGCCCACAGTACAGCTGGTTCTCTATCTAGCTGTATAATAACCAAGGACTACTTTAGATCTGGGACACCAGCTGAAATTAATTGCCACTAGTCTAGCACGGTTAGTTAGCTGGATATACTGAGAACTAGAAAATAATAATCTCAATAAGTTACCTACCTACTGGACTCTGGAATATTAATATCTAGTGGTGTAGGCTGTAATTAGCTCATATGCATGGCTCTTGCAAAGAGCAGTAGTTCTCTACATTGGTTCTAGATGATGGTTAATTGCAATTATTACAATAAATTAATTTGGTAACCCACGTCTAAATTGGTCCCTGATTAGACAGCTAGAATTAAAACAAAGTTGGAAAATAAATGGTGTCGGTTCTAGGGCACTGATAGTGAAAATGATAATAAAAAAAAAAAAGCTACTTTAGATTACTTTAGATTAGTAACAACATTTAAATGAAGCTAATAATAGCTTCATTTAATTCAACATTAACTGTGCATCTGGGAAAACTAGAACTGACAGAAAAAGCATGTCTCTCACTCTTGTTTGGTGTCTCTCTGTTGCAGCCACCTGTCATTAATCCTTGGCAGTAGGTTTGACCATGCAGCTGAGGCCGTCATGCCCATCCTCCTTAACCTGGTCCCCAACAGTGCCAAGATCATGGCCACCTCTGGCATCGCCTGCATTCGCATAATCCTCAAAGTGAGTGACAACATTCTCTTGCAGAACAATTGTTGCTTGCCAAAAATAACTAATAAGTTACAAGCTGGCAATGCGTCACAATGCGACACATTGTTAGCTTGTAAGTCAGTTCTTGAAAAGTGAAAAGGTAAAATATTCATATGTATGTCATAACCCTGTCATTATAATAGACTAGAGGTTCGGGCCATTATACGGCCCTCACACCTACGTCGCACCGCCGAACAGAACGATATGTTTCAGTCATAGTATCAGGGGCTTTGTCAGAGTACCCGTTGTACCCGTCTCTTTTGTGCTCCATATATGGAGATCTCTGTATCTGTAGGTCTACCTGTGTCCTTTTTGTGCCCATGTATGGAGATCTCTGTATCTTGTCCCTTTTATGCCCACATGTCATTAGTATATGCCCATACCCTGTATTTTGGCATGCCCATATATATGGGTATATTTGTTGAATCAGCGTTTCTGGACAACTGGATATCAAGGGCGTATCGTCATAGAGGCCAACGGGGCCATGGCCCGGTCTAATAAAACTCTGCTCCCCCAGGGGAAAGAAAAACAAAAAAATCAACATAACAGCATTAGCACCCCTCACCCTATTCTGTTGTTGCCAACCACAGAAATTCGCCTTTGTTTTCAAATCGGGCTTATTTGCATTCGGCCGAATTGTTAATGGGTGGCCATTAAAAAACGTTTTCCCCGTCAAACCGGTTCTCTTGCCAGTAACCAGCGGCTGCTGTTGGGGGGCCAGTGGGGCCACAACCAGCAGCGCCCACCACAACGCCAGACCCGCCACCACCAGCAACCATCTCCGCGGCCAGCAGCACCATAAGTGCGCCCCTGCTCCCAGGATTCCAGCGGCGCAGTTGCGCCTACAGACCTCTCTGCGATCGACGAGCCAGCAACTCAACCCAAACTAAGCCGCTTCCCAACTATACTTCCATATTGTGTTTTATTCACGTTTCTCTCGCTTGCATTAACGCTGATGGTAATTCTCAATAGACTGTCACTTATCAGCCATCGTTGCGCGAGCTCCCACCCGCCCCCCAGATTCTAAAGGGGGGGGGGGGGTTAAGAATCTGGCCCGGTCCACGTTAGAACCCACCGTACGCTAATGCTGGATATCCATATGCGTATACCTATGGACATATCTGTCGGATCGGCGGTTCTGGAAAACCGCATATCCGAACGACTCGGTGGCGGGCACCGCACTCCCTTGCGTCCATGCCGATGCGCACGCCGAGTTTGAAGTTGTTTGGTCTCATATAAGCACATGACCATATATGGGCATAGCCTGCCCTCCCATTAGGCAATTTTAATATAGGATATAAAATGTATAGAGTTTGTTTAAAAAATGGTTTTAAATAACGTCATCAATCCAGACAAGTTTTTTACAGATCTGTGACTGGAAGCCATTCTACCTTCTTCAGCATTCTTTTCATTGTTGAACAGAGCGTTGCAGTGTTTATATTCATATTTGCACCTCTCTCCTCTCTCTCCCAGCACACCCACTACCCTCGTCTTATTCCCATCATCACCAGTAACTGCATCTCCAAGTCTGTGGCAGTCAGAAGGTAAAACATCATATTTATTAATCTGTCGGTACATAAATGTATTGTATGTCGCCGCTCGTTCAAAAGAATCATCCACAACCGGCTCAACATGAGTTATATAGACAGCTGAAACACAAAGCGATGATGACAAACATAATAAAGCAGATGTATTAGACTTTGTTAGTCTGTTGAAAAATGAATGATGTGTGTGTGTGTGTGTGTGTGTGTGTGTGTGTGTGTGTGTGTGTGTGTGTGAGAGAGAGAGAGCTTAACTGAACAGTTACAGTGATCAGGTTTCAGTTTTTGTTAGGATCATGATCGCATCGCTGTTATTGTAACCCTTCTGTCCTGTGAACCCAGGCGAAGCTACGAGTTCCTGGACCTATTGTTGCAAGACTGGCCGACCAACTCGCTGGAGAGGTAACATTATTATGACAATCACAATTTAGGCATTTATCAGAGTAAATGACATGAACCCTAATCAACAAACGACAAGGTAAATAGCCACATAAGTAGAGTGCATGGATTTCCTCCTTCATCCACCCCAGTAAATCCAACCCTGAGTATAACTATCATCTATCACAAATAGAAGACAAGAAGGGATACAAGGAGAGAGGAGTGCAGACTGCAGGGAAAGTGAGAGGCCACTAGGTTGACCCTAACCCATGATTTCATTGGTACACTGTGATCCAAGCCCACAGACGCATCATCAAGAACCTTACTTTTCAGACTAGGGGAGGGACAGTTGATCTAACTGATAGATTCAAACGATTATACAAAATAATCAATTTGGGGAAACAATTTAGAATTTCATTCGGTATAGGCAAACATTTGAAAGCATTTTCAAAAATATCGAAAATAGCAGATATGCAAGCTCACAATGTGTATTTAGGATTGTTGTAATTTTTTCTTGTGTCGATGTATAAAAACTCTTCAAATGAATTAACAATTTTGCTTTTAAAATACTGCAACAGTATCCTGCCCTGTATATAAACCCCTATAGCAAAGCAGTACACACACGCACACGCACACACGCACACGCACACACACACACACACACACACACACACACACACACACACACACACACACACACACACACACACACACACACACACACACGTACACACGTACACACACGCATATATCAGGGAATCTGAGACGAGGCTAGCCGAGGGTGTGTGGAGTCTAGCTCAGCAGTTGCCATGGCGATAGCCGTGGGTTGCCATCTCAGACTGTCTCTTAAGCGCCCCGGTGCGTTCCTGTGTGACCACTTCCTGCTTCCCTAGTGGTCACACAGAGAGAAACCCAATCTGACCCGCCCGCACCGGGGGAGCTCTCCTCTTTTCATTGATCTGACCTGCCTCTGTCTCACACACACACACACACACACACACACACACACACACACACACACACACACACACACACACACACACACACACACACACACACACACACACACACACACACACACACCAGTGTTGCCATGTCCACTTATTATAAGCGACTTTGGGCTTCTTTTTCTGTAAAGTTCCTTGTAAATATTGGTACAGTAGTTGCGGGTTGCGTTTTTTTGGACTTGTTTGGGCTTGCTTCCTAATGTTGTTTAAACCAGTGGTTCTCATGTCATGGACCCCCCAAATTAATTTGTTTGTCCCTAACCCCCATCTGAAAATGTTTTGTGCCAGGGAGCCCCGTGCCTGATTTGTGGTGTTAGAATGTTTAAAAAAATATTCCAAATATTCCACATTTTATTTCAAGATTTTTTGAAAATAGCAGATCTACAAGCTCACAACGTGTCGCGATGCGATGCATTGTAAGCTTATAGATCTGCTATTTTCAAATGGCCGATGTATACAGCATATATGTTTAAAGTGCTCATGTAGACCTGGTTGCTTATTTCTCTCACAAAATCTGGCAACACTGGCACACACATGTGCCTGTGTGCGTGCATATATGTGTGTGTGTGTGTGCCTGTGTGCGCACATTTAGGATGCACCACTTTTTGAGATTTTGATAGCCCAGTATACAAAGTATTGATCACATCCATTAGCCTGCTTTTAGTAAATACGATTTTTTTGTGTGGTCCATGTTTTAGTGTAACACACTTAGTTGAATTTAATTAGTTTGCTTTTTTTTTTTGAGAGAGAGAGAGAAATCCACCAATAGTGATACCCTATTTGGGGCTGGACTCATCTGTTTGTCTGTGATTGTGAAATAATCCTCCTAAAATTATTGTTTTTGTTTACAGCTTATCTCTGTAAGCTGACAGCCGCCATTATCCACTTATGCAGTGTTCACCATTGTAACTTATATTTATTACGTTCCAATGGTACAATCTGCATGATTGTTGCCTTTATAGGGATACCTTATCCTTATGAATAAGGAACCTTATTCAACAGAAGTGATGTGTAGTGGAGGGCGACCTCGAGCTGAATGGCTGAATGTTGTCTATAGCATCTTAAAGCTGTGTTTGACTGTGTGAGATTGCAGTTTTTAATTGTCTTCTGTGTCCTCCAGACATGGGACGGTTCTAATGGAGACCATAAAGAAAGGGATCCATGATGCTGACGCAGAGGCTCGATCTGTAGCCAGGAAGTAAGTCAGACCGCACTTTGTTACTGTAACTTACACAGTCAAATCCTCTGTGTTCATTCAACTCCAACTTCAAGGGTACAAATGTTACATTTTGTACCCTCTGGGAGTTACACATTGATAAATCAACCCACTCCCTTAGAAATCGTGTTGTTTGTTTGGCAAATGTTATTTTTTGCGCTCTAGTCTGCATACCTAATAATAATACAAATATGAAAGCATTAATATAGAGCTTTACAACTAAATCTGATCTTTACCACGTTGCGTTTGGTGCTTATATTTGGGTGTTTTCTGTGGATACTCATTGGATTACCCACATTTTGGAGGATCAAATATACATATTCATAGGTCCTGGAATACTAAATGAGGGCAAAGACAAGAGTAGAGATACGTGGTACTATAAAGGTGCTTTGGCGAGTTTTTTGGGGGGTGAAAAATACTTGACCTTTAACAGGGATGATCTTTCTGAGGATTTAAACCACACCAGGGAACATGTGGACAGGGACTTTAATTCAGTTACATTTGTACCCTCTTGGAGTTAAATTGATAAATTAAGGCTGAGGATTTTACTGTCTACACTTCACACTGTATTTCTGTTCCTAGCCCAACTGATTGAGAAGCCCCTGAAACATTAAAGCCAGAATTAATGAAATATTTGAATCAAGCTCCTTGATTTGACCCTTTACCAAGACTGTTCTATGGTAGACGAAGCTGTGGTTCAGATTAATCCATCATAGTCCAGCACCCTTGTCATAATATTATTACAGCCAAATTTCCACTTAAATTCTGTCCTTGAAACACCTCAAAATGGCTTTTTGCAAATCACCCATCCTCTCCTCTCCATATCGTTATGTCTGAGTCATAGTGACGGGGCAGTGGCCCGCCCACCCATTAGCCAATTTTAATATAGGATAGGATTTAGGAATGCGACAAAAACTAAAATATCTCCATGAATTTAAGGCTTCATGGGGTGTGTAACTGATTCTATTTTTTTGGGTGAACTACTCCTTTAATCTCCTCTTGTGGACTGCAGCCAATAAATACGCAAATACCAAATGTGTATCCCTTGCGGTTGCAGGTGTTACTGGGGTTTCCACGGCCACTTCAGCCGAGAGGCGGAGCAGCTGTTCCAGAGCCTGGAGTCGTCCTATCAGAAGGCTCTGCAGGCCCACCTGAGGAGTGGAGACAGCCTCATGTCACTCCCCGCCTCGGACCGATCCTCATCGTCCTCGCAGGAGAGCCTGAAGTAAGACCCCCCTGTCCCCACCAGTATTGATTGACTGTAGCGATTGATTCTTAAATGTGTTTTATTGATTGAGAGGAGGTGAAGAAAGAGGGAAGAGAGAATGGGCATGTGGAGTGAGTGAGTGAGTGCAGTGGTTCTCAAACCTTTTTTTAAAAGGACCCCCATAACTGCACAGAGTTACAGACCTATAAATGTCCATTTTGAACCTGTGAGTGAATAACTGATTAGGTGAATATTTTCAATCTGCTCACCGCCAAAGAACTAGGTTTGGAAAAAATACAAGACCAATAAACTATTTTATTCATATAGTGCCTAAATTAAAGGTGGAACGGGGGAAAAAAAGTATATATTCTTTTCACTTTTACTTTTGGCACTAAATGGTAAAAAATAAATGTTTGGACTGGAATCTTGACCTAGCGTATGTCTTTGTTGGATTACAGATTGAACAAGCCCTATTTTATTCCCAGCTGCTTGATCAGAGCGCAAACAGCATCACTGTCTAAACTTTATTGAGTGACTGAGAAGCGAACCCCTATCCCTGGAGGGTAGACAACACAAGTCTTACCGCTCGCTCACAATGCGGTCTCCAGTGGCGTACGGTCGAAGATAAACGACGTAACAGAGAATGACTAAACTCTATCACAGACAACGAGCATAACCATACTCCATCATTCACGTTTATTGTCCTGTCTTCCTACTTGTCTATGAGTTACTTTTTCATTTCATTCTCTGTGCATTCTTCAGTAATTTCACGACTACTTTATCAGTGGATCCATTACACTTGTCAGCACTAGTATTGGTAGAGTATTGATTGCAGTGTCGGTTATCTCAGGGTTTTTCCTGTGCCGGTATTTTAAAGCTGCAGACTGTAAAATAACAAAGTCAAACTGTATCTTAACCGCATAAACGCTGTATGCTTAGTTGACCGGAGTCCCCCAGGACTCTATACTAGGCCTGCTTCTTTTTTCCTCTCTACACCAAATCTCCGACGTACAAGCCGACGCACAAGCTCACAATGCATCGCGTTGAGAGCTTGTAGATCGGCTATTGGGTTTGTGTGGTTACAAGCCAAAGCAGGGTTGATACAGCAAATGCTATACAGCAGTTTGATGTGCATTAGGCCACGGACCCCCATTTGATTCGATCTTTATCTCTTGGACCCCAATAACTCTGAGAGTGTACAAATGGAACCAAATGGGTCCATTTGGTTCCATTTGTACACTCTCAGAGTTACAGACCCGTAAGGGCCTATTTGGTTCCTGTCAATCAATCATTTAGCCTGGGACCCCCTGGAACCCTCTCAAGGACCCCTGGGTGTCCCAGGACCCCACATTGAGAACCAGTGCTATAGAGGAAAGGCCCAAGAAATCATCGCTGAACCACAGAACAACTGGAATAAGTGAAGATAAATATCATTCAGGTTTTATGATGACTGTTTGTGTTTGTGTGTCCACAGTCGCCCCCAGGCTGTGAAGAGCTCCGTGGGAGGAAGCATGGCCCGATGTAAGCACACGCCCCTTTTCTTTTGACCGCTTATGGACTGCCGGAGTAGTTTCCACTTATTCATAATTAATGTGATTATGTCAAAGGGTGTGGAAAGAATTAGCCAGGCAAATGCTAGCAAATCCTTCACCTCGGTAGGTGGTTTAGTCAGTTGGTAAATGTCTCGGTGGAATAGTAGGAAGACCATCGACAACCACTGCAGATGTACTTGTTATATTATATTAACATACAGTATCATACAGATTGGTTACTATAATAATTTTTTATTCATTAATATAAGTGTTTGATTGTAGCTGTAAAAATGCTGGTACAATAACATTGTTGTGCTTACCTGCTCTACCAATTCTCATTTGGAGGTACTGTGGTGTTCTAAAACCCTTGGGTAAAGTAACCAGCGAACGACTGATACCAACACCAGGCAAAAATAGAACATTCTAAAACATAGCCGATCTACAAGATCGTTGTGACTTGTGAGTTTTAAACCATTTTAAAATGTTGCCAGGTTGAACGTGGTAAGAAATCGGTACACATCTTGCATAATTGCCGATACCAATGTTGTCAAAATAAAAGACAGTGGCTCTACTAAAAAAGAAACAAGCTTCAACACCATACTGAGTGATAGTGTGGTGACAGCTGTAGATGCAGAGATGGACAGTGTCCTTGACTGTTATCTCCTCCCCCAGCCAAAGTCACTCAGCCCGGCAGGACTCCAGCTGCGGCCACGTCTCCGGGCTCCCTCCAGCGCTCTCGTAGCGACGTGGACGTCAACGCGGCTGCCACGGCCAACGCCAGGACCAGGATGCCAGCTGTGACCGCCGCTATGACCGCCGCTTCACCCTTCAGCTCGGCCGCCGCCCTGCCCCCTGGCTCCTACGCTTCCCTGGGTGAGACTGCACGCACGCGCGCACACACACACACACACACACACACACACACACACACACACACACACACACACACACACACACACACACACATGCACACGCACGGCACACACACACACACACACACACACACACACACACACACACACACACACACACACACACACACACACACACACACACACTATTACTTTATTTGTCTTTTTGGCATGGACAATGCACATTAACCCATTAAGACCTGAGGCCGATTCTACAAATGCCTTATAAATCAGTAGTTCTCACACTTTCAAGATTTTTCAAAAACTTTCAAAAATAGCAGATGTACAAGCTGTGAGCTGTGAGCTTGTGCATTTAATGAACACTTAAAACATGATAATGATTAACATACACATGATTATGTGTAATGTGCTGCCTTTAGTGTTAAGCTGATTCCCATCCTTATGCTCCGCAGACATAAAAAACGAAGATTTTTTCGATGAAAAGGACCAGTGTTTTTTCTCCCTCAGAGCCCCAGAAGTTAAACATAATTTAATCTTTTCAGCAACAGAGCGCCTCACTTCTAATTGCCTCACTTCTAATTGTGTTCTCAGTAGAGATCATAAGCCGTGACCAGCAGCCATGTGCTCCAAGTCACGCCTTAATGACAACATCTGCCGTAGGAAGTTTCAAACGTGCTTCGTCACGGCAGATTCATGTATTTTCATGGAAAGCGCTTAGCGTTTAATGTGATCATCGAATTATTTGTGTTGAGGGTCAGTAGCATGACCTGCATCAAGGGTAATAGCATTACATGAATCCTTGAAAAGGGTTAATGAAACCCGAAGCTGATTTTGTCGTTTGTTCTCCAGTTCAGGTTAAGAACTATAGCAGCGCAAAAACATGGCAGGCTGCATTAGGCTTACCTCATTAATACACAGTGATGCAAGCAACACAGCCGCAGCTAATCAAGTTAATAATGAGTTTTTAGGCTAGCGCCTTGGCGTTTTCAGCCGCGGAAAAAAAAACAAATGCCTTGGTGGACCCTTAGGCATAACAGTGCTGTCTATGCTGCCACATTGGCACACACCCATGGCTAATTCTGCATGAACACACTTCTTTTTATTATTATTATTTAATTAGCTGCAGCTGCGTTAACCTGCTGTAGTTTATTTATTTATTTTAATTATTTTAATATTTTAATTTACTGAATTGGAAAACAAACTACTCAGCCTATGGTTTCATGACCTTTTACGCCCTATTTTATACTTTTTAAACATTTTTTAAAAAGATCTACAAGCTCACCCTCTGCCATGATGTGATGCGTTGTGAGCTTTAGCTAGGCAGATAACAGGCGAAAAACAGGCGAATCGTTCACTTCCGGATAAAAGCGCCAAAATTGGTACACATACTCCTTGGGTAGTACTGTTTTGATAAAACCCGTTAGCCACCTGAAAATTCAAGATGGCGGCCATTTTTCAAGATGGCCGCCATTGAATATACAGTAATATTACATTTCCCAGCAAAATCACATAGATACAAGCGCCAAAATTGGCAAACATACTCCTTGGGTATTGCTCTTTTGATAAAAACCAAAGATTTTAAGATGGTGGCCATTTTTCAAGATGGCCACCATTGAATATACAGTAATTCGCAGTAAGTTCACAATAAAATGTCATAGATATGCACCAACATTGGCACACACACTCTTTGGGTATTGCTCTTTTGATGAAACCTGTTACCCATGTAAAAATTCAAGATGGCAGCCATTTTTCAAGATGGCCACCATTGTACAGTAGGCTATATACACATTTAGACGTAAAATAGCTTAGAAGCAAGCACCAAAATTGGCTCATATACCATTCTTTTAATAACATTTTAGCAGCCACCTAAAAATTCAAGATGGCGACCATTTTGCAAGATGGCCGCCATTGAATATACACTAATAATGCATTTCTGAATAAAATCACCAAAATATGTCCTATTTGAGTAATCTTGGTGTCAAATCATACATTTTTCACTATGTAGAATCTGAATGTGGACCCATGGACTGACTCACTGGCTTCCTTGTACCATATATCAGCCCCGGAATCCTAATCTTCTGCTAAATTAGGGGATCATGCTATGTTATAAGTCTATTATGTGTAGCATTTTCCTGTACAAGACTTCCAAAGTTGACATGACACCACTATGCCGTATGTGTGTGTATGCGCATCGGGAGGGGGTGGAGGGGCGGTTGAGAGACTTTTCATCAGAAGGTAGAGAGGTAGTAGCTCAATAGAGCGGATGTCAACGCACAGCCAGGGCACACTGGTGGCACCGCTGCTGTGAAACTCAGCATGGGGTTCAGTATCAGCTAAATAATTATTTTGTTATAACAAATTTACTTTAGTGTCCCAAATGCTGTCTAATAAGCCCCACATCAGTTAGCTATTGTAGATTACATGTATAGTTTAAATAGATGTTTAGTTAGACAGTCGCGCCTGAATCGACAGGGTGTGCCAGCACGGGAGAGCCGAACCAAGGGTAAGGGGGCCATACATGACTTGTTCATGGACTTACCCGGATGGTGTACAGATCGCACAGGACTTAAATGATACTGGATGAACGATCGGGCTAGGTGTAGGTCATATCGTTTTATTTCCGAACCTAGTCGTATCCCATACCTTATTGTGTACGATAATACATTGCACAAGGTGGTAAAAGGATAACCCCTCGGCCTTGATTAACTCAATACAGATAATTTTTTCATGCAATGCAAATGCTACAGATTTGGTCTGACCTGCACGGCACAGTGCAGCTGCAGATGCGAGGTTTAGAAGTGCATGTCTTCCTCATCCAGGCAGCAAGACAATAAGCGAACAAACAGACAATTTGGTAAAGAGAATAAGTATAGGCCTACTGTCTATAAAAAACAATAAAAAAAAGAATAAATAAAGAAAAGACAAAAAAAAAAACCTGCCTCAACGGGATCATCACCTTATCGTGGTGGGGCAGTTTGCATGTCTCCATGACCCCTAGAACTATGTCGGCAGGAGTCTTGTACTCCTGGCAGGGTTACCCAAGCCAAACAGGTCGAAGGGTAGAGACTAGACGAAGGGTGATCCCAGGGCGCTATTACTACTTGTAATCTACACTTGCAAGATCCGCTAGTCTCTCAGCGCTAATCTATGTGATTTTATTGCAAAATGTAGAAATACTGTATATTAAATGGCAGCCATCTTGAAAAAGGTCCACCATCTTGAATTTTTAGGTGGCTGCTAATATGTTATTAAAAGAATGGTATATGAGCCAATTTTGGTGCTTGCTTCTAAGCTATTTTACTTCTAAATGTGATTTGACTGTATATAGCCTACTGTACAATGGTGGCCATCTTGAAAAATGGCTGCCATCTTGAATTTTTACATGGGTAACAGGTTTCATCAAAAGAGCAATACCCAAAGAGTGTGTGTGCCAATTTTGGTGCATATCTATGACATTTTATTGTGAAATTACTGCGAATTACTGTATATTCAATGGTGGCCATCTTGAAAAATGGCCACCATCTTAGAATCTTTGGTTTTTATCAAAAGAGCAATACCCAAGGAGTATGTTTGCCAATTTTGGCACTTGTATCTATGTGATTTTGTTGGGAAATGTAATATTACTGTATATTCAATGGCGGCCATCTTGAAAAATGGCCACCATCTTGAATTTTCAGGTGGCTAACAGGTTTTATCAAAACAGTACTACCCAAGGAGTATGTGTACCAATTTTGGCGCTTTTATCCGGAAGTGAACGATTATTCCCGTTATCTGCCTAGCTACTTGTGGATCAGATATTTTGGCTCTTATTTTTTTCAATATTTTTAATGTTTGGAAATGTTCACCTATGACTTGCCCAAAACAGGGACACCAGTTTGAAAGTGGTTAACCCCTTCACTGCTGACAGACACAGACCCAATCCAAAGGCTTCAACTACAGCATCTGTATTCTGGGAAAAACATATGGGGTTGTATGTGGTTAAGCATCAACACAGTGACAACTGAAACACTGCATTCAGTCCTTCCTACTGTAGCCTCTCCCCTGGGCTCTCCCTTTACCATTTTAACCACTAACCTATTAACCCCCTGTATGTTGTATCTCTCCCGGGCTCCGCTGCCTACGCTTTGGGCCTCGTTCAGACGGCTCGTCGTCTGGTAACACGGAGGGTAAGATGTGTGTCTTTCATACCTGGAGGAAAAGGGAGAGTTTAGTCTCCTCGTTGCCTCTTACTTGACTGTGTCTTGTTTGACCCTGTGAATAAGTGAGTGGTGGAAGTGCCTCTGCATGGACATGTCTTTTGCATGTTGTTTACCCTTAAACTCTTCCTAATAAATGTGGGATAGTTATTTAAGCTGTGATTTCCACTGGGTTCTAGGGTGGGCACCTGTATAGAACCCTGGTCGGTTGGAAACGGGAGGAATGAGAGTGGATTTATCAGTGTTGGTGACCCTCAGGGAAGCTTCATTGATTTTAGGGAAAGCAAGTCTAGAAGGCTGAATTTGTAAAGTCCGGTATCCCAGAACCACCCTTTGCAATGCTTTGCAAAAACTCTGAACTGCGGTACTTTATTGCATAAGCAAAACGTTTTTACCTGGGTACTTCAAATAGACACTGGAACATGCTGTAAGATACTGGAACACTCATTAAAGGCCCTGGCACACTAGAAAGCATCATCGACGCAAATCACGCGAGTCCGCCTGTTGACATTGTTTTTTTTATTTAAAAACAGACTTGTGTTTCTAGAAATGAAAACAAACATATACTCTGCTATACAACTTTGAAATGAAAAGAGGCTACCTTTTCTGATGGATGGTCTGTGGTGCTTCAAAATAGAACTGAGCTCCGACAGACGTGTCAACAGGTTTGACGTGCCTCCAGTGTAGCTACAGCTGTGGTAAACAATTTATAGTTTGATGATGTGAGTATCTGGTGCTTTCAGTGTCTCAGGGCCTTGTTAAGTCTGCATGTTTATTGCAGGGGGTGACTGACTGATCTTCCGACAAGCATCTTCCTCAGAGTCAGTCTTTTGACTCTGAGGAAGATCCTTAAAATGTTTTGCTTATATACTGTCCTTTACTCTTGAGCACCAAAACCCTTTCATTTGAAACTTGGCTGACACTTTGGACTTCATACTTGGTGGTACTCTATATCAACAATACATTTAAGACTGCTGGTCTGGCGTCTGCCATATTTAGTCCATTGACTACGACTCGTACTAACAATTTACATCATTGCTGACTATTGTCCAAAGAATACCATGTTTTTTTTGATTTTTAGAAGAAGCCACTGTATTCCACATTTCAGTACAGTATTAAAATCAACATGAAACAGTGAGTGGGATCGTGTCGACTGGTGAGAGCAGAGTTATTGACAATAGCCACAGACAGACAGACGGATGGACGGGCAGACATATGGACAGGCAGATCGAGAGACATTGATCGTGTGACTCTACACTAGCATACATTGATTGAGGTGACAGAAATCCGGGAACATCCTCAGCACAGACACAGAAGTCACACACACACGTGCACGCATGCGCGCACGCACACACACACACGCACGCACGCACGTACGCATCCACGAACGCACGCACACACCAGCTAACGATCAGTGAATATCTTATTGTCTGGTCAGCAACCCATGTTGCCTCTTAGTTCAATATTGTTCAATAAACAAGACATGCTCTGCATGCCCTCCATGCGGATCTAGATCGTTATGTTGATGATGTCCTATTGACAATGTGACGCTATATTGACCTCCAAGTGGAGTTATTTGCCTCTCCATTGACTTCCGGTATTAAAAAAGAAGTTGAAAACGTGTTACAAATATTTGGGGATTGCACGAGAAATTTGGCGCTGATCGCTCCAGTGGTTTGCAATATTAATCGCGGACACGTGCACACACACAGACACACGCACACGCACACACATCCACAGAGATCCTCTTCTATGTGGCTTGCCTCCTATACTAGGAGCCAATGCCGTAAAAAACACGACTTGCATCATTGTAACGTCAGAAAGTCATTTAGTGCTGTTGTAGTGCTTGTTGCTCTGGACAGATTCATTTTCATGGTCCCCACACATTCACACCCAAGAGCCGAGACAACATACTGTACTTCTTCTACATGGGTTTACTGTCGATTGATTTGGCCTGTCTTCATACTGAACTGCGTCTGTTGGAGATGAAAGTATTCAGTGCTGATGAAAACCCGGTTGAATCCGTAGCCAGACGATCAGAGATGTAATATTCAATGTTGGGGCTAAAACTGGGTGGAAATAGTTAAGAGATTTAAACAATAATAACGGCATCGTAGAACCAATGCAAAGACTTTAGGGCAGTCCTTCATGTTGGAACGGTACCAGGATTGGTGGGTGTATGTTTGTTGACACTGGTTTTCTCCGCCGTCCAAGCCCGTTCAATTCATTTAGATTTTCCTAGACGTACAAGTTGGCAGAGATCTCTGATTGTCTGGCTGCACGAGACCACCATAGAGGTAGATTATGTGTATACAGTATCTGCATGTGATATGAGTGGATTCCTCTCTGTTTCTGTATGGTGTATTTGTATGGTCACACAGCAGGACTGCACGACACCGATAAATAATCATAATGAGATTGTTATTGTTGTTATGTCTCTGGTGAATATTGTGATTTAAGATTTCGAGTTGTGATACAGTATGTGTCCACAGGTTTATCTTTTACAGACTGAAGGCCTTTACACACTGGGGGTGTCACGAATAAATGATACGAAAATGGTTGACGAATATTTAGCATCCAAACTATTCATTTGATTGATGCCTCATTCATGCAGGTTGATGCCTTTATTTGCGGTGCGGAAGCTCTGATGACACACACGTGTAATATTTGTGTTGTGTGTGAATTTACTCATCATAACACAAACAATTTGAAAAAAAAAATATAATTTCTGGCAAATTTAGCACACGGTAAAAGGCCCAGATGTGTAAGGGCCATAATAATGTGCACACTGATTGGTTTGGCAGAGAGACAATTACACACCAGCCACTTTGGATGATGCTATTCCAAATGGAGTCCATTAATTCAATAATAACTTTTTACCTTCTAATTTCTTTTGATCCTTCATTTCATTCCTCTACCCCTCCTCTCTTTATTTATTCTCAATTTGAGTCACTTTGTTGGCATGACTGTTTGACACGCATTCTTGGTTGTTAATAAGCATTAATCATTCTGTCTCTTTGTCCCTCCCTCCCTCTCTGTCCGTCTCTCTCTCTCTCTCTCACCTGCTCTCTCCTCAGGTCGAGTGAGAACCAGAAGACAGAGTTCAGGAAACGGCCCCGCAGTGACAGACAGCCGAGGGCGGAGCCGAGGCAAAGTGGTCTCCCAATCACAGCGTGAGTATCTCTTTATGTCAACTGCGCAACTTGACACCGCTGCGCATCAGGACGCCGTCAGGTGACACGTTATGATTTCACACAGAAGACGTGAAGCCATGGAAACTTTGGAAAGGTGCATTTGTCCACATGAACTGCAAATGAATAGCAGTTCATGCATAATCCACTAGGGGGTGCTGACACCTAACGCAGTGTTTCAGCTACACACACCTCTAGATCAGTGGTTCTCAAACTTTTAGATTTCAAGGACCCCCCTTAACTCTGACAGTATACACAGGTCCATTTGGTTCCAAAAAATCTTTTCAGATTGGGTTCAGCGGCCATATACGTTTGGGGTTCTTCACATGAAAATACTAAGAGAACCACTGCTAAAAGCTTGCCCAGACCCCAGACTAGTACATCACCAAACGTTTCAAACCAAACATGTCAACATTTCAAACATCAGCCTATATCGTCTTCATTTCAGCTGGCAGTCGGTCCGGCTCCCCCGGCAGGCTCCTCAGCTCCACGTACGGCCGGATCCCCCGGCCCACCATGGGCACGGCCGCGGTCACCAGCACCCCCAGCATACCCGACAAGAGCAGGCCCAGAGGCCCGGCTCGCAGTCAGGGCTGCAGCAGAGAGACCAGCCCCAGCAGATCCGGCATGGGTAAGATCTGGACCCGCCACACAATACAGTACATGCATACACACACACAAGCATAGGCAAGGGATACTTCCTGTGTTTTGTCATGCGCACACACACACACACACACACACACACACACACACACACACACACACACACACACACACACACACACACACACACACACACACACACACACACACACACACACACACCAGTCTATTCTCTTAGTCCAGGGGTTCACAAACCTTTCCATGCCAAGGACCCCCAAATAGCCATAGCGTCTGGCAGCAGCCCCACTATTGCGAAATGGCAGATTTTTGAAAATATTAACAATAATGTCATTCCCGAAATATGGACGCCAGGTTGGAAGTGGTTAAACTGGCACAACAATCTCATGAATTGAATCTGACTTAAATGTGGGAGCCCCCCCACATTGAAAAAAACCTATGCTCTAGTTCTTCTGGTCATGCTAATCAGTGTGTCTAATCCACAGTCTCTAAGCCTCGTCCTCTCTCCCTGCCTGAACTAACTAACTCTCTGTGTCTGCAGTGCCTCAGGCAGGTGTGTCACTGTCTGGCTGTGTGTGCTAAAAGCTAAACCTCTTCCTCCTCCTCCTCCTCCTCCTCCTCTCGCGCTGCTGTCTATCTCTCTATCCTCCCTTCTCCACCCACTCTCTCTTCTCTGTCTGCTGTCACGTCACGTCACGCCTTCGCCACGTGTCACTCCCCCCTCCCCACTACTACTAGCCCGGAGTCGAATCCCCCGGCCCAGCATGAGCCAGGGCTGTAGCCGCGACACCAGTCGCGAGAGCAGCCGGGACACCAGCCCCGCTCGGGGCTTCTCTCCTCTGGGTGAGTATCTCTCTCTCTCTAACACGACCTCCTCCTCCTCACCCAGCAGTCTGAGGAAGCCAGACACTGCCCTCTGCTGGCAATGGAGACTCCCTGCATGCAACTGCATGTCTCGACACCTTTTTACTGTACTCTCTACTCTGTTGTTCTATTCTACTCTGTGCTCTTCTGTACTACTGTACTATAATCTATGCCAGTGGATTTCAAACTTTTTACATTTAAGGACCCCCCCTTAACTCTGACTGTGTACAAATGGAACCAAATGGACATGTTAGGGTCCATTTGGTTCCATTTGTACACTGTCAGAGTTACAGACTTGTAAGGGTCAATTTAGAACCCCCTCAAGGAACCCTGAGAGTCCCTAGACCCCACTTTGAGAACCACAGATCTATACTATTCTACTTTACACTGTTTTATTCTACTCTTGTCTACGTTATTGTAACAGGGTCTATAGGCTCTGTGCATAGCTGTAGTACCAGGGTTCCCAAAAGGTGGCGTACCCTTTTCCTGTTCTTGTTCACTTTCCCATTGCTTGGTTTGATTTGCTTGGCAGCAGATTTAAGCCGGAAACACTCACAGTATTCATATTTGTTTTATCGTTCAAATCCGCTTCTCAGTTCTCAACCAATCAAACGAAGCTATGGGAAAACGGGTTTGCCACCTTCTGGAAACCCAGGTCTACAGCTAAGCTGTAGACCTACCATAACTATGGGTCCAATAGGTTTGACTGTTTAAATCAACCACCCCCCATCCCACAGCTATTCTATTCTATTCTACTGTATTACTCTACTTCTGTTCTTGTCTATTTTATTCCTCTCAATGTTCTATTCTGGTTGACTCTGTTCTATTCACCATACTAATTGAGTGAGTGTTGTCAGTGACTTGCAGTATGTGAAGTACACAGAAGGGTAGATCAGAAGGCTGTTCTGTAGCCTTTGCTCTGTGAAATTAGAGCCTGAACCTCTACTTGCGTTATTACAATTGTTACTG
Organism: Gymnoscopelus microlampas; assembly: GCF_963454915.1. Taxonomy (NCBI): domain Eukaryota; kingdom Metazoa; phylum Chordata; class Actinopteri; order Myctophiformes; family Myctophidae; genus Gymnoscopelus; species Gymnoscopelus microlampas. Next base: position 21,728,717 of record NC_139961.1, on the reverse strand, counting down.
TCTCAAGTCATTTCGTTTTCTGCTGTGGTGTCGCTCTGAATGGTAAAACTATCATACATGGGATGGTATTGCCACGCAAGTCATTACTTACTCACAGTGACATCTGTCGGGTGTGCAGATAAGTGTGAACTGTGAACGCCATGCCGCCATCTCGTGACCTCACTTCCTCCTGTCCAACCTCTACTTGCAGTGACTCGCCGTCACTCCCGTTCTACCAGCGCGCTGTCCTCTGCAGAGTGTTACTCAGGTGACCGCCAAGACCGCATGACTACTCCGCTGCTGGCCAGTTAAAATAAATACACAAAAAGTCAGAAATAATTACAAAAAAATAGATTTGAAAGCTATATATATATATATCCATCCACTTACTGTAAGTTAGAAATTATTTTAACTTTACTCTTGATTATGAGGGTCTCATTGAAATGCCTAAAATATATGTAGTACCTAAAAAGAAAAAAATGCAAAGCAGCTTTTTAGTACACAGGAAAAAGCATCAGTGTTACATTTGTACACTCTCTGAGCTACAAAATAGATAAATTAACACTGAGGATTGACAGATGATAGATCATTGCTACGATACATCTGTAAAGAAGCCAATATCCTCAATTTATTTTGACGCATTGTTCAAATCATTTATCATATGCATCTAACTGGGTTTGACTGTTACCTGGCCTAGCTGAGTGGTCCTGCTTTATGAAACACATTCTTGCATGGACGTCACCCCCCTGCCCCACACACACACACACACACACACACACACACACACACACACACACACACACACACACACACACACACACACACACACAGACACAGACACAGACACAGACACAGAGCCAGAGATAGATGTCTACTGTATTTGTCTCTGGTCTCAGACCAGTATAGCATCGTCCCAGTTTGTGAAACTTAACACCAGCCACCAGTCAAAGGCATCGCTGTTGCTTGTTGGTTGTCTTCTCCTATAGACACTAATGGTGTTTTCCCAAAGCATAGAGCCGATTCGACTATACTCACCTTTTTTCCCGATACTAAGCAGATGGTTCGATCTCGCTATGAAGACATTGAGGGGGTCCAATCTGCAGTTGAAAATTAAGCTAGTCGACTTAGTTCTATGCAACGGAAAAGCACCATAATAGGCATCCAGCAAGCTGCTTTTCTATTCTAAAAGTATCTTTTAAATGTTGTAGTCAATCAGCCACTGAAGCTAGTGGGTTGAAAAGTTACCATTTGAGGCAGGAAGGCTTGAAAATCTACTAGCATCACATATGTGTGCCAATGTGATGGTTGGTTATCTGATATCTGAGTCGACAAACATAAGAGCCTTTTGGTGACTGATATTAATTTCTCACGGTGGTACACGTTGAGCAGAAAGCTTCTCCCTCCCATAGCCAATTCCTGCGGTCCAGGACTTTGCGTTGCCTCAACATCCCTCAGTGTTTTGCAGCCGCTTTTTTGAAAACAAAAATTACTGCCATGGTATAATTTTCAGTGAATGCTATTTTTTTATTATTATGTTCCTGTTACTTGATGTTAATTTTCCTCTTGCAATCTTTGTGTAAATGTGACGGCTGGTATAGATTCATTGAAGCTGTTTTTATTTGTCTTTTTAATTTATCTGCGCTGCTGAGTTATCTGACTGCCTCTGCACTGTTCATTGCACATTTTGCATTTTCTGTTTACCTTTGCAGGTAAAGATTTTATTGCTGGCTTCTTTTTTTTTTCCCTAGACATATTTCTTTTTAATGATGTATGCAATTCATGTGATAATGATAATAATACCTTATGTCGAGTCCTCCTTGGTTTATCCCCAAATCATCCGTGCACCAAGCTCCATTTTTGACCCATTTGCTTGCAGGGGATCAAAGTTGAGTCCATTCAGAATGTCATAACCACTTGAACCCTTTATACGGCAGTTGACCGGGGTCCCCTAGGGGTCTGTACTTGGCCTCCTTATTTTTCCCCTCTACACCTGCAATCTATTTGCCAAAAATAGCCGATCTACAAGCTCAGCACGTGTCACATTGCAACACATTGAGAGCTTGTAGATCGGCTGTTTTTGCTAAATGTTCGCCTATTACAACACGCCCCGCAAGAGCGACGCTAGAGTTCATGTGGTTAATCATCCTTCATATGTCCTTGCCATCAGTGGTGGAAAAAGTACTCTAATGTTTTACTTAAGTAAAAGTATCAACACTGCAATGTAGAAGTACTCTGTTACAAGTAAAAGTCTGGTGTTCAAAATTGACTTGAGTAAAAGTACAAAAGTATTGGTATCAAAATGTACTTAAAGTACCAAAAGTAAAAGTACTGAAATGTTTGAAAATAGCAGATCTACAAGCTCACAACGGTTGTGAGCTTGTAGATCGGCTATTTTCAAATAGCCTAGGTATAAAATAAGACTAAAGTGGTTAATGTATGTTTTATAACGTAATAATTTATATCTGCAAAGTAATTAGTAACTAAAGTTTTCAAATAATTGTAGTGGAGTAAAAGTACAGTATTTGCCTCTGAGATGTATTGGAGTAGAAGTAAAAGTATTGGAAATTGGAAACACTCAAGTAAAGTACAAACACCTCAAAATTGTACTTAAGTACAGTACTAGAGTACATGTACTTAGTTACTTTCCACCACTGCTTGCCATGCTCCCTGTGTCTGCCTACTGGGCTGGGTTTCAGTAGAAAAACCCCGACCTTGAACTAAACCTTCCCCCCGTGTCCCCTCCCTGTGCTCTGTCCCAGACCGCCTGTCCCATCAGGCTCGTATCTCCGCCTCCGTCCAAGCCATGAGGATCCTCAACACCGGCACGGACGTGGAGGCCGCAGTGGCCGACGCCCTGGTAAGAACATGGATGATTAATCCACCCCTATAGGTCTAATAGTTGGTTATATAGGCTCTGTCTGTGGATAAACCGTAGCCCCCGGGTTTCTAGAAGGTTGCATACCTGTTTTCTGTTCCTCCCGGTGAAACTACTCGCTGTCGAGTGAAAAGAAGCGGCCGGTTGACACCAGTGTTTCCCAAACGGTGGGTAATACTATACATTTAGCCTTTATTTTCCGTTTCCCACATTTAGCTTTTAGTTCAACATTTTCAAAAATGTTTCCCCAAAATGTTCATAAAACAAATTTAAAAATAAAGAAATCAAAGGAATTCCATAAATACAAAAAAAAAGAATAATCGGAAGTAGTGAAAATAGCAGATCTTGTGAGCCTGTAGATCGGCTATTTTCACTAATTTGAGGCATCAAATTTCTCTTTTGGGTCTTGAACTAAAAAGTTTGGGAACCACTGGTCTACACACACTCCCACCCCAAGACCAAACAGTAGTTGTTAGCAGTGACAGAGACTATACGTGTGGGAATTGGGAATTGGCATATCGACAAAATGAAAATAATTTGTATAATATAAATACTTACATTTGTAGAATACTTCTCCCGTCAAAGTGCTGTAAATGTAACACAGACTTCTCCCAGCCCTGTTAATTGTGATGTAATTGACTCTCTACTCTTCTTCCTCGGGTCAATCTCAGCTGTTAGGAGACTCCAGTCGTAAGGTACTTACATCGATGAGTTCATTCCTCCTTCTGTTGCATGCAAAGCATGTTCCATCACGCCAATGCACGACTTTTCCTCCACATTATCACATAACGTGAACGGTGTCGGGGTTCCTACGTTTCCTCTTTTTTTTTGCTATATTTTAATCTGATTTTCATTTTAATTGTTTTTCTTTGTGATTTTGAAAGTGCAAAAAATTGTTCTGTTTTTATTAACATATTCGAAATAAACATGACTAAACTAAAAACTAAACTAAACAAGTCTTCTGAGATTTAAGAATTAAAACAAACTTTTGTAACGGTGAAGGAACATTATTCAATGATTCATGGATGTTTTCTATAGCTGTCTGTACTTCTATGTCTGTGTAAAACTTTGAGATTGTCTATATAGACGTGTGTAGGAACCCTGAACATTAATTGTCCCGTTCTGGCACCAAGATGCACCACATAGGAACATATGTAGCCATGACGTACTGGGTTTTAATCCCACTCATCACCTGTGTCGCTGTGTCGTTATCACCTATACCTCTGTCTACTTTTTCTGGCCATAAAAGCACTCAAGCATTAACCACTTAAAATAGCCAATCTACTTACAACGCATCGTATCATAATGCGTTGTGAGCTTGCGGATCAGCTATATTCTTTAAAATATTAGATAATATTAGACATTTTTGGAAGATTTTTGCCTATAATGGTATGCCCTAAGTAGGTATGCCAGGTTGAAAGTGGTTAAAACGCACCATTATTCTTTGTGTTGAGCAGTGCAGCTTGCAGGCCATTGATCTCTATAATAACATTACGCGTCCGAACCATCGCTGACTGGCATGTTGCCACCATGCAGCGGGGTCTGCATTAAACAAAGTGTATCGACACAAGAATCGTTCAAATAAACTCAACCCCTTCAGCATGGCATCAAACGCATTCCCTCTGTGTGACCGCCCATCCCTTTGAAATGCAGCTGCATGGTAGATGTTAGGAAAGCGGTGCTGTGCCTTAGTTGTTGAATTAACATGAAGCATTCTAAAAGCATGACACACCAAGAACGGCACAATAACAACAACACAGATGTTTTAAAATGCCCATCTCTCCTCCATCCCTCTGCTCGCTGGTTAGGAGTTCTAGATCATCAATGCATGACCGCTGTTGAGCTCACAACCCTTGGTGATTTTTGTGATATATTTGTATATATATATACATATTTGTGATATTCGACTTAAAGGACAACTTTGTTTTTTTACAACCAAGGTTTATGTTTTAGCTTGTAATTAAAGTAAATAAAAAAATCATTTACTGTTTTCTATAGTTTTAGCAATTTTCGCAATCTTTTTTACAGTGGGCGGGGGCATTTGGGCAGGTTGCTAAATATGTATTTTTTACACAATAAAAAAGGTCCCGTGGTTTTTGATGGCCAGATGTGAGTTATTGGGGGCTAGAAGAGCTACTGTAAATAATAATAAAGAAATCGCCGGGTTATTGTGTAAGAAAATACATATTTGGCCACTTGCCCGAATGACCCGCCCACTGTAAAAAAAGATCACGAATATTTCTGAAACTATAGAAAGCAGTAAATGTAAAAAAAATAACACTCATCTTTTATTTTATTTAATTACAAGGTAAAACATAAACCTTGGTTGTAAAAAGAAAAGTTGTCCTTTAACGGATGTCACAAATGTATGCTCCGTCGTACGAAATGCCCGTACCGAAAACAGCAGATCTACAAGCTTGTAGATCTGACCAAGTATACTGTACATCAGGGTTAACGCCGACCACTACTGTCTCCACCACCACTCTTATTTCCTCCCCTTCCTCCTCCTCCACCTTCTCCTCCGCCTTCCCCTCCTCCTCTCTCAATGGTTCTCTCGGTTTCCAGCAGCGGCGGCCGGTCAGGCGCCGGTTCGAGTCCCCGGGCATGTACTCGGACGACGACGCCAACAGCGACGCGTCCAGCGCCTGCTCGGAGCGCTCGTACAGCTCCCGGAACGGAGGAGGCATGGCGCCGCACTACATGCGGCAGACGGAGGACGTGGCGGAGGTGCTGAACCACTGCGCCAGCTCCAACTGGTCCGAGAGGAAGGAGGGTCTCCTGGGCCTGCAGAACCTGTTCAAGAGCCAGAGGCTGCTCAGGTACGGCCCTCTATGTGTGTGTGTGTGTGTGTGTGTGTGTGTGTGTGTGTGTGTGTGTGTGTACACTTGTATTACCATACATGTGAGGGCCAAATAGGCCGGGTAGAATTTGAGAAATAGTCATCGTGAGGACCATTTCCTTGTCCTTACGAGAGAATTGGTTGTTTTATGGTTAAATATGATTTTGGGAGTTAGAAATTATTTATGTTGGGTTTAGGATTACGCAGTTAGAGTTAGAGTTTAGGTTTAAGGGTTAGGGTTAGCCTTTTTTTGCACCATGGCACAATGTGAGCTTGTAGATCAGCTATTTTCAGTCCACAACACTGGCTTTAAAGGGATAGTTCACCCCCAACAGACTTGAATGAATGGATATTTTTTCGTTTTTGTTGCATCCCTAAACCAATAATTACATGACCGGCAGCGGTTCCGGTGGGAGACACAAAGAGTCTCCTTTGTGTCTCCTACCGGAATCGCTCCCTACCGGCCCGCTGATCATCAAATTATTGGCTTAGGAATGCGACAAAAAAATATCCATGAATTCAAGTCACCATGGGGTGACTAATCGATAGAAAATAAGAAATGATTTGGGTGAACTATCCCTTTATGGTAAAAAATGGCAAAAAAGGTCAAGAAAAAAAAAAGTACTCAGGAGCCGAGATACAAAATTTTAAAGTTTTAAGTTAACAAGGAAGTGGATGAGAGTAAAGATCTTTGAAAATTCATATCTCCTTGGTCTTTGGGTCAAATTAAAAAAAAATATATTTTTTTTTGCTAAAATCGAGTTAACTCGATCTTGGCAGGCAAGTGATGAAAAGCTAATATCGAGTTAACTCGATCTAGGCAGTCAATGTGTTAAATGACAAAATGAGGAATTCATTAGGATCTCCCTCTCTCCTTCTCCCTCCCCCCTTCTCTCTCTCTCTCTCCCCTCCTTCTCTCTCTCTGTCTCATAGTCGTGTGGAGTTGAAGAGACTATGTGAGATCTTCACCAGGATGTTTGCAGACCCACACAGCAAGGTAAGACCCCCCCCCCCCACACACACACACACAGTGCATGCATCACACATATCCCCTCCCCTCCAGGTTGCATGATTGACAGCGTGTGTGTTTCACAGCGCCGGAAGGTCCGACTAATCAAAATGACAACAGTAACTAACTGAGTGTCTTTTTGTTTACATTGCATGTCTGTCTGTGCGTCGCTGTGGACTCTAACCCCAGAGAGTAAGTGTCCACTCACATTTTGATCACGTCAGACTGGTTTAGGTAACAGATTTTAAACTAATATAACGCAACGCGAAGCAATACAATACGTTTTCTGAAGTTCTTATGGTGTTGTGTTCTGTCATGTCTAATCGCCACTGGGCTTTTAGAAACTAACTATTACTTTATTTAATCATTCTTAATGGTGTCACTGACTGGAAGACTTATTTTTCCCGTCTACGGTTATCATAGGATATACTGGGAGAGATACATTAGGTGGGTTGGTAGGTAGGTAAGTAGATAGATAGACAGGAACAGGACCAGGAACAAATACAGGTGACCCATTTGGTTCCATTTGTACACTCTTCGGGGGGTTGAATTAACACTAGATTGTACTGTGTATCGTTCTATTGCACAAGTGAGCTCTTGACCCACAGAATTATTTGTCAGATTGTCACATCCTTCTCACTAGAGGATGACTGGATTCAAGTTAGTCAAATTGTGGAAGTTGCTCTTTAATGTCTGTCTTGAATCTTGAATCTAATGTCTCCAACACTCACCTGTTTGTTAATTACCTGTTGGGATTAACAGCAACATGAACGCACATTTCTCTTTGTCTTCTTGTTGTTTCTGTTATTCTGTTTGTCCATCCCTCCTTCTGTTTATCTCCCTCTCCTGCTCAATCTCTACCCCCCTACCTCTCTCTCTCTCTGTCTCTGTCTGTCTCTGTCTCTGTCTCTCTCTCTCTCTCTCGCTCTCGCTCTCGCTCTCGCTCTCGCTCTCTCTCTCTCTCTCTCTCTCTCTCTCTCTCTCTCTCTCTCTCTCTCTCTCTCTCTCTCTCTCTCTGTCAATCTCCTGCAGGTGTTCAGTATGTTCCTGGAGACGTTGGTGGACTTCATTCTTCTGCACAGAGAGGACCTTCAGGACTGGTTGTTTGTGCTGCTCACCCAGCTGTTGAAGAAGATGGGTGCTGACCTGCTGGGCTCCGTCCAGGCCAAGGTGCAGAAGGCTCTGGACATCACCAGGTGAGAGAGCATGGACATGTTAATGTTCACATTAACCCATTAAAAACCCGGAAAGCATCTGTGTCATTTTAGATTTTTTTGCTTTGGCTATTCAAAAATAGCAGATATACAAGCTCACAGTGCGTCACTTTGTGCCGCGCTGCAGGGTTGTACATCTGCTATTTTTGAACATTTAAAAACAAATCTTGAAAGCGTGAGAACTACTGGTTTAGAAGGCATTTGTAGAATCGTAATCAGGTCTTAATGGGTACAGACAGTAGATACAGTACATGCAGTACCTCATTGGTTTGAATAACCGTTGTTTACTCTTAAATCAACAATTAGGAGCCGAAATGTTGGAACTGTTTACTGTTTTGTTCATTTCTTTTATTCTTTTTTTGTTACTGCGTGCAAGAGGCTAGCCGTCTATGAGAGGGTCTGTGTGTGTGTCTGTCAGAAGCTAATCTCAAAGCTAATCTCGCAAACCGATGGACGCATTTAAAAATTTACTGTAGTAACTTTCTCTCTCTCCCGCTCTCTCTCTCGTTCCCTCTCTCCCCCTCCATCCAGGGATTCGTTCTCATTCGAGCAGCAGTTTAACATCCTGATGCGTTTCATCGTGGACCAAACCCAGACGCCCAACCTGAAGGTGAAGGTAGCCATCCTGCGCTACATCGAGGCCCTGGCCAGACAGATGGACCCTGGGGACTTTGTCAACTCCAGCGAGACTCGCCTGGCCGTCTCCCGAATCATCACCTGGACCACCGAGCCCAAGAGCTCCGACGTACGCAAGGTACAGTGACATAATGATAATAATGATTATTGTTACTATAATAGATTGGTTCTCAAACATTTCATGTCAAGGACCCCTAATTTTATATGTATTTGGTCCATCTGTAAGGATGTTGTGCTAGGGACCCCCTTAATAGAAGACTTGTGTTAAAAAGGTTTCAAACTTATTTCAAATTTTCAAGATTGTTCAAAAATAGCTGATCTACAAGCTCACAACACGTGATGTGAAGCGTTGTGAGCTTGTAGATCGGCTATTTTTGAATAGCTGAAGCATTAAATAGAGTTAAAGTGGTAAAACTTTGATGCTATATGAACTCATTTTGGAGGACCTTCAAGGACCCCTGGAGGTCCCCGGACCCCACTCGAGAGAACTGCTGTTATGATAAACCGTTGCTGTTTTTGTGTATCAGCATTCATACATCGACTGCAGCTCAAAGATCTTATTAAGGACAGATACATGTACAAATGAGTTGGTGTGTTAACCATAAAAACCGAGGCTTCAGACCTTCTCCATCATGGTCAACGATGGGGCTTGGAAGCTGGCTTCCTTGTTACTGGCTTGTTTTGCAGTTTTTCTTTGCATTTAGTGTCTGTCTTTAAGTTTTGTGTAAATTCTTCATCCATAAGCTTTTAATTTCATGTGTCCACTGAAATTATAGCGCTGGTTGGTATTCTTTTGAGCCAAGGAGCCTCAAAAGGGGGGTTTCAACAGACCAGGACCGTGTCAGTACATCAAGCTAGCAAAAAGCTAACCAGTGGACGCTGATGTATAGCTACATCATACATCCTCTATTTTGTTTGTTCCCCATCATAACCAGTGATGATAGGTTCAACAACACTAGCTCTGTTGGTTTTGTTATAAAGGGGCACTTCACCGATTTTGCACCCAATTCCTGTTTTGATGAAGCTGAGGACGTAAATAAACATAGTGTGTGAGTGTGTGAGTGTCATCAGCTCGAGGGGCCGGCTTGACTGGAACTACAGGAAACATGGGCTGTAGTTCATTGTAGTCCAAGAAGAACTCAAATGCACATCTGTGATGTCAAAGGGGGAGAAATCAAAAAACACACCGTCTTCAACTTCATTCAAATGGGAGTTGGGTGCAAAATTGGTGCCACTTTGGCATCTTTTTTAGTTAAAATCCCATGTTTCTTCTTTCATAATTTGAGTTGCATCATCCTCTGTTCAGTTTTTATTTTTATTTTTACGTTGTGTTGTCATTATTTTCCAACGTCCTGTTTCTTTGTTTCTGGAAACTCCTCCTCCTCCTCCTCCTCCCAGACCCTCCATAACTGGGCTGGGGAAGAGCTGCGTCCCCCCAGCACCGTAGCCTCTCTGCCTGGGGAGGGCAACCTGGAGGAGAGGTGTAAACAGGTAGAACCTCCAGCCAACGGCATGAAACCCCTCCTTACCGTTGCATAACCTCCAATCTCTAACCCACCGGCTTGGCCCGTGACCTACTGTACGCAAACGCAGGGGTCAGCTTTAACGCCCAAAACATGGATGTGATGTGTGTTTCGTTGTTGTTTTGAATAAACACAAGACAGGATCTGGATCATATAATAATAACATCTACGGAATATCATGGCATGAGTCATGAGTCTAAATGAATGTGATCGGAATGAACTAACTGCTGACCTAACAAATGACCAGTATGCTCCCTATAAAGCCTCTATACACAATACGTAACCTGGTGCATTATCTTAAATATATTTAAAAAACAGCCAAAACTGCAATTTGCTAACACGTCTGTGCTCATGCTTCAGGGATACCCGTGTTCTTTTTCAGCTGTGATGGCAGGCAGATTGGGAAATTATGACCAGACGCCAGTCAAATACTGGCGATGCATTTGATAAGTTAATTGGCACTGCTACTCCTGTTCTCTGGTCAGAAGATTATGTTGATAAAACTGTGAAAATGCCCACAATTCCCCCTGGCCACTTGTGACCAGTTGACTTATATTATAAAACATCCAGTTTCCTACCTTGATGGTAGTATGTGATGTACCTGCACCTGCATGGATCGCTGGCTGTACCCAACCTTTTTTAATGGCAGTTTTGATTGACTAACCGTGCCAACTGATCCCCAAGTTGACCTCTCTCTCTCTTTTATAGCAGCTGAGGGGCTGTGCATGAGTCGTACAGTTCAGTTCTTATCTGAATGGCAGCGGATACGTGGTGACATAATGAATCACTGTGAAGAATCGTACATTATCCGAGCTCCCCTGTGACGCTTTGTGTCTGTTCTTGCATGCGTGTGCGTATGTATGCATGCGTATGTATGTGTGTGCGTGCGTGTGTGTGTGTGTGTGTGTGTGTGTGTGTACAGGCAGCTCAGGTGGTGCTGATAGCCCTGTTTGAGCTGAACACTCCAGAGTTCACCATGCTGCTGGGGGCGCTGCCTAAGACCTTCCAGGATGGAACCACCAAGCTGCTCCACAACCACCTGAGGAACGCCAGCGCTAACACGGGCTTGGTAACTACGCTCATGCTTTCACTTACACTGCTCCCTGTGGCCTTTTATACGCATTTGATTAACCCATTAAGACCTGAGGCCGATTCTACCAATGCCTTCTAAATCAGTAGTTCTCACACTTTCAAGATTTTTCAAAAATAGCAGATGTAGAAGCTCGCAGCGCGGCACACTGTGCGCTTGTACATTGCTATTTTTGAATAGCCAACGCAAAAATCTAAAATGACACAGATGCTTTCCCAGTTGTAATGGGTTAAATGGATCCACAACTTCAAGGAATTAATTAACCCATTAAGATCTGAGTCCGATTCTACAAATGTATTCTAAATCAGTAGTTCTCACACTTTTTTGTAATTACACTTTCAAGATAAAAAAAAAAAAAAATCAAGCTGTACAAGCTCACAGCGTGTCACTTCGTGTCGCGCTGTGAGCTTGTAGATCTGCTATTTTTGAATAGCCAACAATAAAATCTAAAATACTAAAACACAGATGCTTTCCTGTATTGTATTAGAGGTGCTGTATGTGTTTTTTTCAGTAGATGTAGAGCTAAAGCCAGCTTCGTGTTTTGCGTCCCCTACAGGCGTCTCCCAGTAACACAGCAGGACGCACGCCTCCTCGGCACCCCAGCAGTCGCAGCAGTCCTCTGACGTCCCCTACCAACTGTTCACACGGTGGTCTTTCTCCCAGGTACGCTAATGTGAATCCCAGGGTTCGATTTGGGGGGGGGGGGGGGTCTTAACCACCTTAAAATAGCAGATCTACAGGCTCTGAGCTTGTAGATCTGCTACTTCATGTATGCTTTTAGATCTGCTTTTGCAGGTATGCTGTCCAGATCTGCTACTTCTCAGTTATGCTCCCAGATTATGCTACTGCAGGGGTTCCCAGCATGATTTGCTGAATATGGACATTTAACACTATTGATTGTTGCTGCTTTTCTTCCCCAAATCGCAAGAGGATGCAGATTTCCACCGAGGGAGAAAAGTACTTTTGAGAGCGCCAAACGTTTAAACTATTGGTCGTCCGATACGGATTTCTTTTTTTTAAGGCAGATACCGATGGCTATATTTTGGACAACAGGAAGGCCAATAGGCTGCTGGCAACCTTTTGTTTTTTTCTCTCTCTCAAAGAGTATGATATAATTAATGTAGTGAAGTCTATCTGATTCCTCTTTCTGTGCTTGTCTCTTTCATTTTAGACATATTTTTTATTGTTTACCCTATTTTATATTACAAGGTCTTTAATCACTCTTACTGAATATTAAAGACCTTGTAAAGAACATTTAATTACACCAGGTAATTGACATATTTATATCAAAGATGTTCATAATGATCTATTTTTAAACAAACAAAAAAATACGAAAAGGGGCAAGAAGAGTTAAATATTCCTATGATGTGCAAGAATCCAGATTTTAAAAATCATCCAGTTACACGTTGGACATTGAAACTGAATAATTCTTCTGTTTTACTTTTTTATGCCTTGTATGATAATACAGTATTTCTGAATGTTTTGTTCTTATTGACTAACTTTGTTGTGTGTTGGGAGTTGGTTTTACCCATCCTAACAAACTCTTACTTCACACACAGGACTTCTTTTCTTCCTTTGACCTTTGCTCATGATCTCTCTATCTTCTCTCCCTGGATCTCTCCTCTCCAATTTCCCTCGCCTCCCTCCCATCACCCTCCTCCTCCTCCTCTGTCTCTCTCACCGCCCCATACCTCCCCCTTCCTTCTCCTGCATTCTCTCCTCTTCTGTCCTTTCATCTAACCTCCCACTACAATTTCTCTCTTCCTCACTCTATCCTCACCCTCTTCTTTCTCTCCCTCTGCCTCCCTCCATCTTTTAACAGTCGTCTGTGGGGTTGGAGTGCCGATGGTCTCTCTAAGTACCCCCCCGTCCCCTTCCCCACCCCCCCTACCCCCCCTTCCTCCCTCAAAGCTCTCCGGCGTGCCTACTCTCCCAGGTAACCCATCCCCCTACCCGGCCCACCCCCCCAGTCCTCCTTTTCCTACTGTTTACCCATCTTCTCCTAACACTTCTTATCCTCCGTTTGGGGTATCACAGTACAGAGAAGCAAAGTGATTTACTGACAAATGGATTAATCCAGTGGTTCTGGAATTAAACATTATTAATTGAACATTTTATTTTGAAAGACGGTTCTATCTGTACACTCTCAGAGTTACACACCTGGGGTCCATTTTTTAGAGGGTCCCTGGACCCCACTTTAAGAACCACTGGATTAATCGATCGACAGAAAATTTTGCAAATACAATTTGAGTAATGACATAATGAATGAATGCTCGTCTTTGTTCCATATAAAAAAAATAATAATAATTTGACTGCAACATATTAAGCTATTTCAAGATATCTGCTTGGGGTCACATAGTTTGATGAAAATGTATCATGTTGTAAACTGAGTCTACGTATGAAATAGGTAGTGCACACCCATCCGTTGGCCCAGGTGCTTAGACAAACAAAGTATAATGAAAAAGAATAAAGTCTGCACACTGGTAGTTGCAAAAAGCTCCAGAATGTATTGCTCAGCAACGTTTCGGCCTGTTCAGGCCTTCATCAGGACATATATGAACTGAAACTGAGTCTACAACATGACAATCCCTGTGCAATCTGTAGTTAGGGATGCACACTAGGTGTACATTTTGTGAATGTGGATGTGCTAACATGCTTATGTTAGCTTAGCAGAGTAGGGTAATGTGAGCAGTGATTGTTATAACTGTGTAGATCGTTGTGATTGGTCTGTGTAAGGGACTCAAACACTGATGACAGCAGGTTTTCCATCCGAGTTTTCTCTTTATTTCTGTACAGCGCAAAAGAAAAACTACGTTCACCTGCTTGTCATGCCTTAAGGTAGTGTATTCACTGGCAGTTGTCATCACACAGAAATAAGGACAAAAGCAGATAAAACAACCTGTCATGGCTCTTTCTGAGATGTGTTGGGATGGCTGATTTATCCTGTATACACACAACAGTGTCATCACACTCAGATCACAGTCTAATTAGTCTGTCTCAGGCCAGGTGTGACTGCTTGCATCAGCCATCACCCACCCTACAGTCTACTTTTTGGGGACTGATTAAAGTAGTGCCAGCTGAGCTGTGTAGTTTGCTGTAGTCTACCTTTGTTGGGAACTTGGAACATACTCTACGTACAGTACGGTGCCCATATGCATTGGTCATGGGACGCTGTAACACGCCGTGCAACCCCTTTTTTGAGCAGGAGCATGTGCATGCACATGCATTGATTTAAAACAACCCTTAATTTACACCTCAACAAAGTTTATAAAGGCTCCCGACTGCCGGGTGTCACACCACCAGCATAAATTAACATACGAATGAGCCTAGATGCATATCAATTGTCCATTGTGTGAACTGTAGTGGAGGTGTTAAGCGACGTGCGCATGACGTCATTAAAAAATAGAGTCCCACCACTAACAAAATCACCAATACAACACTGACAGTGCCACACCTTAAAAATGATGTGCTTGCAGAGAAAACGAACAAAACCATTTTCTCTTTTCCATCAGTTCTTGCACCTCGCTCAACGCCAAACCACATCGAGTGTAAAACAATTTTGTCCACAGAGAAATTCTTAGGGTTTGGCTGGCCGTTTATTTATTTATTCATATTTAGTATGCTTCCCGATTAACACTGCCAAAGTTGGGGGTTATTCCCCGTGTTGCTCAATGGGTAGAACATGACACTAACACTGCCAGGTTTAGGTTGTCCACCTATTCACGGTAGAGTCCTTCAATTAGAACTTATTATATTATGTTGATTGGGACATTACAAGTGGAACAGTGATTTTATGTTAATTACTGTAACTGAAATCACTTTGAATGTCAGAAGTACTGTGAAACCCTTACTTTAAGGTCACCAACACACTGTTGTCATCTCTGCATTGCCGGAGCGATGTGCCCGTTCATCCGCTCACGTTGTTGTACTTTCATTCTGTTGTTGTTATATCTGTGGATTATGTTAAAACGTGAAGGTATTCAGGTAGTGTCTGTAGGGTTGGGATTCGGAACCGGAGGGAATCGGAGGAACCGGATCCAACATTGAGGAACTGGAATCGGTTCCATCACATTTGGAACCGTTTTTTATCACACTGTCAGAGCTGATATGTGGACTTCACGTCTGCTGTACAATTACAATACCGGTGGTTCTCAAACTTTTAAATGTAAAGGACCACCATAACTCTGAGAGTGTACGGGTCCATTTGGTTCCATTTGTACACTCTCAGAGTTACAGACCTGCTAGCATCCATTTGGAACCTCCTACAGGAATCGTTCAAGGGAACCATTAGGGAATCGGACTGTAAATAGGGAATCAGAATCGTTAAAATCCTAAAGGATCCCAACCCTAAGTTTCTGTCCTCAACTCACTCGTCTCGTCTGTCCTTGTGGGGTTTTTGTCAACATGCACACATTTACAGTATGCATGTGCACTGCACCGTTTAATATGTGGGGTAACGTTCTGTCCTGTTGCTCTGCCATGGATCAAACATGCTGTCGTACATTAGTAAAATTTAAACAGTTTCGGTTCTAATGAAATATTCAATTTTGGAAAAATACGGAAAATAGAATGTGCTTGTAGATCGGCTATTTTATTTTTGTGTGATACCGTTGCACAACAAATTCTGAAATGGGGCTTAATCGGTTAATCAGACTAATGAATTTAGTTGAGTATAAAACATCTATTGGAATTTTTTCACATTGATTTGTTTGTGTATACTTTTTCTTAATTAACTCTTATCTCGATTAAGAAGAAAAAATTGATAGAATAATTGCTAAGAAAATAATGGAAAGTTACACACCGGTCGCTGAAAATTGCCAATCTACAAGTTCACAACTTTCGGCGTGTGACACGGTGCCGTGATAAGCTGTGGCTGTCTCTCTGTGTGCTTTGGACAGGCAGGCAGACAAATGACTTTTACTAAGTGAGTAGTCGCAGCTAAAAAAATATTCCAGTTCCCATTTTTTCCAGTTTGGCACAGAGAATATGTGGCTGGTGAAGTTAGGAAGGCTTGTTCCATGGTAGGGTATGTACTGTACTGTGCTGTGCTGTGCTGTAATGAATGTGTTAATCTGTAAGCTTCAGAGAATAGCACAACACATCCAGGACCACTAGTGAACATCTCTTCATCTCATCGTTCTGTGTGCCAGTGCAGCGGTCATATACTGTTTAATAATAACTCTATCTGTGTGTGTCTGTGTCTGTGTTTGTGTTTGTGTTTGTGTGTGTGCGTGTGAAGCATGTTGGAGTACGACAGTGAGAACCTGAACTCAGAGGAGATCTACAGCTCACTGCGAGGCGTCACAGAGGCCATCCAGAACTTCAGCTTCCGCAGCCAAGAAGATCTGATGGAGCCTCTGAGGAGAGACGGCAAGAGAGACACCACGGTGAGGAGAGGAGAGGAAATAAGAGATGAAACATTGGGAAATAGAGGACAGGAAAACGAGGGGAAGAAAGGAGAGGGGGACGGGAGAGGAAAGGAGAGGGGATTCAAAGACTTAAATTGTCACATACTCGTACTGTATGTGTATGTACAGTGAAATGTTGGTCTGGCAGACCCCGCCAGACTGTACTACAAATAATAGTCAACATATAGAGTACAAAATATAATACATGTAAGTTAAGAGGAGAGGACAGGAAAAGCAAGGAAAATAAAAAAAGAAATGAATGTATACACAATCAAACACATATATAAGTCACATTTTCAAAGAAAGAGCGGTAGAGAGAGAAATGATATCTGTTACTGTCATTTTAAGTAAATAAATAAACTGGAGCTGGTTTTATTTAACCAGCCTGATGAACAAAATAACTATAACTATAATATGTATGAATAAATAAATAAATAATATTCAACTAAGTAAGTATATTTGTCTAGTTTAGGAATACAAACTGATAGGAATTTCCATATGAAAGTGAGACTTAAACTGTGTCCCTAAACCTCTCCTGTAATCTTGTAACTAGAGCTTATAAGTTATCCATCCCCAACAAAGCAACCTGAAAAACACAAAAATGTATATAAAATGTATATTTACCAGGCAAATGCCATAAATAAAGAGAAGGATTTGTGTGGAATTCAACATGAGAGAGTCAGACCAATGAGAGCAATGCATTCTAATGTAGGCACTGCAATGCATTGTGGGTAACCTGATAAAACCACACTTTCTCCACTTATATCATACTGTGGAAATAAAATCTATGGTTTTAATTACACAAATGCCACAGACATATGTAAGATCTTTCATTATGGATGATAAACTGCAGCCACTGGGAGCAACCATAAGTGTAACTGTTACATAGAATGTCATATAGTCACTCCATTGCGGCAAATTTTATCTTTCCTTGTCATGGGGTGGAATTGGTTACTCAATGAACGTGTAGTGAGAGCAACCATGCCAACATCATGATAACAACATATACGCATCACCTGGACCTTGTGTCTGGGCTATGATGCAATTTTTGGAACCTCTTATTTATAAGAGAAACCTATTAAAAGTGGTCAAATGTAAAGCAACTTGCTCCATGCTGCCATCTGCTGGACATGTGATACAATTGCAGTTGTTTCTCCACCTTACTGTCTTGAAATAAAAGTCCTGCATTAAAAATTTGACTTAAGTTAAAGTAGAAAATTGTTAGGATCAAAATATACTTGACATTATTATTATTATTATTGATGCTTTAATTTGTAGTTAATGTTTTATATTGCTATTGGTAACTCAAATGTATCAAGTAGATTTTGTGGAGTAAAAAGTATAAATTTGCATAAAATTACAATTACTCAATTATTGTACTTATGTACAAGTACATAAGTACAATAATTGAGTACGTTTACTAAGACAGCAGTTTTATTAACTCTTATCCTGCATAATCAAAAAGGGACAGTTGCTGTTGTAGCTATATAAAGGTATAATCTGTGACTTATTATAATGAGTAAAACATTGTTTTAAGCAATCTGTATGGTAGGGTATGTTAATACAATATAACTAACTAGTACTTGTAGTGGTCTCCCTACTCTAAATCGAAATAATGTAATTAAGGCTTGCAGATGACTTGCCGTTTAATATAGTTTTCACGTTCATTAATTAAATTATTTTTAAGTTTTAGGAATTATGATACGGGACCATACTGTGTGTTTATATTCATACACAAATTACACACACACATACATACATTTCATTACACATTACACAATGTTGTGTTATTATTATTACAATACCAATATGATGACAGCCAGAGTCCTGTTGACAGGGAACCAGTTCAGACACTAGATGGCACTGTTGACATAATAATTAGTTTATTAGTTACTGACAACTACACTGACTACCTCTCCTCAGCCTGGTGGAGGTGCATCGTTGGATTCAGGAGTTGACATGGTGGAGGGAGGAGGGCGCATGGCCCTGGACAACAAGACCTCCCTGTTGAACACTCCGTCGCCGCGCTCCTTCTCCGGGCCGCGGCTCCGCGACTACAACCCCTACAACTACTCGGACAGCATCAGCACCCTGGACAAGGCCTCCCTGAAAGAGACGCTGTACGAAGACGCGGAGCAGATCAGAGACGGTGAGATGCACACACACACACTGCTAAACGTGTTATTGATTACATTTGTATGCAGATGAATAATAAAAACAACATAATACATCCACAGACTTTTTTTAAAAATATGTGGAATAATAGTATTTATTTTTCCCAAAATATTTATTATGATCGTGAAATAATCATGTTAATATTTTTGCCGGGTCTAGAATTATAGTTTTTGTTTACCTCTGTAAGCTGATGGACATCAATATCCATGTCGCCTGCCTCCAGGTTGGAGGCAGGCGACACATTACAATGGTGCAAGTTGCATGATTGTTGCCTTACAGACGTAGGGAAATAAGGAACCTTATGCAACAAGGTGTTGTGATTATGGATTGTGTTATGAGTGGCAAATATCTGAATATTTATTGTTTTGTCTGTGAAGCACATTGAGACATATTCTATGCATTAAATAAAGACTGATCCATAAAATGACCCTTTGATCCCACGGTTCCTCTGTAGGCCGCCGACAAGACGGTGGTGAAAACAAGAGCATTCACCCCAAGGGCTTCCCTGGTGAGTTCCTATTTTATTACTGATCTAGTTGACAACTATTGAGACACAAGATAGGTCCCAAAACGCCATTTGTCTGTTTTTTTTAATATATGTTTTTTATGTTATTACTGTACCTCCGTAGTATCTCTAGAATCTAGCGATATATTTGTAATAATATAAATACATGCCATGTGCATGAAGTCATCATTGCACCAATTAACAGCATCAATATTTCATTCAGTTGATTTTTCAAAAATAGCAGATATACAAGCTCACATGGCACGTCATTTCGTGCCATGCTATAAACTTGTAGATCTGCTATTTTTGAAAAATCTTGGAAATCATTGCTTCTGGGGGTCCCTGGAACTAAATATTTTGAGATTTGGGTCTACGGCCAAATTCATATAATTTTGGGGGTCCTTGACATGAAAAAGGTTTCAGCACCACTGATATACTGTAGAAACATATGTTTTTTCAGAAAACTGTTAGGATTTAGAAGACATTTGTAGAATCGGCCTCAGGTCTTAATGAGTTAACATAACTCCAAGAGGGTACAAATGAGTTTTGACGTTCGCCCCTCTGTGTGTCTCCGTTGTCTCCCCAGCGAGTCCCGCGGAGCAGCTGGAGCTGGTAGGGGAGTTGCTGAAGGAGCTGTCCCAGGGCCAGGCAGGCGAGAGGGGGCCAGAGGAGAGGCGGGCAGCCCTGCTGGAGCTCCTGAAGGTGGCCAGAGAGGACAGCCAGGTGATCTGGGAGGAACACTTCAAGACCATGCTGCTGCTACTGCTGGAGACCCTAGGGGACAAGGACGTAAGGAGGACACCACTGGATATTTAACAATAATGTTTGGATTGTTTTAGTGGCCCTGCTTATGCCTGAGCAAAATCCTCATGTCCACTGGAAACCTCTATCTAACTGAAAAGGTCCTTGTGGGACGCAGTGGTTTAAAGCTACAATCTGTAGGTTTTATGTCTGTTGTTTTTCTAACTCTCCTGAGGAATATAGGCATAATGTATGTATTATGCCATTTTTACATGTGAAATGTAAAAATGGACATTTGAAAGGTTATCCCTTTAAGACCGGGAACGCATCTGTGTCATTTTAGATTTATTTGGCTATTCAAAAATAGCAGATATACAAGCTCATAGCGCGGCACCGAGTGCTGCACTATGAGCTTGTAGATCTACTTTTTTTTTTTTTATTGTGATTTTTTTTTTATGTATATTTTTTTAAAGCGAACATTTGTAACTCAAATCTTTACTTTTCTGGGGGTCTTAATGGGTTAAATGTACACAGAGGACTTTGCTGTGCAGAAAACACCACAAACATCTCTCTGTTGTCCACCTTCATCCTGGCAGCACACCATCCGGGCTCTGTCCCTGCGCGTCCTGAAGGAGATTCTGAGGAACCAGCCGGCCCGCTTCAAGAACTATGCAGAACTGACCATCATGAAGACCCTGGAGGCCCACAAAGACTCCCACAAGGAGGCGAGTGAATGATAAGCAGGGTTCTTCTTAGAGACAGATATATGCGTCTATCGACCATTATTTGACTTTTTTTAATGTAATTGGTATCGCCAATTTTGCAGCTGATCTGTCCCTACTTTTAACAGCTTTCAACCTGGTGTCCCTATTTTGGGCATGTCAACATTTTCAACAGTTTTCACAGATTTTCTAAAATAACCACTCTTCAAGCTGCAATGCATTGTGAGCTTGTAGATCTGCTATTTTTGAAAATCTTTGAATAAGTCTTAAGTGGTTGAATAAAGTTATGTGTTATTTTTTCACAAATTTAGTGTCTAGGATTGATTAGGCTCGAGTTCTTCTTCTACAGTGTGACATACAGAACATATGATGAAGAAACAACCATATTACACTAGTTTCATGTTCGTTTCAACTAATAATTGTCACAAATCAATTGAACGATTTGAAGATTTTGGAGTTGCAGAAAAAAATAAGTGCTAAGGAAAAAATGCATGCATGTTTTCAGGTGGTGCGTGCTGCGGAGGAGACCGCCTCCACCCTGGCGGGCTCCACCCATCCAGAGCAGTGCATCAAGGTGCTGTGTCCCATCGTCCAGACGGCAGACTACCCCATCAACCTGGCCGCCATCAAGATGCAGACCAGGGCTATAGAACGCATCGCCAAGGACTCCCTGCACTCCCTGCTGTCTGATATTATTCCTGGATTACTGCAGGTAACACATGGGGGAAGGCATTTGCCTAGATGGACTGATTGATGCCTTTGTGTGTTTTTAAACTTTTTCTTAGTTGTATATCGTTGGGGGGAGGGGGTCGCATACCCCAGATTACAGTGAAGTGACAATTTAAGGACTTTTAACTCATTGAGCCCGAATTATTTCTGGCTATTTCTGGTCAGTGCGATTTTTTTTTCAAGGAGTGGATGGAGCAGCAAAACTTCAGATAATGATATCTTGGGTTCTGGGAAAAAAATAATAATATTATTATTATAATTTTTTTTCAAAAACACGTGAAACACGTGATTGGCACTCAATGAGTTAAGACCTTTTTAATTACTCAAAAGAATTTATAGAAATAAATACCGTTACTGCATCAAAAGTAACCAAGAAAGTAAACTATACTATAAAAACTGAAATTGTCAAAATGTGTCATAAACTATTTTCACAATATTTACAACAATTCCAAGTGCTTGTCAGGCTGGGGGCCTGAAAAGGTTGAGAACCACTGTTATACATGGACTACTGCATTGTATTATATTGGCTGTACTGTACATTCTCTGTCTCTTATCAGCATGTACGTACGTTCACAGTGCTTCTACACATGATGAACAACGTTACTGTACTGTAATGTGCTCCTTAAGTGCAGTTTAAAATAGAAAGCAAAGAAAAACATAGGAACTAAAGAAATGAGACTGCTGACTCTGCAGTTTTGTTTGAAAGAGGACCAGTTAGAGGTTGGTTAGGTTCAAATGTATAAATAACAAAGTATGTATGTACACAGAAAAGTGTACTTGCACTCTGAGAATGTAAAAATGAACATACTGTGTCCAGTTTAGCTGTGAATGCTTCTTTAAACAGGCATTCCCCTCTGTATCAAGTACATTTATACAGTATGCTTGTCTAATCCAGCGGTTCTCAAACATTTTCATGTCAAGAACCCCCAAATTGATATGCGTTTGCCCACTGACCCCATCTGAAAATATTTCGTACCAGCGAGGCAGCGACCCCCAGATTTGTCAAAATGGAATGCGACGAATAGGCTTCATAGAATTTCTTTACGGCTGCTGTTAGAGCACTAAATGTGGACATGGCCATAAAACAGACACAAAAAAGGTCAATAAGTGTCAGTTAGACATTGTCACTATGCTTGATAGCTTCATCAGAAATGCTGCTCATGCTACGTGACGCTTGCATATTTGATTGATCCTGCTGTTATGTATCAGAAATGTACTGCATAAGCAAGCAGCCGACAAATAAAATAAGGCTTTGGGTGTTTTTAATGTTTTTCATTTTTGCTGAGGAACCCCTGGAAACCCCTCAAGAACCCCTGCGGTGGTTTAATCAATCCTGATGATGTGCGTTCAGGCTGCATGATGTGACAGTGTGGTGTGTGTTTGCTCTGTGTCACAGGGCTATGACAACACAGAGAGCAGTGTGAGGAAGGCCAGCGTGTTCTGTCTGGTGGCCATCTACTCTGTGATTGGAGAGGAGCTCAAACCTCACCTGGCTCAGCTCACAGGCAGCAAGGTACACGCACACGCACACACACACACACACACGCACACACGCACACACACACACGCAGACACACGCACTCGCACACACACGCACGCACGCACGGACGGACGGACGGACGCACACGCACGCACGCACGGACGCACGCACGCACGCACGCACGCACGCACGCACGCACGCACGCACGCACGCACGCACGCACGCACGCACGCACGCACACACACACACACACACACACACACACACACACACACACACACATTGTGTTTTTTCTATAACTGTAGTTGTATCTCCTCTTACAGATGAAGCTCCTCAACCTGTACATCAAGAGAGCCCAGACCTCCACCAGCAACAGCAGTAGCTCGTCTGACATCTCCTCCTACTAGCTTCATGCACTACTTCTACACCTACACCTTCACACCACCAAAACCATCGGCTTGTACTGAGGGGAGAATAAGAGGGGGGGGAGGCTGGGGGGTCTTGGTGAATAAGGGGGTTTTGAGGAGTGCTCTAGTGCTTTCAACCATTTTCCTTCTGTTACGACCTGTATACCTCCATGCCTAGCTCGGCTTTCACCGTCATCGTACCGCCAAGTTCATCGTCTTATGTGGATTGAATAAAGGAGACGTTCGTGGAACCCACTAAGACCATCGTCTTACATGGATCGAATGAAGGAGACCTTTAGAAAGGAGGGGCTTTGGAGAGAAGAGGCTTCATGAGGCCAGAAGGCCTCCCACTGGTATGTCCATAACGCTCCTCCTTGCTTTTCATTGTTCTGAAAACACAAAGTCCGTCTCCAAGAGTTGTTTTGTCAACCCCAGATGATCTATGTGACTACAATATATTTTAAGAGGTCAGGCTTTGCGCCCCAAAGCTGGCCAAAACTGCTATTCACTCTCCCTCCTCATACCGTTAAAGTTTTAAAAGTCATTGATCATGTTCATTCATTGACCTACAATGGAACCGAAGTGATGTTGGAGATGACCGTGTTTTTGAAAGGACCAAGCATTATTCCCAAAAACCTAATGGCTCTTAACTGGCTCCTTCACGCCTTCATTAAAGGCTCAGTTATCAAGTTCATTGCAGGACTGAAACGTATTATATTGGTTACTGACGGAACGGAGCTCCATTGATCTTGGAGCTTAAAGTAACTTGTTTTAGAAAACGAGTTGAAGCTTGGCAGCAACGGCTTAGCTTAGCGGCAAAGATGATCTTGGCAATATGAGGTGTTTATATGAGACCAGGCCGTGCGCCCCCAAACCTTCTTTTAGCTTATGCCGTGTTTATACTTAGTCGCACGCTGGTGTCGTGCACCGGGGGAAAAAGACAGATCTACAAACTCACAATGCGTCACAGCGCGATGCGCTGTGAGCTTGTAGGTCTCCTATTTTCTGTACGCAACACCCGCTTGCGACTAAGGATGACTCAGGCTATAGGGCGTCTTCCCAGAGGAAGGGGGTATGTACCCCCTTCTCCCTCAATCTCTCATCCTCCTCCAGTGATGAAGGCTGCATTCCTCTACTACAGGGGTGTTCAAACCCCTTGCCTGTGTTTATCAGTATTCTACTTTTATGTTCATTTATAGAACCTTAACGCTACTTCTTTTAACAATATCTTGCTTTGACACATCAGACCTTATAATTTGGTGGTTCCCAATTTCCCGTCCTATGGACAATTACAGTTCTCCTGATGTTCCATTCAACCAGGTGATTAAATTGCATTCAACCTGGTGTTCTAGGTCAGAGAATTAGTCCCAGTTCAGACGACGAAAATGAAATCAGGTTGTACTACGAATTGAGAACCACCATTATAGTTTATTGAATGTAAAAAGCATTGGAATGATAATGGGTGTCAGTTATTATAATTATATATATTTTGTTTTCCTCTCTACACTACTGCCTCGTTGCATCCGGTCCCTAGGATCAATTTAAAAGGGCATTGGAGTGAATTCCAATCAGTCGGCAATCGATGAGCGTTTAGACGTGTGTGCCATATCGGGCAGTTAAAGGTGGCACTGTAGTTTTGAAGGCTGTGTTTTAAGCGGTCCTTGTGAAAAAGAGTAATAGTGGTTGACATTAGGTTCTCCGTTTTGGAAACGTTACATTCATATTTTACTTTCTTAGCATCTAGCTAATGCCGTCGCCCTGTGGCATTTTACTATGTGTGACAGTAGACAGTTCTTCCAATTTGTGCTTCTGTTAATCTTCTATTTTAATTTATTTTCAGATCTGCCTTTAAATATTTTAATTACTGGGCTGCTATTAATAAATCGACAGAAGGATATTAGCTCTGTCTTCCACTGTTAAATAGAATTACTACATTTTACTTTGAAATAGTTTTCTATTCTACTGTTGCGCTCTTTTTGTAAGTCGCTCCGAAGGGCAGGAAACATGAAATCCGAGATTAACTGTAGTCTGTATTCATACTATAGGATCATTTGGCTGGCCAGTGATTGTGTACAGAGAATCAAATGAATGTTTAAAAGGTTTGCATACAACTATCAGATGTTTCCAGAAAGAAACAACACATCTACAAAGACATTGATGATCGTGTATTTTTTTTTTAAATGTCACAATGGGGTTTTAACAAAGGTTTTAGGATCCCAGCGTTTCATGGAAGTTAGTTCGCATATTAATGACGGTGTAACCTTTCAATTAAACCAGTGGTTCTCAAAAGTGGGCTTCTAAATGGACCCTTACCGGTCTGTAACATTTGTATACTCTCGGAGTTACGGGAGTCCTTGAAATTAAGAAAGTTTGAGAACCACTGAATTAAAGTGGAGAAAACGGGACCTGCTAACGCTGCAGCTATGTGATATTTTAGTGACGGCAGTGATGTACAGTACTGTATTACCCTTTTCACAAGGACCTGAATCAAATGCTTTTACGCAGCAGAATCCTGAGTGTCAATTTATCGTGTAGAAATTGACCCATTTACAAGAGTCCAGAGTTAACTGAACGTTTCAGGATTTTGCTGTGTGGGAGGGTGGAGGGAGGGGGATAATGGGTGGGGGGGGTGATGTCTGCTGTCTTACAAGCTTGTGAATCTACAAGCTGACAAGTCAAGACTACTGTGATTTGTCGAGTTTTGTTCCAAAATACCACATTATTTACAAAATGATTTACTATATACGTACTAAAATGTATGTTCAGTATGTGCAGCCTGTCCACAATGCTATGATATGTAGAATTTCCAAAATAGTACTCCACCATATAATGGTATTTCTTTTCTTAATGCCAATAGACAATAGGTCTATAAAATTATAAGAGTCTCTTTTAGTGCAATGTGATACTGTATATTTTTTATTTCAGAGCATAAATTGATCAACTATATTAATTTAGCGGATGGTCTGCCATAGTATTTTGGAACGAAACTCCTCTTATCCTCATCAATTGTTCCTAAATTGAATGTAAACCGCTCGGAGGAGTCCTTGAAGAGTAAAAATGTGAAATATTAGTGTTATGCTTTTATACAAAAGAGCAAAATGGGCAATACTTAAAATCTAAAAGAGAGAGAGAGACAATCTGACTAATGAGAAATGACGTATAAAAGTCAAATCTATTTACAAATGTTTTAAAAGTGCCAGCAATTTTGGGGAGTTAAATTCCTGTGGAACAACAGAGACGGTGAATGAGTATGAGCGAGTATGCTAGGTCTTTGGAAGTTAGCAATAAATACTCACATTAATCCAACTTGGATTGTCATTTTCCATGTCGAAGCACTGTAAATGTACCATTGTATTCCTATTTTAAGATAGCTCTCTCGCTGGTCAATGTACAGATAAGTGTCTTTTTCTTTTTTCGTTTTATTTTGTATTTTTTTTCGTGCACCTATAAAATGTTATTGCTGCTTAAGAGAACACATTCTAATCACTGCGCCTAATAAACTCCAGTGTATGTACTGTATCTTGGCAGAATATTTTAAGGCTAATTCAGACCGCTGCGATTGCAATGCTCCAATGCTTGTATGCTCCGTCATAAGGCGGCGTCGCGCCCCGAAAATAGCCGACCTACAGTACATGTACAGTAGGTCAGCCGTTTTCGGGTGCATGACGACATTGTACGATGAAGTATAATTAAGCTACGGTCTTGTGGAAAATCTTTGGTCTGAACTAGGCTTTAGCTGCAGTTACGATGTTGGAAGAACGATATTGGACGAACAAACACTTCCTAGGCGGGAAGATCAAAGACCAGTTTAGAATCTATTTAAATACTATGCTAAGGGGATTGACTTATTTTGCCTGGTGCAATAGACCCAATCAGATATCCCAAATGTCTATACACACGCCCATTTTGGCTGTCTGGGCAGGCCCAACCAAACGGTCCAGATTCAAATGAAATCGGTCTGGCGAACTTAGTGGAATTTATTTAAATACTCTAATGTGATGATCGATCTTGCCAGGTGCAATAATAGAGCCAATTATGTCATCCAAATTGTCTAAACCCTGCCCATTCGGCACGAAAGGCAGGCCCGGTCAAACGTACTAGAACACTAGACCAGTGGTTCTCAAAGTGGGATCCAAATGGACCCTTCCAGGTCTGTAACTCTGAGAGCGTACAAGTGGAACCGTACGCTCTCAGAGTTATGGGTGTCCTTGAAATTTTAAGGTTTGAGAACCAATGCACTAGACTGAAGTGAGTCATTTCTTATTGGGTGTGTCTTGAAGGGAATGCTTGTTGTGTAATTGATGCTAGACCAGGCCTTATTCTGTCTTTGTAATGCTGTACAACCTTGAAATACATTCAGACTGTTAACGTACTGTACCAGTGCATGGACATTTTATTTTTCTCAAATGTGAGAACTGGGCAATTTTAACCACTTAAAGCTCCATTTTGTAAAGAATTAAATACAAAATATTCCCAAATTTTCAAAGCTAGCGAAAAATACGCAACACATTGTGGGCTTGTATGTCTCCTATTTGTTGCTGTTTTTGAGAATTGTCAACATGCCCAAAATAGGTTGGAAGTTGTTAACCAACTCCCCTCCAGGACTGAATGTCACTTCCGTCGTTGACGACGTTCTCGGCGTCTCGTCCAGTAACGGT
This sequence comes from Gymnoscopelus microlampas, assembly GCF_963454915.1. Classification (NCBI taxonomy): domain Eukaryota; kingdom Metazoa; phylum Chordata; class Actinopteri; order Myctophiformes; family Myctophidae; genus Gymnoscopelus; species Gymnoscopelus microlampas. The sequence continues at coordinate 21,700,727 of NC_139961.1, read as the reverse complement.
GTTCCGATGTTAGCCTATCGGAGCGTATAGGCGTACAGCTTGACTGAATTACCTTCTCCGTGTTTTTGTACAGTATGACATATAAAAACCGTGACCTCTGAATCCACGTCAAAGTAGTCTGTGAATGCATGACATCACAACGATCTTAGATTGTCACATTCCCTGAATCATTCTGTTGTCGAACGAGGCAAACGTTTGACGGAATTAGACGTGTGCTTTGACAGTACGCTGTTAGTTTTAGATCTTAACGTGCAAACGAAGTTCCTGACCAACACAACAGATCTGTATGTTCTTAAAATCAGCAGGCTATACATAAAATTGGCTTTCATGGGGGGAAAAAAAGCAAATGACGACTGTTGTGCCTTTCCTTGTGGCAATAGATCTGGATCAGTAATATTTTTATTGTGCGCCTGTTTCAGTGTGGATTTGTCTTTGGAGTATTTTAACTGCACAGTAGTACTGCAAAAGTACTTAATGAAAATCTCCCTAAAATAATGTACCATATAATTAATATAGTAATGTAATCACAATAACACAATGTAAACACATTTACATTGGATTGTGTCATTACGTCATTGTAGTTCAATAGATTTCAACAGTATTACTGTGTAATTGGAATACTTTGACATTGGTTCATCCACAGATAAATCAGTGTTAATTTAACTCAGTTTAAAAAATGGACCCATAAGGGTCCATTTTGGTCCTCCGACTTAAATGAACGCTGAGTTTTTTTGCAGTGTAAACACACTGTAATGAAGTCATTATGAATTGTTACAGCTTGCTCTACTAATCCACTAATTCATGCTCACAGTAAAGCCCAGGGTGTCATTTTAATTCTGAATCAAGTACAAATTGACCTGTAAGAGTAAATTTTCACACTTCCAGAGTTACATTAACACTCAGGGTTTTCCTGCGTAGGACAGTATAGGCTGTGACATAACTTGAGATGGACAAAAGTGTTAAAATGAAGAGATGTTCTGCTGTAAATATGCTTAAATGCCACTGGTGTGATGGTAATATTTTCCATTAAAGGCCTTTGGCGGTTTGTACTTTGCTCCTAAAGAAACCACTCACAATGCATGCGTTTATTTTCAGTTATTAGTATTATTTCATGCTATACAATATTTATATTATGTTTTATGGTTTCCTGTGTATGACTGTACATATTTACATGTTTTGGTTCTCTTTCACCTGTGATAGACTTTACAGACCTTAAAGTTGAAAATAAACCGTCAGACTTCTAAACGATTGCCTTTGGTCCTTTATTATGATAAAACTAGAAAAAGTGTTCCTATGAGCACAAGTCTCCGCCAGGTCAGGTAGGTTATTATGGCCTCCTGGTGGCGCTATAATAGGCCAATGTGAAAAGGGTGCCATTTGTTCTTAGGCCTTTCACGGCAATCGAACATTGCATTCATGATTTGAGGCATTTTGTTCCAAAAATGTGGTTAGCTATATTAGACCTGCTGGTGGCGCTATAACAGGCCAATGTGAAAAGGGTGGTATTTCTTCCTCGGCCTACTGGGAATGTGTGCGCAAAGTTTCGCGGAAATTGCACACTGCGTTCATGATTTGAGGAAATTTGTTCAAAACAAACCTATCCAGCAAACTTTGGAAGCCAATCTTAGCCAATCAGGATGGAATATGGAAAATCAGTCAGATCCGTGTCCAGGGAGTGTGTGTGCGCAGTTTCACAGCCACCGGGCCAACGGTGGCGGAGATTAGCTGGTCACAGACAGAAGGACGGACACAGGGATGGACGGACAGGGGGCAAAACATACTCTATCGCCATGCCTTTCGGCCTGGCGGAGACTTTATATTATATTCTTTATATGTTTACTCAGCAGGATAGAGTGTCTCAGGGGGGGACACAAGCAGGACCAAGGAGGTCATGAAACGTTCGCAAACCAAAATGCTGTGAGGACTAGACCCTGTTTTCCTCTTCTTCTTCAACACACATCAAACTGTATGTGGAAACATGTATTAGTAGGCTACAGTCCTTGTGGATGGGCCAATAAATTGCACTTAATGTGTTGACCTTTTTTATTGCTGATCAATCTCTTGGTCCAGCACTTCAAATTTGTCGCTCTACTGAGTGCACTTTACTAATTCAGGAATAATCTATTAAACTAACTTTAACATCTAGGCTACCACCTACAACTATTGTCAGGTGGTACTGTTATCTCTCACTGGGTCACCAGTAATCTGTTATGTAGTGAGTGCTGCACTCATGGCGTCTTGTCTGTAGGGTTGCGGGATTAGGGAATTGACTGCTCTTCTTGTCGTTATTCTGTTCTGTGTAAAGTAAAGATGAGTTCTCTGGAAAACTGCGTCATGGCATACTATTAACCGACATAATTGGTACTAGTATCAAAAGTGAAAGCATATGAAGGGTTATAAATATTATTACGGTCATTTCCGGGTCACGCGGCCCAATTATTAGTTACATTAATGTTTGGGCTGGGATGCTTTCCAGCAGGGGCCTCAGTGCGGCTGCAGAGTTCATGTGCAGGGAAGATGAAGTCATTGCTCCTGCATTGCTCATGGCTTAAATTACACATATTCTGCAAATGTCATGTTTATTTTATTTACACAGTTTTTACAAACCATTGAATCCAGTGTAGTAAACTACGATGAATACAGTATGGTGCAAATAGTGTAATGTCATAATTACAATCAAAATCATGATTAATGAATTGGAGTGATTACATGAATGAAACATTCAAACATTATGACATGAGTGGTGACATGACAAGGTTTTCTCCTGTTTCCCCCCAAAACTGGAAACTGCTTGTGCTGAACAGGCTGTGTAGAAAACGGCATGTAGGCCCCCTATTATTATTTTTTGCCAACCACAGACAGGTACAGAATCATAGAAAATCTTATGAGAAATCAAATTCAAATATAGTGTCCAATTTTTGTAACAACAGGCCTTGTGTAGAATATCTGTGTTTGGTCGGAAACATTAAGACGGGTGCCAGTTCCGGCTGCTAGAGGCGACACCCACGTACAGGACGGCTCCTACGCATGCAGTGTGTCTCTGCCCACAGGAGGATATTGTCCAGAAACAAGCGAGCTGAGAAACAACTCACATCTATTTGTCCGCTGGCATTATTTTGATGGTGTGTTCTGGCGGGGCCAAGGATCAAGTGTTTTGTCAGTCAAGTGTCTGTAATGATGACGAGCAAAGGAGAGAAGCCCCAGCAGATGGACTGTCTCGGACCTACTCCATCTGGAGGCAAGAAGACCATGAGAATGCCAAGGTGTACTCGCTGCAGCAACCACGGCCTCGTGTCCCTGATGAAGGGACACAAGCGTTCCTGCAACTGGAGAGAGTGTCAGTGTCCAAAATGCAAACGGATCTCACAGAGACAAGTTATTTCAGCCCAGGTAACACTTTATTATTCTATCCTTGTTTTTAATTTGAATTGATACTGTAGTGTTCTGTCATGTGTTTGCTTTTCCTACAATGTACTTTGGGGAACTACAATGGCAGTTTGCGTTTCAGAGATAAATTGTAACCCAGACACATGTGGAGCTTTCAAACTGCATTGGTGGAGTCCACTTATATTGTTATTTTCACGTCCTCCTAACAATTTTATCATCATACTTGAAACTGAGTAGTCTTATAAGGTTAATTCAGGCTAACAATAGCAAAGTTAGTTTATAAAGAACTCACTTCTTGATTGTTGATCAACTGATGAATTGTTAAGTGCTGCAAGCTCTATGCTTAGTTTATACACAAACAATACAGTTGAATTGGATGCAGCTGTTTAGATATGTGACTAGATATATTCTAGTAGCAGGAAAAGTAACACACACCAAAGGCTGTGGTGAGGCACTGACACCCACGAACTTAAAGAGAGGAAAAAAGTGTGCTCCATGGACATTTCTTTCCTCTCTTTAGAGATATTGTAGTGTCAGCACTCAGCTCTATCTTTTCTTAGTTTGCAATGCTATTCAATGGTTAGTCATGCCAGTTTCTCTGATGACAGGCAAGTTTATTAAAAGACAGCATGTTACTGTGGTATATTGATACACATTTATGGACTTATAGAGCCCAATTTGAACACACACACACACACACACACACACACACACACACACACACACACACACACACACACACACACACACACACACACACACACACACACACACACACACACACACACACACACACACACACACACAGAGATAAGTTTGGATTCTGAGTGGTCTACAGCACATTCCAGAGAACACTAGATGTCCAGTACAAAGGATGCTTCCCAGAGAGCATCTGACCTTAGCTGACCTCTAGGATCTTGGGGTGTTGTTCTTCTGCACAATGGACACACACACACACACACACACACACACACACACACACACACACACACACACACACACACACACACACACACACACACACACACACACACACACACACACAAGAGATGTAGCACACACACCTAGCGACGTGCACATCCAATGTATGCAAGTACATACACACACATGTGAAGTCTGCCTATAAATACTGTGAGGACAAAGAAACCGGCCCTTCTTGCCCCTTGCCTTGCCTTCGCCTTCTTCTTCTTGCTCTGTTCTGTTCCGGCCACACCATGTAGCAGCAAGGCTGACATGTGCTCTTGTTTGTCCAATAAATCGACTTGAGGAACATTACTGGTCTGGACCTTTCTACTTCCTTTCATCTATATTGTCACACTTGTGCAAAATATACAACATGACTTTCTGTCAGCCATCATCGTGCAGGAGCACCCATAAACACCGGAACATGTTACTAAGTCGACAACTCCCAGCATCTCAAACACCGGCATCTCTCCTCCCTCGGTCTCAGGTGAGCGCTCTTGCGGTTAAATAATTAGTTTTTATCAGACTCAGGGTTAGAGCTTTGTTCACAGTGTAATGAGTACTGGCATCAGTTCCCAGGCCAGTATCAGTATGAATGGATGAGTAATGAAAGGGGAGGCACAGTGCACTGATTCTAAACCTTTTACATTTCAAGGACTCCCAGTTTGATACAATAATGTTTTTTCCATCTCTGGGACACCAATGTTCTGTACACTGCAAAGTCCTCAGTGTTAATTTAACTCAGAGAGTGTACAAAAGGAACCCATTCCACTTCCATTTGTACAGTGGTGTAAAGTAACTAAGTACATTTATTCAAGTACTGTACTACAATTTGAGGTATTTTTTTTTACTTTACTGGAGTATTTCCAATTTTCAGTACTTTTACTTCTACTCCACTACATCTCGGAGGCAAATATTGTACTTTTTACTCCACTACAATTATTTGAAAACTTTAGTTACTAGTTGCTTGGCAGATATAAATTATTATATTATAAAACATACATTAACTACTTTAGCCCTATTTTATACCTAAGCTATTTGAAAATAGCCGATCTACAAGCTCACAACGCGTCGCATCGCGACGCATTGTGAGCTTGTAGATCTGCTATTTTCAAACATTTAGTACTTTTTCTTTTGGTACTTTAAGTACATTTTGATACCAATACTTTTGTACTTTTACTCAAGTACATTTTTTAATTCCGGACTTTTACTTGTTACAGAGTACTTCTACATTGCAGTATTGATACTTTCACTTAAGTAAAACATTTGAGTACTTTTTCCACCACTGGCCAGACGTTTCCTGGCCCTCCTGTGATAGCTTCTTTGGCACAGTTGGCATGGAGGGACATGTGAGAGAGAGACACATTGTTCTCTGCTGCTCTGATATCAACGCAAGAGCTTGATTACTCAACCAGTCAAGGTTGTCCACATTCATCTGCGCGCGTGTGTGTGTGTGTGTGTGTGTGTGTGTGTGTGTGTGTGTGTGTGTGTGTGTGTGTGTGTGTGTGTGTGTGTGTGTGTGCGTGCGTGCGTGCGTGCGTGCGTGCGTGCGTGCGTGCGTGCGTGCGTGCGTGCGTAAACGTGTGTGTGCGTCCCCAAAGGGGAGTTACCATACCTTCATTGGCTACAAAAGAGCAGGTCCTCCGCTCTCATGGTAACCAAAAAAATATAGGACCTGAAAGGTTGACACGCACGCTACAAAGACACACGACACGCACGCTACAAAGACACACGACACGCACGCTACAAAGACACACGACACGCACGCTACAAAGACACACGACACGCACGCTACAAAGACACACGACACGCACGCTACAAAGACACACGACACGCACGCTACAAAGACACACGACACGCACGCTACAAAGACACACGACACGCACGCTACAAAGACACACGACACGCACGCTACAAAGACACACGACACGCACGCTACAAAGACACACACCACACGCACGCTACAAAGACACACGACACGCACGCTACAAAGACACACGACACGCACGCTACAAAGACACACACCACACGCACGCTACAAAGACACACGACACGCACGCTATAAAGACACACGACACGCACGCTACAAAGACACACGACACGCACGCTACAAAGACACACGACACGCACGCTACAAAGACACACGACACGCACGCACGCTACAAAGACACACCACACGCACGCTACAAAGACACACGACACGCACGCTACAAAGACACACCACACGCACGCTACAAAGACACACGACACGCACGCTACAAAGACACACCACACGCACGCTACAAAGACACACGACACGCACGCTACAAAGACACACGACACGCACGCTACAAAGACACACCCAGGGGCGTCAATTGGGTATGGCAGGCTATTGCAGCTGCCATACCCTGGCTCCAGGGGAGAAAAAAAAAAAGTACTTTTTTGATAATAAATCGGGAAAATCAGGCAAAAATAAGAATTAAATAACATAACCCTAACCTAACCCGAATCCTAACCCTAAAACCGAAATAAAGTAACCAAAAACTGGAAAAAAACGAACCCAACCCGCCCAGAACCGCACAAAAATTTCGCGTGCATGCTGCCATACCCTAGCTTTTGCTGAACTGACGCCACTGGTACTTTTTTAGGTATTTTTACTTACTGGAGTATTTCCAATGTTCTATACGTTTACTTTTATAAGCTACTCCACTATATCTCAGAGGCAAATATTGTAGGCTACTGTACTTAGTTTTACTCCTCTACAATTATTTGAATACTTTAGTTACTTTGCAGATTTGTATTATTATTACAAAACATACGTTAACCTCTTCAGCCCTATACTGCGGCTATTTGAACATTGCCGATCTACAAGCTCACAATGCCGTTGTGAGCTTGTAGATAATGCTATTTTCGAAAGATTTCTAAGGGACATTTCTATGGGACCTTTCTGCATAATGAGTACTTTTACTTTTGGTACTTTAAGTACATTGATGCCAATACTTTTATACCTTTACTCAAGTAAATTTTGAATATCGAATTTTTACTTGTAACAGAGTAAAACAATATTGTGTTGTATTGTGGTATTGTTACTTTATACTTAAGTAAAAAAAAAAGTTGGAGTACTTTTTCCACCACTGCTGTGCGCATAGAAGAATGCATGCATTCATTCAGTCAAATTAAAGTGACCCTGTATCAGCCAAAAGACACTGTATTGCCTATTAGGCTACTGTGTTAAATTCGTAGTCTTGTCTGATGTAGGAAAGACGAGCTAATCATGTCTGCTATTATAGCACAAGTTACAGCACAATAACTGTCACTTGAGGTCTAGTCCAGGGGTCTTCAATAGGGGGTCTGGGACCCCTAGGGGGTCCTCAGAGTTACTACAGGGGTCCGCCAAATCTTTGTGTGATATGATATTTTTTTTTACCTTAACCACTTGAACCCTAGCATCCCTATGCTGAGGAGAACTTTAGCCAAAAAATAGCAGATCTACAAGCTCACAATGCCTCACGCTGCGAGGCATTGTGAGCTTGTAGATCGGCTATTTTGGGCAAAGAGGTGTTTGGTGGAGAGGGAAAAAAGAGCAGACCAAATAAACAACAGTTTAATCTGAAACACAATTTGTACACCCCTAACCCCTACATAATTCAATGCAAATCTATACTATCCACCATTGTACCCCCCTAACCCTGCACCGTGATTGGCCACCATTGTGCACCCCTAACCCCTACACATTCAATGCAAGTCTATACTTTTCTTTAAGTGAGCTTCCATCACTGTGATGACCACTAGCTGTAATATGATTGGCTGACCTTATTGGCTGACTCTATTCAGGACTGTGATTGGCTAGTGAAACACATGACACATGTGCATAGCCCTATAAATAGGACTATTCACTTAAAAAAAAAACACAGTTATGTTTTTTTTTTTAAGTGAATCACCCATTGTGGACCAACCATTGTACACCTCTATTCACACCCTTAACCCAGTACTGTGATTAGCTAACAAGACGCATGATGAAATTAATAACTATAGATATCACCACACACTTCAGAAATATTACTTTTCTTTAAGTGAACTTCCATCACTGTGATGACCACTGTGACCACACCGCCCACTTCACACTGGGTGTGATTTTATATTATTTTTTTTACAATATAGAGGGGGTCCCTGCTTCATCTCTCTCTCATCTAGGGGGTCCTTGGCCTGAAAACGTTGAAGACCCCTGGTCTAGTCTACAAGCCGAATTTTCGCTTGCTAAAAAAAAGGAATAAACTACCAACGCGTCACAGCGCCACAGCAAAATGATCTGATAACTGTGCCTATAGAAATAATTGACTCAAGGATGTCATGAGTCAAAGGGTATGAGTGTGTTGTGCTGATTGGGCAAAGAAACGGGTTGATTAGACCGTAATTAGCAATGTGTCAAGTGTTGTTATTAAAGTGTGACCTTGGTTGAAGCCTGGCTCGCTGAAGAGCTTGTTGGAAAGCCGAGGTCTTTTTTTTGGTGCTGGTCATAGCAGGTGCTGTGGCTTTTAGTTTGTGCAGACACACACACAGTGTTAAGTTTTTCATTTCAAGGACCAGGCTATAATAAGACTAGACTGTAAGCGCTGGTATCCTGCACTGAACACATCACAGTGGCGGAAAAAGTACTCAAATGTTTTGCTTAGGTAAAAGTATCAATACTGCTACTGATCAATAGGCTATATAGAAATACTCTGTTACAATGAAAAGTCCAGAATTCAAAATGTAGGCCTACTTGAGTAAAAGTGCAAAAATTGGTATCACAATGTACTTAAAGTACCAAAAGTTGAAAGTAGGCTACTCATCATTATGCACCTAGTAAATGTACTTAGTTACTTTCCACCACTGCCTATAGAGCGTGCCAAAATTCCTGAAAGGGGCGTCAACAAGTGTCTTTTGGTAGCGGCGGACATCTTTGAGGGGTAAAAACCAGGTTGACTTAACATTGCCCAATGCCACGCCCAATGCCAACGCTCCCCGTGGTGACGCCGCGTTGGTACGCTCTATAGAGCGTGCCAAAAATATATATGGCTGATAGCGCGAGAGGGAGTGAGTGGCCCTCATCATGGCAAGAGTTCAGGTGGTTAAGAAATGAGGCATGGCCAGTGTTGATTTTGACAGCAAATTTTGATTTAGTTTCAGTCATAGTCTTTTGAATACAATTCCATGTAGTTTTAGTCATATTTTAGTCATCTGAAATGTTTTAGTTTTTGTCTAATTTTAGTCGACTAAATATCATAAGATATAGTCGACTAAATGTACAGTTGATTTAGTCGACTAAAATGTATTTTGGCGGTGCCTTGATGGCGTCGTAATGGCTGATTTTAAACTTGGTTGCATGCTGAAAATAGCCAATCTACAAGCTCACAACGCGTCGCAGCGTGACGCGTTGTGAGCTTGTAGATTGACTATATATTTGACAATATATTTAGTCTTAGTTTTAGTCATCGTAGCTTAGTTTTTATTTAGTTTTTATTTCGTTTTCGCATCCAGCATGGATGGCGTTAGTTTACGTAGGACATGGGAGTCATAGCCTACTGTACACACCCCAGCTGTAATCAGCTGTCTGTCAGACTGCCCATTGAATAAGTGTTTCTAATCAGCCATTGAATAAGTGTTTCTAATCAGCCATGCTTTTACGTAACAATCACAGCTCAGCTCGTGCTCTCAACAGGGCCGTCCCTTTAAACATATGGCTTCCCCATTCACTTGATCACTGCTTGAGCTGACGTCATAGACGGGCCTCCAAGTGCAATGTTAATCAATGTGTTTCCCTAAATACACTGACAACGGGTGAAACAGGTACAGTATTGCATAATAACTGACATAACTACCCGTGTATTGCGAGAACCAAACCTGGCACGTGTACCCCAAAGGAGCCAAAGAAGTGCGTTGCCTGGTGGGGAATCGGCCAGATCAGCGGTTTCCCATAAATACATAAATCCATAAATACGCATGTATGAAGATCTCTGATGTCATAAATCATTGGTTCTCAAAGTGGGGTCCGGTGACCCCCAGGGGTCCTTGAGGGAGTTCCAGGGGGTCCACAACTAAATGATGGGTAGTTATAGCCTGGTTCCAGACGAATCTGCCATAGTGCCATTGCAAAAAAAAAAATGCCCTTGGCAGATTACGTCTGGCCCCTCTCAATAGAGATTGGATTTCTCTCCCTCCGAAGTTGTGAGGGACCAATCAGGGCCCAGTATGCAAATGTGGGGCGGGTTTATCACCAGAGGCATTTTTTTATTTGCCCCTTGGAGACATTAGTCTGCCCCTTGGACTACACTAGTGATATTCTGGCCATGCCATAGTTAGGGACCAAATGATGGGCCGTTATGGGTCTGTAACTCTGAGAGTGTACAAATGGAACCAAATGGACTCTAACGGGTCCATTTGGTTCCATTTGTACACTCTTAGGGCAAAAGGTCCAAATAAACATGACAGAGTACGCGGCCAGACACGGCCCGAGGAGCGGACCGTGACATCTATGATCCTATAGTTTACTGAGACATGATTTCACTGTCTCTCTGTATTCTATGATCCTATAGTTTACTGAGACTCTACACTGTCTCTCTGTATTCTATGATCCTATAGTTTACTGAGACACTACACTGTCTCTCTAGTAGGTAAAGGTCCTCTGGCCCAATTCTGCCTATTGATTTGCCCACATTTTAGCATTTCCTTTAGTGTTAATGTTCCATAAATGTTCCTGTTATGTCACTAGCCATCTCCCTCAATGCCTCATGCGAAAATGAAACAGAAAATGGGACATTTGTCTCAGAATAATGTATAGTTAAGACCTTATGTAAATTTTACATTCTCTTTTTTGCATTTGTGGAAATTCACTATAGCATCCAATATGCCAGAATAAACATCCAACCCACAATATTTCAAGTGGGGAACAACAACATTTGTTTACTACACATCTTGAAGATTGTAAAAATGCAAATGTTAGAAAAAATATATCAATAGGGTGCATGGGGGAGGAGTTGTTGTGATCTTGTTTAGGCGAATTTTAACATTTCTTTGTGTTGATTTGGGTTTTTATGCACTAAACATGATGGAACTATGGCATCTACATATCAATCTATTTGTCATGAAAAGACGAAAATAAAATGGGGTGAATCGTTTCTGTCGGATGTATTATGTATAGTTCAGGAGCTGATTTGAAGATTTTGATTTGAAGTTTTTATTTTTCACAGCCGAAAATCCAGGATGGACACAACATATGATAAAAAAAAAAAAACATATGGACAATAACTGTCTCTGGGAACATCAAAATTCATTAACTAGACACCTTAAGGATTCTAAAAAGGTAGGTTAGAAATATATATCTTTCGGGGGCATGTGACCCCCCCCCCCCCCCCTTCCTACCAGACTAGTGGTTCTATAACATTTTCATGTCAAGGACACCCAAATTAATGTGTATTTTGCCGGGTTCTGGACCCCTATCTGAAGAAGATGCTTTGTCAGGGGGACCCCATAGTTGTGTTCAACAGGTTTTTCCCAAAAAATCTTCAAAATGCTTATTTGGACCTTTGGAGCGTGTAGAGAGCACATTAACACAGTGAGCTATATAGGGGGGCGGGCTCTAGGCGTGGTGAGCAGTGATTAATTGGGTATAAATAGAGCTCAGGTGTGAGACAGACTCCAGGTGTCCGTTTGGTTCAGTTCAGATGGAACTCCAGCCCTTCACACTGGCAAGCAGGTAACTAAAGATTATTAGTAACCACCAACTTTTAACAGCTTTGTTTAAAATAATTCAGTTTGGAGAACTAGTCGTTAATTAGTGACATTGAAATGGACAAAGTGAGGAATTGTATTTCATAACAGAGTGAAGGAAAACTCTTTCAATCTACACTCTGTTCCAATGGTTTATAGTGTCATCTAAACCAATGGTTCTTAAACGTTTACATTTCAACTCTGACAGTGTACAACTGGAACCAAATGGACCTGTTGGGGTCCATTTGATTCCTTTTAGACCAGTGAACCAATGCAAGGGTCCATTTGGTTACAATGTGTACACTATCAGAGTTAGACCAGTAAGGGTCCATTTGGTTACAATTTGGTGATACTTTTACTTAGTAACATTTTAGCTATTTTTCCACCTCTGGTAATTAGAAGTGTGGATGGGGCTGGCAAAGCTACATCCACAAGGGTGCAAACATGTTTTCCTAAATGTGACCATGGTCATGTAGGCCTACACAACTGAACACTTTTTTTTGCCTCTGTCTTTTCAGGATATAAAGTCGAAGAAGAAAATTAACCAGAAGAAGACATAAGGTAGGAACTATGCTGCTTGTTCAGTGAAGAGCTGCTTCTTTGCAGTGAAGATTTGTGTTCAAGGTAAGAACTCTTATGCTGCTGCTGCAGTGAAGAGCTGCCTCTATGCAGTGAAGATTGGTGTTCAAGGTAAGAACCATGTTTTTATTCCTTTTGCTGCTGCTAGGGGTTTTGCGTCGCGTTTCATTTGCGCCGCGTCGTTCGCGTAAAAAAAAAAAAACACAAAACAAAGGCACAGGCATGGAGCTCCTGGTTTTACTGGGATGGGGTTCGATTCCCTGTTGTGCCCTACTCATTGTGTTGGCGTTTATATTTGAACTCTGACATTGAATTGTTACATGTATTATACAGGCATCATCCTATCTCAGTATGTATCACTATATAGAGCTTCAACCTTTTAACTAATATTTAAAGATTACTTCAATCTGAATATGAATGTATATGAAGACACTGTATCCAGATGTACACTTATTCACTTAGAAATGTTCAGGTCAGGATACCAATTGTATCCAATCAGGATGGAGAACTAAGACAGGATATAGATTAAACAATTGGAAGTGGTGAGACAAAGAAATGAGCAGACAGAATTGGAACTGGAACGCTATAAAAATTAAGCTGATTAAATGGGTACTTTCTCCTGATTGGCTGAATTTTTCACCTACCTGATATTGTATTTTCTGTTTAATAAAGAGCTGGAGAGACATGGAGACTCGATCCTGTAACTGAACAAAGCTCTATAGTAATGATTACTATCAGAATATGGTGCTTTAACCTTTTAACAAAAAACCTTTTGTTTTAACCCTACCGTACGTTAAAGCTCCCTGCTGAAAAAAACAGCACAAACCAGCTTATGATGGTTGCTGGTTTTAGCTGGTTTTAGCTGGTATTAGCTGGTCTTGGCTGGTCTTAAGCTGGTTTAGATGGCATACCAGGCTGGACAAGTTGGTCAGGCTGGTCAGGCTGGTTTGCCAGTGTAGTTGGTAGCTGGTCACTAAGCTGGATTCTGCTGGTCTTTGCTGGTCAGCCAGCTGGCTGGCTGGACTGACCAGCAAAGCCAAGCTGGTAGCTGGTCTTTGCTGGTCAAATGGGTGGACTGACCTGCAAATACCAGCTTACTAGCTGGACTTAGCTGGTCAGATGGCTGGACACTGGACAGACCAGCAAAGACCAGCTTACCAGCTGGACTTAGCTGGTCAGATGGCTGGACAGACCAGCAATGACCAGCTGATAAGCTGGTCAAGTTGGTTAGATCAGTGGTTCTCAACATGTGGGTCGGGACCCACATGGGGGGTCCCCACATGATCTGGGGTGGTCCCCAGATGACAGTGAAGTGACAATTTAAGGACCTTTAAGACCTTTTTAATGCTTATTTGCATGTCATGTAAATGTATATTTTTTGTAAACCCTGAATAATATTTTTTTCCGTTTCCTACAAAAATATTTTATATTATTCTTTCAAAAGATTTCCCACCCACAAATCTAAAATCTTCATCAATAAAAAAACTAATATTTAAGATTTCTCAAAATAATTTAATTAATAAATAAAAAAAAGAAGAAATTCCATCAATTAATAAATAAAAAAAAACACACAGTGAAAATAGCAGATCTACAAGCCCGGGACGCGTTGTGAGCTTTCAGATCTGCTATTTTAACTGTTTGGATCCGGGGAGACATAATACCTGCCAACATTAGACTTTGAAGATTATCTTCAGTTACAATTGCCCCCAACCAGTATATATACAGCATATTATTATTATTATTATTATTATTATTATTATTACCCTTATTGTTATTATTATTTTATTATTTTATTTTCTTCTTTTCTTGTGAAATAATATGGGTAATAATAATAATAATAATAATATACATTATTATTATTATTATTATTATTATTATTATTACCCTTATTATTATTATTATGACAACATGCATCCAATAACATATTTACTTAATATGGCAAATGGCAAATAATATGCTAGATTGATTCTAAATAATTGATGACTAAAATGAACAGATCTAAAGATCTACATCTTGTCGCAATTCGATGCGTTGTGAGCTTGTAGATCTGTTTGTTTGTTTTTTACAAGCAATGCATTCTGGGCCATGAGCAGTGTTGCCATATCTGCTTATTATAAGCGACTTTGGGCTTGTTTTTCTGTATAAGTTGCTTGTAAATATTGGTAGTTGCGGGTTGCTTTTTTTGGGGGGGGCTTGTTTCTAAATTGTAGTTATTTGGGCTTGCTTCCATTTAAAAAAAATGTTTAAACCAGTTCTCAAACATTTGCATGTCAAGGATGCCGAAATGAATGTCTTTTTTCGCAGACTCCACTGGCTCGAGACACTGGCTCGCGACGCAGCGGGAATAAAGACTTTTAGTCTAAAGAAAGTTAGACAAATTGTGTTGCTTTGGATTCAAAAAGAATTATAAACCGTCTTCAGAGAAGATAAAAGAAAGAAGAAGAAGCGGAGGACATTTTAGGTGAGTTTTGACACACAGAAATACTATTTATGTAGGCTTTTTAGCCTAAATAAGTGCGTAGGCTGCATGTCTTGATGTTTTTGAAGTCAATCACAAGTCATCATGAACCAACTCTATGGTCACGACACATTGTTTAGTTATTTAATTTGTCTTGATAAAGGTATTGTGACAATAATTACAAGAAATGATAGTGGGATATACAATATAATTTATAATATATGCTACTGTCTGTACAGTACCTGTGTGCTGAGAGAGAGAGAGAGAGAGAGAGAGAGAGAGAGAGAGAGAGAGAGACGCTTTCAGTGATGAAGCTACAGAGTGTTTTAATAGCCTGCCTATCCCGTGAACTCTGAACAATAATGATTCCTTATCTGTGTGTGTGTGTGTGTGTGTGTGTGTGTGTGTGTGTGTGTGTGTGTGTGTGTGTGTGTGTGTGTGTGTGGCCAAAACGAATGGTTTGCAGCCCTACTACCCCTCCCACAAAGAGAAGAAAACCGTTTGAAGGTAAAGTGATATTGTTTTGTTAAATATTAAAGTAATCATTGCTTGTTCAGTAACAGGGGTCTCCCAGACTCTCCACCTCTTTAGTAAGCCCAAATTTAACCAATCAGAACTCATACAGGATACAGGATAAATAAGTGCAATTGGAAGTGATGACACAAAGAAGTGGGCATACAAAATTTGAAACTGAATTGTCTAGAGAGAGATGGAGAGACCCCTGCTTTAACCCATTTAGACCAGGAACGCATTTGTGTAATTTTTTTTATTTCTTTGGCTAGACCTTTGGCTTCAAAAATATCAGATCTACAAGCTCATAGCGTGACACAGAGTGGCACGCTATGAGCTTGTAGATCTGCTATTTTTGAAAATCTTTGAATATATGTTTTTGAAAGCGAACATTTGTACCTCAAATCTTTATCCTTTTATGTTCAAAAACTTTTAGGATTTAGAGAACATTTTTAGAATCAGCCCCAGGTCTTAATGGGTTAAAGCTGCACTATGTAACTTTCCTCTTCTACCCCGGATTTGAACCCGGTTTCCTGAGCAAGTGCTGTAACCTTTTACCTTTGAGCTAATAGAGCCGGCCTGCTTGCTCAGGGGATAAATTGAATCTTGACCATCAGATCAAAATTCATGTCAGATCCTGTGCCTAGGTGAGACATGACCTTGACACCATCTAAATGTCTCAATAGAAGAGCAGGGAGACGAAATACAACCACCCCAATTATATAAGTTATATAGTATTATTTGTATTAACATACTCTAACATACAGATTGTATAAGTTATTGTATTAATATACTCTACGATACAGGTTGCATAAAATTACATTTTATTCCACTTTAACTTTCTAACAAAAAACATCTTGTTTTATCCAAAATATATCACTTGCACTACCTTTAGACTCTGACTCGTCTGAATACGGTGGAGATGCTGTTACCCAAGCTATCCATGACGAAATGTCAAGTACAGTCATACCCAGAAGAAAGCCAAAGAGTTGGAGCTGGACCTACAGCATCTTAAAACTAAGTAAGCAATGACTAATTTTAACGAAACAATTGCATGAGTTTGCTCTTCTCTTTTTGTATATATCTATATGTTGGTTATTTGTTCTCATGTTCTTTTTTACTTAGATCTTGACCACAAATGTTAAAAAACATTATATAGAAAGCATGTTATATGGAGTGGACAGATGCTAGGTTCATTATTAAACTGGTATCCTACTAAGGCATACATCAATTCAGTTTTTATTTTTCGTACCCTGTTCATGCTTTAAGATGCAACAAATTAGAGATTGCAAAACAGAAACTGGAGGAAGGGCCCCAATATAGCTCTGCATTAAAGCCTGACATCCCTGCTGCAGATAAGCAAACCAGTGACAGCATAGGTGTGTTTAGACAGTGATACTGTTCTACGGAAAATGGTGACAATGTGTACAATATAAGTACTGTGATACTGCCAAAAGGAGCTTAAATATGATTCTCTACATTTTCAGTTGCAACTTCCTCCGTTTCCTCTTCCCCCGAGTCAGACGATTTGGCATCGACACCTGGGATGTTTGACAATTGACACCAACAGTGACAAGGTATTGAAGAAACATACTGTGTACGACAGTGGTTCTTAAAAGTGGGGTCCCAGGGGGTTTCACAGTGTCCCCAGCTAAATAAGAAACAGTTAAGCACAAAAGCACCATTTCAAAAATAGGCAACGTGTCATGATGCATCGTGAGCTTGTAGATCAGCTATGTTTTGCTATTTTTGAACTATTTTTGAACAGTTTTGCCTATGGCATGCACAAAATAGGGATGCCAGGTGGAAAAGGTTAATTTCACTACTATTTTACCAGCTAGAATGTAATCCAATGACAATGTTTTGTATAAGAATTACTTTAACTCTCCCCACCTACAGTATAGACAGTTGTAGAATTCTGTACTAAATCTAATCCAACAATTAACATCTTCTCTATTGGAGGTCCATGGCACCAACTCTTTTCTAAATGGGTCCACATTTGGGGGTCCTTGAAAATGTAATTTCTTTACAGTAAATTCTGTTTGAAGTGTGCCTGCTTTTGTCAAAAATGAGTCTGGGAAATGTCATGGTCATTTTTTTTTTTAATTTCTAAAACATGTGTTGTTTTCTTCTGTTTCAGGTCCACATTGGCTCTGGTGTGTGGCTCGAAAAGGAGATCTGGAAGATGGTGGCAGGCAGCAAACACCAAGGACTCCCTGTTCATGAAGGAGCTAGCTTTTGCCATTTGGGGGACAACAACCCTGAAGACCATGCAGGAGCCTTACAAAGAATGTCCCACTAGCAAGGGGGAGGCCAAACCCCCCTGACCGCAGGACTCAGAGGTATGTTTACTGAGGGGTGGGGGGGTTCATTATGACTTGATCTCATAATTCAATCTGCTCTGTGCATGACTGTAGTTCTCTTTTCCAGAAGGTGGAATTCCCGTTAGCGTTACCTGTTCAGTTTTTCATACCTTCATTTGGTTGTCTCAGCAGCATACTGTTTCAACCAGAAACACGTGTCTCCAATTTATATCTGCTGCCGAGCCAATCAAATGAAGCTATGAAAAACTGAACGGGAAACGGGAATGTCACCTTCTGGAAAAGAGATTATATTAAGCTTATTAATCAATCATAAAAGAAAATACTCTATTGTAATAAAATAATCGATTTTAGGGCTGAACATTTTTTATGTCTACTCACTCTGTGTTTCGTTGATAGGTCGTGGACAGTTTAGAAACCTGCCTACCTTTGACATCATCGGTAGGCAGGTTTTGGTCATTTAGAACAACTTTATTTGTTCATTATTAGTGCAAGAACAATGGCTTCTACTTCTGCATGCAAACTTTCCAGGTAGAGACACACTGTAGTTTCTATTAGCTTGGGATCTTCATTGGTGATGTCACTGGTAGGCAGGTTTCTGAAATGACCACATTCCACCAATGAGTGGCAGAACGAGTAGACAGAAATGGTGCCATTGTATAATGAACATTAGCGAGGACCAGTTATATGAAGATAAGGTTGAAAATGGGTGAAGTTTAAGTTACTTTAAGTTTTTTCTCAAAACATCACAATTCATACAACTCACCGCATGCAGTATAAGCTAATTATATTTGTTTAATTGTTGGGGGTTCTTGTTTTTTTCTTTCAGACTGTTTCCATTGGTGGCTGCAGGGGCAGAACATTCTCACAAAGAGGAAGGCCATGGACCATGGCCAGGACATCAATAGAAAGGACAAGAAATTGTGTGTCTGTGTTGGGGGGGGGGGGGGGGGGGGGGTTGATATGGGGGTAAAGCTTTATAGCGCCACCAGCAGGCCGATTTTTGCAAGACACATTTTTGGCTACAACTTTACAGATGTTTTCCAAACATCACACAAATCGGTATACAGTATCTCCATAGTCATGTAATCAAGACTGATCTGTCCGATTTTTCATATTCTCTCACTCTTTTCCAGTCATTTGAACACTGTGTGTGTGTGTGTGTGTTAGTGTGTTCCTCAGGTTGAACTTCATGTATTTATGTGTTTATTTATACATTTATTTGTTATTTAAATGTTGTTTTTGAGTTTTTTATAAGTGTTTAATAAAGTATTGTTATGTATGAAATTGATACATGATTATTTATTCCTTTGTGGATTTTGCTCACTTTTATATAGGCTACTGTAGGCTACTGTTTTTTTAAATATACCACGTGCTGTGGGCACCTGGCTGAAATTTACCATGATCATGCATCCTCTCCAGCAAAGTTGTTCACTGCATACCAGAATACACCTGAATACAATAAAAAACAGACTTAAACCAGCTTAAACCAGCTACCAGCTTAAACCAGCTAAACCATCATAAATACCAGCTACCAGCTTAAACCAGCCTTGACCAGCAAAATCATCATAAATACCAGCTACCAGCTTAAACCAGCTACCAGCTTAAACCAGCTACCAGTTTAAACCAGCAAAACCTACCAGCTTAAGCTGGTCAACCACCAAGACCAGCTAAAAAGTGGCGAAAACACACCTTAAGCTGGCGAAAACACACCTTAATCTGGCGAAAACACACCTTAAGCTGGTCAACCACCAATACCAGCTAAAACCAGCTAAAACCAGCTGGTCCAGCTTAGGCTGGTCTAAGCTGTTTTTTTCAGCAGGGCTCTATATTCTGATTTTCTGATCTTATCATTGTTATGGTCATTTATACCCATATGAGTCATAGGGCTACTGGAAACTTTAGAGGTGTTGTAGCATGTTGTTCCCACCAGAGGGCGCAATACACTTTTCTCTATATATTCAGCAACTGCTTCCTGTTCTGTAATTTTCACTTCCTTCCAGATGGTTTTGTTTTGGTTGCTGAGAACAAGCTGTGAAGAAGTACTGGGTGAAAAAGGTGATATACCTGGATACATGGGCAAGGCATACACCCACCTAACATAAATGATTGGTGGGAGTTTTTCAATGAATGCGGGAGAGGACTGTTTACCTTAAAATGCCTTTAAGATACCTGGACGTCTCTCTTTTCTCTGCTAGGGAATGTTCCTTACACATGCAAATTAGAGGTTTGTTCAAACAATGGGAGGTGTGGGGTTCAGAGAGGGGGGGGGGGGGGCTCAGAGAGAGAGAGAGATAAGAACACAGACTATTGCACAATTACTGATTAAAAACAATGAGTGAGATGTCTGTCTGTGAGAGATGTACACACACACACACACACACACACACACACACACACACACACACACACACACACACACACACACACACACACACACACACACAGATCAGGTCTTGGGTCTAAATCTCAACTACTGTGCACAGTGGTTTAACTACTGATACTTTCACTTTGATCTGGCTTAACTGTACAGTTGTGGCACTGTAGACACATCTGTATGCTATTTTTTCAATTGATTGTACAGTATTGATAACAACAGTGGTCTCTCACAATCGGTCAGCACATATTTTTATAACAGAGTACTTTTACTTTGCAGTATTGATACTTTTACTTAAGCAAAACAGTTGAGTACTTGTTCCACCACTGTTGATGTTTTTTAACATGACTGCCCTGTTTAAAATGATTGAACACAATAACCAGTGTTTATTCAATAATATTCAATCATATAATCAGATAATACTACTACTGAATAATTCCAAAGATTAATTGCTCCCCAGTTGTTTTGTTTTTTTAGCTTTGTTGTTTTTATTATTCTTATTCTGTTGCTATCATATTTATTCCTTGCATTGTTAATTCTAATTTAGAGTTGATGTATTTCTTATTTAAAACAATATATATAATGTTATTATTATCAATATTCATTATTATTATTATTATTATTATTGCTGTTATATATTTCGCTAACTTCTTCTCTTTAACTTTTAAATTAGTGAAATGACGTTTGCATTGAAAACAAATGTATCTATTTTTGGTTCGTGCGCATGTGCGTGCTTGTAATAGTGTGTGTGTGTGTGTGTGTGTGTGTGTGTGTGTGTGTGTGTGTGTGTGTGTGTGTGTGTGTATGTGTGTGTGTGTGTGTGTGTGTGTGTGTGTGTGTGTGTGTGTGTGTGTGTGTGTGTGTGTGTGTGTGTGTGTGTGGGAAGGGGGGCGGGGCTTGTGTCGTGTTCGTGTCGTGTTTGTGTGTGCACGTCATAGAGTTGTTTGGGTGCGTGCGCATGTGCGTGCGTGTAACAGCGTGTGTGTGGGTGTGGGCGGGGGGGGGCTGTGCTTGCGTACACGTGAGAGGGCATTCCCGGGGATGCCCTCTTGCATGTACGCATGTCTGCTTGTCAGACCAATCACAGCCCTTGTTGGTTTGTCCCGCCCCTTAAATCCACCGTTCCCGCAGAGCTCGGCTCACTTCTCAAGGTTTCCAGCGGATGCTAGGTCGCTCGATACTAGGTCTCTCCGGTCGATGATAGATTACTATGGAAACTGTTCTACTTGATTTCGGTTCATATATCACTGATCTACTTTCATTTCGTCGTCTTTTGTCTGAGGTGAGTAATATTACTTATTTTCCCGCCTTTATTACTTTATTTGTATTTTTTCCCGCCTTTTTTGGACTACATGAACGTTCAGATTTCAAACACAGTTTTTACCCCATGGCCACGGATGTTATAATTATGTACGGGCCCTCAGAAGTAGCCGTATCTTCCGTATTGTTCAATAAAAACGCATCTTAATCCGATCGGTGGCCATTTGCTCATAGCTGGCACAGTCTATCAGAGTGCAATACACCTACCAACCAATGGGTAATGCAGTTGAAAGCATGGCGGACATGCTGAGAAAATGGCCACCGACCGGATTAAAATGCTTTTTATTGAACAATACTGAAGATACGGTTACTTCTGAGGGCTCGAACAGAATTGTCACATCCGTGGCCATGAGGTAAGAACTTTATATTTGAAATGTGAACGTTTATGTACATGTACGGGCCTTAAATGAATTAAGTGCAAACGCCAGGTTACGTTTGTTTCAGGCCCCAGGACTATGTTGGTTTGTTTTCATAAACTTATGTCACAATCGACCTGTCCATAACAATTCATTATACAACGCAGAATGCAGCTTTTAATCAACATTGCATTTGTTATATCTTGTCTGTTAAAATTGAGCTTGTAGATCTGCTAAAACTAACTTTAAGCAGCCTCTGAAACTGGGTTAAAAACAACCTAGGCTAACCAGTGCTAACGGCTATAAAAGTATGCCTACAACTTCTGCATGGCAGTGACGTTTTAAATGATTACATTATCAACAGTATTGCTATCATGTTTATTTATTTACCAGGGACACAGTGCACATTAATCAACATGTTGGTTTTCACATCCGTGTAATGAACCAGAGTTAGCCAGAAGCTAGCTTTCATCTGTAGTCCCTGAGCAGGCTGTTAAAAGTGGTGATATAACTCATTGGTTCTCAAAGTGGGGTCCGGGGACCCCCAGGGGTACTTGAGGGGGTTCCAGGGGGTCCCCAGCTAAATGATGGATAGGAACCAAATGGACCCTTATGGGTCTGTAACTCTGAGAGTGTCCAAATGGAACCAAATGGACCCTAACGGGTCCATTTGGTTCCATTTGGGGACACTCAGAGTTAAATTAACATTGATTTTACAATATAAATTGGGGTCCCAGAGATATAAATGCCATTAAATGGGGGTCAATAGCCTAATGGATGTCAAACTGGGGGTCCTTTGAAGTTAAAATGGTTGAGAATCACTGC
This sequence comes from Gymnoscopelus microlampas, assembly GCF_963454915.1. NCBI lineage: Eukaryota > Metazoa > Chordata > Actinopteri > Myctophiformes > Myctophidae > Gymnoscopelus > Gymnoscopelus microlampas. The sequence goes on along the minus strand of NC_139961.1, from coordinate 21,677,903 downwards.
TAGAGAGCCGTAAAAACCTTCTCTTATTGGGGTTCCTGGCTTATCTTTTCAAATGGGGGTCCGTGGGGTAATAAGCGTCTATTTGGGGGTCCTTGACATGAAAAAGTTTGAGAACCACTGGAGTAACACGAGTTTAACGCTAGAAGGAGATGCTGCTGTAATTTGACTGTTTTACTAGCAGTAAATAGACATTCATTTGACGCACTGTTTGGTTCAACAAGTGTTTATCTGCACCGAGCATTGTACTGGGTTGACTAATGTTAGAGGACGCCGTGGCTTTGCGGTTGTTTTCATTAACCTGGTTGCTTGTTTCTCTGAACCTGGCAACTGCCATGTCCGCTTATTGTAAGAGGATGGTCGCGCTTCTTTTGGGGCTTGTTTTGGGGTTGAAAAGGACCGTAGTGACAGTAGACGGTACACGGTCGGTCGTACCGTGTCGGTCGCGCATGCGCGCCACTCTCAATTGTATATTAGGATCATCATATTTATGATTATGTGCCCACATTTGTCTCTAAATTGTGGAGAAACTGTCGATGCGGAACCAAACTGTCAAGCAATTGTTTCCGCCCAGACACGTTTCACTGTCGCACACGTCGAAAATAGCAGATCTACAAGCTCACAACGCGTCGCGCTGCGACGCGTTGTGAGCTTGTAGATCGGCTATTTTCAAATAGACTATGTATAAAATAAGGCTAAAGTGGTTAAGGTATGTTTTATAATGTAATAATTTATATCTTAAAAGTAACTAGTAACTAAAGTTTTCAAATAATTGTAGTGGAGTAAAAGTACAATATTTGCCTCTGAGATGTAGTGGAGTAGAAGTAAAAGTATTGGAAATTGGAAATACTCAAGTAAAGTAGAAATACCTCAAAATTGTAGGCAAATAGGTTTTATAAAATGTTCATGAATAGGAATTAATATTCACATTTATATCCATGAATAACTTTGGTTAACTAGAACACTGACCTGACTTACTTGCAAATCTATGCCCACATCAAGACTTTATTTTAGTCTAAATATTTGTCCCTTCCTGCTCCAACTTAGAAGGACAGAATTGTGGAAAGTGGGCAGGGATCACGATGTAATCTATTGGTTGCTTCATGCCAGTGTTAGACTTGATTTAAGAAGTAGTGCTTTTCCAGTCAGAAGACAGATTGAAAGAAGTTATTGGGAAACGGTGGGTTAGAGTACCTCTTTCTCAAGTGGTCTTTGAAGCCTAAAGACTGGTGGGGATCACTTTGAACCTCGCCTCCCTATTTTGGGCATGTTGTTATAGACCAAAAACAAACCTGATCTACAAGCTTGTTTGAGTACCTTGAAAAGCTGTATATCAATTCTACATTTACACTGATCAAATTAGTTTAACAAACTTTGCAGGTTTGTCCGACTTAATACATGATTAGATTTTATGCTGAAACGCCATGCTTGGCTTGCATTATACGTCCTACATTTGAAGCAAATGGTGTCTCAAATGAAGGAATAGTAACCCCCCTTCCTCTCCAACCAGACATACAAGGAGCACCTAGAGGGCCAGAAGCACAAGAAGAAGGAAGCGGCTCTCAAGGTGTCTCAGAGCAGCAGTAGCAGCAGCAGCAGCAGTGGAGGAACCAGCAGCTCTGCCCGCGGCGTCCAGAACCAGCTCCGCTGTGAGCTGTGTGACGTCTCCTGCACCGGAGCCGACGCTTACGCCGCTCATATCCGTGTGGCCAAGCATCAGAAGGTAATGTATTTATTTTATGCTACCATGTATTACCATCATGTGTCACTTGCTCGCATAGATCAGTTCTTTTTGACCAGCGACACCATTTTACCTATGGATTAGGCTTAACCACGTAAGCACTAATTTGTACTTTGGGATACAAGCTCACAGCTTGTCTTATGAAGTTTTATACATTGACTATTTTTCAAAATTTGAGAACTTTGATAAACATATTTTTTAAGTCTTTAAACCTTTGCCTATAATGGCATGCCCAAAATGGGTAAACCAGGATTAATGTGGTTAACTACATTAATCTGACTACAATCTTTCAACCTGTCGCACTGTGAGATTGTAGATATTTGTAAAGGGGTAAAAAAGGAGGGGGCCCATTATAGACCCCTGGCTGACACCGATAAACACATTATTTAGGAACATAATGGATTGTAAACGGTCTCAAAAGATATTAACCCTCATTCAATATACACACGCCCACATACAGGCAGGCTTACTGGACGTTGTGTACTTGTCTCTATACTGTGTATATTTGGCACAGATGTATGCATATATGACCGGTACGCAAGTTCTATGCTTGGTTCAGGTGTTTGGAAGGACAAAAAAAACAGAACATATTTGCATATCTGGTTTAATAAAGACATAAGCTAATCCTTTTACAGCTTCATAAGTCATAAGGGGAACTTTAGCTTTGACGTGTTTTGGCAATTAAAGCAAAGATGTCAACAGGTGTGTTCCCAAATATGAGATTTATGATATGAGAGCATTGGCCGTACTGACGCACGCTGGAATGATTACCAACGTTTGTCTGTGACTGTGTTGTGGTATTAAATCATGCTGCAGTGTTTTTAGATCTTACCACAATACTGATATTCAGCATGATGTACAATACATTTTTTTCAATTGAAAAGAAAAGGGGAAATCCTTCTTGAAGGTAAAGCCTTTATTGAATAGCTATAATTTCATTTTAGAAAAAAAACATGTGTCCACCTACAGAACTCGGCCTTTATGAATTGAATACGCAGGACCACAATGGAAACAAGCCCTCAGGGATTTTTGTGTTATCCTTTTAGCATTATTGTGTAGGCCTTACTGTGCCTCTGTACTTTTTGCAAACTGCTGATAAAGAATTCAATCAATCAAAGCCACACAGCAATTTGCATGATGCTCAAGCAATGGCTGAACATGGCTTGCTATCATGCTGCCTAGGATGGCGAATAAACAGTGATGGGGGGGCGCTCGGCAACAGTCTGTCGTCTGCCAACTCCACCGCCCCCGTCAAGAAGGCCTCCGCCCCCAAGATCAACTCTGTTGGTCAGTAGGTCCCCTTTGAATGTTGACGTCTCCTGGCGGTGTTTGACAATGACTTCATTCTTCACCTTGTTGCCATTATGCTCTGTACTGTGTTTTTGCTGTATTCCTGTTTGATTAGTATAGCTCTGCATTTAACCAGTTCAACCACATGAATCCTAGCGTCCCTATTCGGGGCTTGTCGTAATAGGCAAACATTCAGTGAAAACAAAAATCGTCTCACTACACGTCACAAGGCATTGTGTGAGCTTGTAGATCGGCAGAGATTGATGAGTGATAGAAAAGGACGGGGCCAATTACAGACCCCTTGCACACCCATCTAAGTATATAGGGTTTAAGTCATTGAACCCCTATGTACTTATCACACAATGAATAAAGAAAACGACTTCCATTTTCACTTTAAAAATTATGAAACTTTTTTTTTTTGACAATTTGCACCTATGACGTGCCCAAAATAGGGACACCAGGTTGGAAGTGGTTCAAACACTCATCACTAATAAAGAGTGAAGCTGGTTTCACAGAGCGTGCTTTGCACGCAAAGTCTCTGCCAACTTGTGTAGTGATGGACGTCGACCAGGCGTGCGTTTCCAAACCTAACATTTCTTGAAGTTCTGTGCCTTGTAGAATAACAAGTGTATAACCTAGTTTAACCATGCAGTCAAATGACCATTAGTTCACTCCTGGCCCTTGCAAATGGAAACGGTCATTGTTTTCCTTTTTTTTTAAAATTAAATTATTGTGATTTATTGCATTTGTATGCTGTCCATTAGTCAAAGCATCTGTGGACTAGTGACTCCTCAGTAAAATGTAAAATGGAATGTCACAGTTTTAAGTAAACCAATACTAAGAATCTTTGAATGGGATTGTGTGTTAATAGTGATGTTTTGTTTGTTTTTGCATGATAAAAAATTTGATTTGCAAATTCTTATCAGTTAATCAATTCATTTTTTGTGTGTATTTACGATTAGAGGTTGGGTGTTCACTAATGTCTATGGTAAGTTTACGGTAACTTTTGATTGAAAAAGAAGGCCCTGCTACAAATAATAACTTCTCTAGCTGTGGTCTTTTGGAGCAGTAAGGATGAAGTCATTAGTAGACACAATTTCGGGTTTTATCGTATTTGTTGGCTGTTCACTTCATCCAATGCCATCTGCAAACTCACAACACCTTGCATCGCCTATTTTCGCCACTAAATAGGCAATTTATGAAATATTGGAAGAGTGTTTGTGCCCAATAGCAATGGTCTGAGACTAAAGATCTACATGCTAACACGTCGCATCACGACACATTGTTAGCTTGTAGATCAGATATTTTTGTGAGTATAAATTATATTGTTAAATTGTCCTTTTTTTTTAGTAAGGCAAAAAAGTGTGCACAACTGCAGCAGCCCAAATAGGGAGACAGCTGTTTTTTGTTTAACAAACCCCACTGGCCATGAACCAGAGGGGAAGGCCAGTGCTGTGGATGTGGGGATGTAATCGTTCTATATTGCACTCCATCAAACACAAGTATAAAAGAGTTAAAATGAAGACTGGCTCTGAGTCTGCCGTACAATTGTATTTTTACGGCGTTGCTCGGCCATACCCTACCTGTCTATGAGAGGGTCTGTGTGTCACAAACCACAGTACCGATCAGTGCTAAACTTGCATGCACGCTACACAGAATTAACTCCACATTGGAGCCATGCTGTTGGATCCTATAAGAGTTCAAGTTAAAAACACTGCTATAGAGGGAATTGAACATTTTGTGTTACCCATCTCCTTAGGTCCGCAACGATGAAGGCAAAGTCATCCGCTGCCTTCCACTGCAAGCTGTGTGAATGCAGCGAAGGAGATGCATCTGAAGGGAAGGAGGCATCGACTGCAGTACAAGTGTTATTATGCCTAATGTATTATCTTTGGCTGATGTCGCTTGCTGATAAGAACTGATCTTCAAGTCATGTTTTAGCTGGGACAACGTTATTTTTAGCATGACAGGTTTTTAGACCGAAGCGAGTAATCTACACGACCCAGGACACTAGACTGAACTATTTTGAATGGTTAAACAATAAGTCATAAGTTGATCATGCCGTCATCTGTCCTGACATTTCCTCTTCACCTGGTCTTTTAGAAAAAGGTGAACCCTGACCTTCAGGTGGAGGTGAAGCCTAGCATCCGTGCCCGTAAGATTCAGGAGGAGAAGATGAGGAAGCAGATGCAGAAAGAAGAGTTCTGGAGGAGGAGAGAGGAAGAGGAGCGCTGGAGAATGGAAATGAGGTACGATGAGGTCTTTGATGACCAGCAGATGTTTTTTTGTTTTTTTAACTTGCGTCTCCATTCTGGGGAAAACATCTGCCGAAAATAGTGCAGATGTATTTTCCACGGAGATTTGATGTAGAGGGGAAAACGGGAGGGAACCAAGTATAGACCGCTGGGTGATCCCAGTCGACTAAGTATATAGGGTTTAAGTGGTTCATCAGTGGACATTCTCCATGTCTAATCTGCTGAACTCCCAGGTCACTGTTTTTTTTTTCTTCCCCAAACTGCTGAAACTTTCCAGGCGTTATGAAGAGGACATGTACTGGAGACGCATGGAAGAAGAGCACCACTGGGCTGACAGACGCCGTATGCCCGACGGAGGCTATCCTCAGGGGCCCCCTGGGCCGCCCGGTCTCTTGGGGGTTAGGCCTGTCATGCCCATCCCTGAGCCTCAGGGACCTGTGGATTTTTGGGCGGTGTAGCCGTCCCTATATGTGAGGTTGGGACATTGACATTTGCTGAACTGTGATTGGCCACCCATTGTACCCCCCAAACCCTGCACTGTGATTGGCTACCCATTGAACACCCCTTCCACCCACAATGGGTGGCCCCTGGACACCCCCGCTGACTCTATTCAGCACTGTGATTGGCTAACGAGACACATGATGAAATTAATAACCTATAAATAGGACTATGCACTTTAAAAAAAAACTTTTTTTTTTAAGTGAGCTTCCAACACTGTGATGACCACTGTGATGACCACACCGCCCACTTCACACTGGGTGTGTTTTTTACTATTTGAATGCAGTTTTGCGTTGAGTTAATCAAGTAACTTGTTGCAGAACTATGTCTTTGTCATTAAAAAGTAATTGGTTACAGAATTGCCTACTGAGAATAGTAACTCTTTGGAATACTCTTACATGAACTAAATTGAAACCTCATTGCGATTCCTTTCTTGTCCTGTGAATGAATAGTTTTCTTTCCACCATTTCTCTTTTAGCCGCCTCGTCGCCCCGACTCTTCAGACGATCGCTACGTAATGACCAAGCATGCAGCCATTTATCCCTCAGAGAATGAACTCCAAGCTATCCAGAAGATTGTGTCCATCATAGAACGTGCCCTCAAGCTGGTGTCGGACATCATCACTGACCAGGACAAAGACAGGGGCAAGGAAGAGGACAAGGAGAAGGAGAAGAAAGAAGTCGCTAAAGACAGGTGAGGCATCTGAGAGAGCTCAACATCTCTTTGTCTCCTCGTGTTTCTGTGTTTAAACTTCAAACATAAAATATACTTAAAGTACTAGAATGTTTGAAAAATAGCAGATAGTAGATCTGCTATTTTCAAGTAGCATATTTATAAAGTAGGGCTAAAATGGCTTTCAAATAATTGTAGTGGAGTAAAAGTACAATATTTGCCTCTGAGATGTAGTGGAGTAAAAGTAATTACAATAGTATATTTGAAATACTCAAGTAAAGTACAAATACCTCAAAATTGTACTTAAGTACAGTACTTAAGTAAATGTACTTTGTTACTTTACACCACTGCTAGATAGCCTGCCTGTAGATAGTGCTTTTGTAATAGTTTCTAATGTAACACTCCTCATACTGCATGAGTTGTGTACCCTATATCGTCTTAGTAACATTATTATGTTTTCTCCATCAAAGCATGCATGCTGTACGTGTGAAACATCTTGACCGGCAGAAATACATCTGCTTTGAGGGACCACTGTCTTTTACATCATTTCTGGAGTGTGGTGAGTGAAACATTGTTCCACAGCATGCCCTATGCCATTGATGGTGTACAAATGATTGGGGTCCATTTGGTTCCATTTTTACACTGTCTTAACATTGATTTTACAATATAAATTGGGGTCCCAGAGATAGACATGCCATTAAATGGGTGTCCTTGATATTAAAATGGTTGAGAATCACTGCTAGAGCCGTAAAAGTCTTCTTAGGGGGTCCCTGGCATATCTTTTCAAATGAGGGTCTGTGGGCTAATTGTCAATTTGGGGGGTCCTTGACATGAAAAATTGAGAACCACTGTCATATGCAACAACATGCTGGGTGTACAGTACAAGGAAGGCACAATCCATTTTATTTAGGATAGAGTGATTCAATGTCTTCAGTAGGGCTGTCAATCTTCCTCATATGATTGAATTTTCTGTGGCTATTTTAATCCATTTTTATGACACATTAATACAAATTAAATCAATTGCACAACAGATTTATCAATAAGCTTGTGCAATCTTGTTTTGTCTTCAGTTGCCAAGAAATTTGAAATTCCTAGTACCTCAGACTTAAAAGTCTATGATGACTTGAACACTGAAGTTGACGAGGAGGCGTTTCAGTTTTTTATAAAGAAACCAGACCTTGGTGTGTTGGAGATTTGTTCACCCCAAGACCCAAATCCTGAAGGTGAGTTCTGTTGCTTATCAACATGGAGCCTTATAGCCTCATCCATACAGTCCTGGCTAACCTAAAATGTCACACAGGTACATTTTTGTACTTTGAAATGATCTTTGTTTCTATACGCCCAATGTAAGTAAAAGAGAGAAAGTGTCTGAGGAAGAACTTTGTTGGTGTGTGGATCCTTCCGTATCTAATGTGAGCTTTTTACATTACACTTGCCACACACATTCCTCTCTTGCTAATCACACTTATGTCAACATTATTGCGAGATTCAGTGAGCCCCTCTGCAAGCAATTCCATTCCAATTTCCTTAAATATACTTGGCCACCAAATGTAGTGGCCTGTAGGGCCAGACTGAGGAACTTGAAGGGGTCCTTGGGGGGGTTCCAGGGGGTCCCCAGCTTGATTGATTGCTAGGAACCAAATCGACCCTTAATGGGTCTTTAACTCAGAGTCTATAGCGGGAACCAAATGGACCCGTAGTGGTCCATTTGGTTCCATTTACACACTCAGACTGATGCCTTGCCATGTAGATTGGGCTCCCAGAGATGAGAATCGTATGAAATGGGGGTCCGCGACCTCATGCAAAACAAACTGGGGGTCCTCAAAATGATAAAGGTTGATAATCACTGCTCAAAAATCTATGTACACGTGTTTCTTAATGTTTTGTATCTGTCTCTCTTTCTCACCCATCCACCCCTGTCTCTCTGTCCAATGGTTCCTTGCTGTCTCTCTCATTCTTTCTCTCTCTCTGACTCCTCTCTCTACGCCACTCTCTCTATCAACCCTATCTCCCTGTGTGTATCTTTCTCTCCCACCTCTACCGGGTTCCTCTCATCACGCTGTCCCTCCAGGTACAGACGGCGCGGCCTCTAGCTACCATGTCAAACAGTTGGAGGAGCAGAACGGCAGGCTGAAGGAGGCCTTGGTCAGGTCAGTCAAAATGTGTACATCTGTTTAAAAACAACAGCAGTTGACCCAAATGGTTTCCAATCAGGAATGACTTGACAACAGCATGATAGTCATAATAACCATTATCCACAAAAGCAAGTGGTTTAAAAATAAACCACTTGACTTAAATGATATGTAGGTGTCCTCTGCTGCCTCGGACACACGCACATTGTACTTTTACAATAACAAGACATAGTCTGGTTATGGCTTTGCCTCCCTGTCAAATTGTAAGCAGAGTTGTACCGATACTTGTATCGGAAAAGCTGCCGATACTGCCTAAAATGCTGGCATCTGTATTGGCGAGGATGACATTCCGATACCACATAAATTACATGATATTTCATTCATATTTTGATTTCTTCAATTGATGTTGCACAACTGTTTTATACTTTTACTTGTACTATTTACCTGAGAGTGTACAAATTATATACTCTTGGAACCCCCTCAAGGAACTCAGATGGTCCCTGAACCCCACTTTGAGAACCACTGTCCTAGATTTGTTTAAATGAGATGCGCAAGTTATGGGGATCGGTAAGGGAAAAAATGGTATCGGTTACATCTCTAATTGTAAGTTGTTAACCCCCCTGTTATGTTCACAGGACGCGTGACCTGTCCTCGTCAGAGAAGCAGGAGCACGTGAAGCTGCAGAAGCAGACGGAGAAGAAGAACGTGGAGCTGGACACTGTGAGGAGCCAGAAGGAGAAACTCCAAGAGGACATGACACTAGCCGAGGCAACTATCGATGAGCTGAAAGAACAGGTACGGACAGTTAGAGCGAATCACTATCATTTTGAAGAGGGGGTACTGTCTTCCCCTGTATAGGATATGAACCACATGCTTAAAATGAAGATCATTTCATCTTTTTCTTTAAAAAGATGACTGCTAATGCTCTTTATCATTAAGACCTGAGGCCGATTCTGCAAATGCCTTCTAAACCAGTAGTTTTTCCAAGATCTTTCAAAAATGTAAAAAAATGGCAGATAAAATCTAAAATGACACAGATCCTTTCCCGTTTTTAAGGGGTAACATGTTCTAGTTTACTATTTCACCATATCTAAACTACTTTAACAATACATTTTACACACTTTAATTATACAATGAACAATCAAACAGCTAAGTATGCAATACACATGAACTTAATTTTATTTAACCACTTAAGCCCTAAAATTCTCACTTACATGCCCAAAATTGGGACGGGACGTTGAATGAAAGTGGTTAAATATTGTATTTGCTGATGCTGATATTGTCAAAAAAAATAGAATGTTTAAAAGAACAAAAGCACAGCAAAAGAAACACAATACAAAGTGATGAAAAAATGTAAGAGGCAATCCATTTGGGTTAAACAGGTTTCCTTTGCAGATATGAATGTCATTCTGTCAAATTTGCAGATATTAGTGAATGGGATTGGGTGAAGTGACATTTAAATGGATATGGATAATTGTATGTGACTTTCAAACCATGTGCCTCTTGTAATGATTGTGTGTGTGTGTCACAGGTGGATGCTGCGCTGGGGTCAGAGGAGATGGTGGAGACCCTGACGGAGAGGAACCTGGACCTGGAGGAGAAAGTCCGGGAGCTGAGAGAGACGGTCACTGACCTGGTCAGTGCACCTGTGTTCTTCACCCCGACTTGCATGCAATCAGTGTTTCATAGCCCATTAAGACCTGAGGCCCATTTTACAAACGCCCTCTCAGTGGTTCTCAAACCTTTTCATGTCAAGGAATTGTACACAAATTGTTGTACAAGCTTGCAGCGTGGCACGAAGTGACACGTTGTGAGCTTGTAGATCTGCTATTTTCAAAAGATTTGTACCGGTATACATTTTGAAAACTTAAAATGGGACATTCTGCATAAGGAATACTTTTACTTTTGGTATTTTAAAGGAATAGTTTACCCCGAAAATAACTTTCCGTCGCATTCCTAAGCCAATAATTTGATGACCGGCAGCGGTTCCGTATGGAGACACAAAGGAGATTCTTTGTATCTCCATACAGAACCGCTGCCGGTGAGTAATCGATAGAAAACGTCATTTTGGGCGTGACCCCTTACTATCCTTAAGTACATTTTGATGCCACTACTTTTGTAGTTTTACCCAAGTAAATTTTGAATACCAGACCTTAGCTTGTAACAGTTTTCCTACATTGTAGTATTGATAATTTTACTTAAGTAAAAAGATTTGAGTACTCCTTCCACCACTGCATTTGGCTTTGTTCTATGCCTTACAATGTATATACTACCACACATGACGGTCGGTCCCCTCTTCTGTCCTCCCAACAGGAGGCCATTAATGACATGAACGACGAGCTCCAGGAGAACGGCAGGGAGACTGAGATGGAGCTGAGAGAGCAGCTGGACATGAGCGGGGGTGAAAGGTCTGCGAGGCCCACAAGAGAGTTGATGCTGCCCAGGAGACCATGGCCGATTACCAGCAGACCATCAACAAGTACAGAGAGCTCACTGCCAGCCTGCAGGTGCATAGATCACTACACACATACACGTTGTACTACTATACTTACTTACCGCAACATTTTACGATGGATTTTCGTTTTAAATGCATTTTTTCCCCCATGAGTTTTTTTGCCGTTTGTAACCCTGAACCTAACTCTAAATCCTAATTCTGACCCCAACCTGAATCTTTTCCTAATTGTAACCTTGGCTCTAAAAGTCTTTGTTAACAAATTCTCTTGTGGTGTCCAGGAAAATGGCCTTCACAAGGTCAATTTCTACTATACTTATGGGGACACGCGGCCCTCAAGTATATTCATAAACACACACACACACACACACACACACACACACACACACACACACACACACACACACACACACACACACACACACACACACACACACACACAGGAATGAGAAGTGAGCTGCTATGATTATCAGTAGGTCGTCAGTAAATGCACATTGCTCACTGCTGTCTGTGTGTGCTTTTCCCTGTGCACCAGGAGACCAACAGAGAGCTGAGCAGGTCCTGCTGCATCCTCCTGCAGAGATGTTTGATTTCAAGATAAAGTTTGCAGAGACCAAAGCTTATGCCAAGGTACGGCTGAGACGAATGTCAGAATGATAGGAATCTGATTGGGAGTTGATGGGGATTTTAATCAATCCAATAACGATAAAATGTCTAAAGTGACACTTTGGTAACACTACCACAAAACTCAAGCCAAGCCATACTGGAAAGAAATGGATTGGAAAAGGTTGTATCCAGTTTAACTGAGCACTAGGCTTACGTGATCATAATTCTTGTTAATGGCATCAATGGACATTTAGTTTAAAAGTTTTACATTAATAAAAGTTTAAGAAGAGTAATGAATATCATATCATAGAATTAGGATAATCATTTCTGGATCCTAAAATTATTACGATATTTATCAATTCCGATTCCTTCATTTTCATGGGTACCTGGCAGTTTGGATATGGTTCCTAATTTCTATACCCAACCGTGACTGTGTGTCTTCCAGGCCATCGAGATGGAACTGAGGAAGATGGAGGTGGGCCAGGCTAACCGCCAGGTGTCCCTCCTCACCGCCTTCATGCCTGAGTCCTTCCTCCGCCATGGAGGAGACCACGACTGTATCCTGGTGCTGCTGCTCATTCCAAGGCTCATCTGCAAGGTGTGTGTGATCTGCAAAAAAACGAAAAAAATAGTCTGACCAATGCCACATGGGTTCGATCCTGATTTTGGAGAGTCCTAGACCACTAATGTTTGACCGATCTTTTGTAAAAAAAAAAGTATTTTAATGTATTTAACAACATAAGCCCTGTTCATACATTTTCAGAAGTAGCCTATCTACAAGCTCACAATGTGTCGTGAGCTTGTAGATCGACTATTTTTGTTATTGTTTTGAAAACGTTTGTTAATGTTTACTTAAAATGACATGCCCAAATAGGGACACTCTGTTGAAAGTGGTAAAACATTGGGACACATCGGCAGCCAACCGATGTATCGCTCAGGCTCTGCTTACCACCTGTTCCCAACATGTCCGTGTGTCATTTCCCCTGCAGGCGGAGTTGACCCCCTGCAGGGAACCGCGATGAGGGGATCCCGTGGAGAGCAGCTCAGCTTCGCCTCAGGACTGGTCTACTCCCTGGGCCTGCTGCAGGCCACTCTGCACAAATATGAACCGTGAGTGACTATCGCACATGAGAGACTAAATTGGGAATGTTGTCATTGGAGAATACCCACCATGCTAAAACTTTATAACAAGATTCTAAATAAATTAAAAGATTCTGGTAATGCTCCATGTTGCTATTCAGAACTGAACACCTTTATTCCCAATGTATTGAATATCTTCAATAAAAATTCAGTCCAATGAGAGACAACTTTTCTCGCTCGTATTTCGTTTATAAGTTTTGTCCTCTGTTAACTACTTAAGCCCTACATACTTACCGTCATACCGTATGACGAATAGTGAAACTAGCAATTCTACAAGCTCACAACAATCTGCTATTTTTGCTACAAGGGAAAGTGCAACATTGTATCATATTGGTTCTGAATCTGAACAAAGCAAACGCACTACTGGTTTGAAAACACACTTAATGCATTACTTTTGAGCGTCCTGTGTATCACAAAAACCTTAACGTTATCGGTCTCTCCACTCTCGCCACTTCTAACACTATCTGTCCTTCCATTGTCATGTCCTCCTCTCATCCAGGGCTATGAGTGGCTGCAGTGTGGAGGTGTTTAAGAGGATGGGCACGCTGTACTCTGAAATGAGCGTCCACAAGCGCTCTCTGGACTACTTCATCGACCTGCTGCACAAAGACCAGCTGGATGAGACCATTCAAGTGGAGCCACTCACCAAGGCCATCAAATACTACCAGGTAACAACAATACAGGACCTCTAGGCTGCCATCTAGCATTTAAAACATGCACACATTTGTGTGTGTGTGTGTGTGTGTGTATGTGTGTGTGTGTGTGTGTGTGTGTGTGTGTGTGTGTGTGTGTGTGTGTGTGTCTCTCTCTCCATGGAAAAAAATGAATCTTTTCCTAATTGTAACCTTGGCTCTAAAAGTCTTTGTTAACAAATTCTCTTGTGGTGTCCAGGAAAACAAGGTCACACAAGGTCAATTTCTACTATACTTATGGGGACACGCGGCCCTCAAGTATATTCATAAACACACACACACACACACACACACACACACACACACACACACACACACACACACACACACACACACACACACACACACACACACACACACACACACACACACACACACACACACACACACACACACACACAGGAATGAGAAGTGAGCTGCTATGATTATCAGTAGGTCGTCAGTAAATGCACATTGCTCACTGCTGTCTGTGTGTGCTTTTCCCTGTGCACCAGGAGACCAACAGAGAGCTGAGCAGGTCCTGCTGCATCCTCCTGCAGAGATGTTTGATTTCAAGATAAAGTTTGCAGAGACCAAAGCTTATGCCAAGGTACGGCTGAGACGAATGTCAGAATGATAGGAATCTGATTGGGAGTTGATGGGGATTTTAATCAATCCAATGACAATAAAATGTCTAAAGTGACACTTTGGTACCACTACCACAAAACTCAAGCCAAGCCATACTGGAAAGAAATGGATTGGAAAAGGTTGTATCCAGTTTAACTGAGCACTAGGCTTACGTGATCATAATTCTTGTTAATGGCATCAATGGACATTTAGTTTAAAAGTTTTACATTAATAAAAGTTTAAGTTTTTCATGGGTACCTGGCAGTTTGGATATGGTTCCTAATTTCTATACCCAACCGTGACTGTGTGTCTTCCAGGCCATCGAGATGGAACTGAGGAAGATGGAGGTGGGCCAGGCTAACCGCCAGGTGTCCCTCCTCACCGCCTTCATGCCTGAGTCCTTCCTCCGCCATGGAGGAGACCACGACTGTATCCTGGTGCTGCTGCTCATTCCAAGGCTCATCTGCAAGGTGTGTGTGATCTGCAAAAAAACGTCTGACCAATGCCACATGGGTTCGATCCTGATTTTGGAGAGTCCTAGACCACTAATGTTTGACCGATCTTTTGTAAAAAAAATATATTTTAATGTATTTAACAACATAAGCCCTGTTCATACATTTTCAGAAATAGCCTATCTGCAAGCTCACAATGTGTCGTGAGCTTGTAGATCGACTATTTTTGTTATTGTTTTGAAAACGATTGTTAATGTTCACTTAAAATGACATGCCCAAATAGGGACACTCTGTTGAAAGTGGTAAAACATTGGGACACATCGGCAGCCAACCGATGTATCGCTCAGGCTCTGCTTACCACCTGTTCCCAACATGTCCGTGTGTCATTTCCCCTGCAGGCGGAGTTGACCCCCTGCAGGGAACCGCGATGAGGGGATCCCGTGGAGAGCAGCTCAGCTTCGCCTCAGGACTGGTCTACTCCCTGGGCCTGCTGCAGGCCACTCTGCACAAATATGAACCGTGAGTGACTATCGCACATGAGAGACTAAATTGGGAATGTTGTCATTGGAGAATACCCACCATGCTAAAACTTTATAACAAGATTCCAAATAAATTAAAAGATTCTGGTAATGCTCCATTTTGCTATTCAGAACTGAACACCTTTATTCCCAATGTATTGAATATCTTCAATAAAAATTCAGTCCAATGAGAGACAACTTTTCTCGCTCGTATTTCGTTTATAAGTTTTGTCCTCTGTTAACTACTTAAGCCCTACATACTTACCGTCATACCGTATGACCGATTTGTCAACGGGGGGGGGAGGGGGGGGATTCAGCACGGTGCCCACCGGACAGTTTTATCGACGGGGGGGGGGGGGGGGGGGGGGTTGCTGCGCGAGAAAAAAGGACACTCTGCTTCTAAATTCCGCCGATTTTCGCCGTTTTTTTTATTCTCACGCTGTTAGGTAAAGCCCCCAAGGTTGGTGCGCTCTGAGACGCTCTGCTCCGCTCTGAGATGCTCCGCTCTGCTCTGAGACGCTCTGCTCCGCTCCGCTCTGAGACGCTCTGCTCTGAGACGCTCTGCTCCGCTCCGCTCTGAGACGCTCTGCTCCGCTCCGCTCTGAGACGCTCTGAGACGCTCTGAGACTCTCTGCTCTGAGTCGTCTGCTCTGAGACGCTCCGCTCTGCTCCGCTCTGCTCCGCTCCGCTCTGAGACGCTCTGCTCTGCTCCGCTCTGAGACGCTCTGCTCTGAGTCGTCTGCTCTGAGACGCTCCGCTCTGAGACGCTCTGCTCCGCTCCGCTCTGAGACGCTCTGCTCTGAGACGCTCTGCTCCGCTCTGCTCTGAGACGCTCTGCTCCGCTCCGCTGAGACGCTCTGCTCTGAGACACTCTGCTCCGCTCCGCTCTGAGACGCTCTGCTCTGCTCCACTCCGCTCTGATAGACAGGGTCAATTTTCAGAGAAGCATAACCCCGAAGGCATTTTGTGTTTATTTTTGGTATACAACATTTCTAGGGGTATTAAGGGGTGCTGAATCCAAATCTGCTGTATACCCAGCGCAAAAATGTCAATTAAGGCCTCAAAATTGAGAAATTCAACATGGCCGCCAGCGCCAGGACCTCTTTCCAAAAAAACAGATGCTAAACCCACATTCTTTATTCTACTGACATGAAACTTTGCACAGAACATCTGCACTTATGGGGGAAGAAAGTAGGAATATAGCTGGGGTGCAACCATGAGAGTAACAGGGTGTTTTTGACTGTCTAACTGTAATCTTTGTATAGGCGAGGATACAAAAATGACATTTCTTCAGTGTTTGCAGGAATACAACAGCAATTTGGTAATAACTGTACAGTGTTGGACACCAACATTGGAATCCCCCAAGTCTTAGCTTTCTTCAGGTACCAAGTTTATGCCAGTAGCCCTTATAAGTCTGGATATATAAGCATTTTAGTGTAAGCATGCTGTTTTATAGTAGGGTCCGAAAGTGAGGTTCTGTGACCATCCTTTGGCAAGTATGTTTTTACGATTGATTTGACCTCTATGGACCCTTTAGAAAAGATTTAGCCCCCAGGTCCCTCCCAAAAATCCCGGCATTTTTTGCTAGACAGCCAAATTCAAAATGGCGCCCGGCGCCATCTCTAAAAATTAACTTTTGATCTGGATGACCTAGAATCATGTATGAAGGCACTTTTCCATACAAGTCAACCATGAGGATTCCAAATCTGACACAATTTTAATTGTCAGACCTCGTTTTGACTCCGAAATTCAAGATGGCCGACATCCAGTACAGTAAAAACTTATACCCAGGGGGCAAAGAACCAGATGGGCTAGAAATAAAAACTTGGTGTCTATTTCATGGTTTCAGAGCATGAGAAACTCAATGGAATACTTATCTTTATGATTGGGTGTGTCTGGACCTTTAATTTGCATATTTCCAAGATGGACGCCACGCGAAAATGAGTTTTACTATGACTTTTACAGTGACAGCTTACTGTTATGGCAAAAAGTCTGCTTTTTAAGCAATATGAACACATTTGGTCAGTTTGCGCTTTAATTTATATGTTGTCAATATGGCTGCAGTCATAAATAATGTATGGTATTACATTTTCCATTTATTGATTTATAGATCTATAGTTGTGGGGATGATTGCAGAGAAAAATCGGAGAAAAAGCCCACAATGTACCTTATGTATCATTTTAATAAACTAAATACAATATAAACAGACACATGCACACTCCAAGACTTGCCAAAAACTTCAACTTTAGGGCTATACAAATTAACATAGTGGTATGCATTCAAGTAACATAACAAAAGATAGACTACTTAGTGACAAATAGAGTAAAAGCGGAGTTGAGGTTGCCTACAAAAGGTTCATTTTGACCTCTATGGTTCAGTCTTGCCTGCTTCTAAAGCCAATGATACTATGGTACAATGCTATTCACTGTCACTGTTGTCATGTTGCACTGATCCTGCTGCATCGTGTCTCCAGTCCCTGGCAACGGCATCCTAAGTAGAATGGAAGTGCCTTCTTTGCACGGGAACAGTTTTTCTGGCAGCCTTTGATACAGCTGCATGATATTGCCTTGTTCATTGACACAGGCCAGGCTGGCTCGGTAGATGCAAGGGGGACTGCATTGCTAGCACTGAGAGAACATCCATACTCTGTGAAAGAAGGAATATCCGGCTTGGCGATATGTGCACATTTATCTATTATGGTTGCTAGAACAGCTCTTCTCAGGTGCAGGTCAAAGGAATTATCTGTCGGGGGCAGCAGCTTTAAGAGGGTTGATCTATTATTGAGGAACTTGTACACTCTAAGCTTACTCAGGTCAAAATCCTCCTGGTGGTCCGCTTTGGATGTATATACAGCAATTGTGAGGTCTCGTGCCTGATTGATGGACGTCATCTGAGAGGGAATCATAAGAGTTTTCACCAAACTCCTCAAGTGCAGAGATCCAGACGCATGATGGCCTTGAACCATGCCTTCTTCCCAGTGAAGAAGGGATAGCTGGTGGTACAGTATCTCTGCCACTTAAACTATGGATAAAGGGCAGGGCACGACACTGTGCGAGACCCAGTGCTGATACCATTTGATGGATAGGAAGGTATGAATTTTGCTCTGTTCTCACCCACAGCTCTGGAAGGCATCGGAGATGGGTTGCTGCATAGTAAAGGCACATGATGATGATGTCTGTGTCATTGGCATGGATGACAGCGCCGCCCATGGCTGCTGTGGTGTTGGGGAGTGTTGTTACGCTCCGCTCCGCTCTGAGATGCTCCGCTCTGCTCTGAGACGCTCTGCTCCGCTCCGCTCTGAGACGCTCTGCTCCGCTCCGCTCTGAGATGCTCCGCTCTGAGACGCTCTGCTCCGTTCTGCTCTGAGACGCTCTGCTCTGAGACGCTCCGCTCTGAGACGCTCTGCTCCGCTCCGCTCTGAGACGCTCTGCTCTGAGACGCTCCGCTCTGAGACGCTCTGCTCCGCTCCGCTCTGAGACGCTCCGCTCTGCTCTGAGACGCTCTGCTCCGCTCCGCTCTGAGACGCTCTGCTCCGCTCCGCTCTGCTCCGCTCCGCTCTGAGACGCTCTGCTCTGAGACGCTCCGCTCTGAGAGTGCTCCGCTCTGAGACGCTCTGCTCCGCTCCGCTCTGAGACGCTCTGCTCTGCTCCGCTCTGCTCCGCTCTGCTCCGCTCCGCTCTGAGACGCTCCGCTCTGCTCTGAGACGCTCTGCTCCGCTCCGCTCTGAGACGCTCTGCTCCGCTCTGCTCTGCTCCGCTCTGAGACGCTCTGCTCCGCTCCGCTCTGCTCCGCTCCGCTCTGAGATGCTCCGCTCCGCTCTGAGATGCTCCGCTCTGCTCTGAGACGCTCTGCTCCGCTCCGCTCTGAGACGCTCTGCTCCGCTCCGCTCTGAGATGCTCCGCTCCGCTCTGAGACGCTCCGTTCTGAGACGCTCTGCTCCGCTCCGCTCCGCTCCGCTCTGAGACGCTCCGCTCTGAGACGCTCTGCTCTGAGACGCTCTGCTCCGCTCTGAGACGCTCCGCTCTGAGACGCTCCGCTCTGAGACGCTCTGCTCTGAGACGATCCGCTCTGAGAGTGCTCCGCTCTGAGACGCTCTGCTCCGCTCCGCTCTGAGACGCTCTGCTCTGAGACACTCTGCTCCGCTCCGCTCTGAGACGCTCCGCTCCGCTCTGAGACGCTCTGCTCCGCTCCGCTCTGAGATGCTCCGCTCTGCTCTGAGACGCTCTGCTCCGCTCCGCTCTGAGACGCTCTGCTCCGCTCCGCTCTGAGATGCTCCGCTCCGCTCTGAGACGCTCTGCTCCGCTCCGCTCTGAGACGCTCCGCTCTGAGACGCTCTGCTCCGCTCCGCTCTGAGACGCTCTGCTCTGAGACGCTCCGCTCTGAGACGCTCTGCTCCGCTCCGCTCCGCTCTGCTCCGCTCCGCTCCGCTCCGCTCCGCTCCGCTCTGCTCCGCTCCGCTCTGCTCCGCTACGCTCTGAGACGCTCCGCTCTGAGACTCTCTGCTCTGAGTCGTCTGCTCTGAGACGCTCCGCTCTGCTCCGCTCTGCTCCGCTCCGCTCTGAGACGCTCTGCTCTGCTCCGCTCTGAGACGCTCTGCTCTGAGTCGTCTGCTCTGAGACGCTCCGCTCTGAGACGCTCTGCTCCGCTCCGCTCTGAGACGCTCTGCTCTGAGACGCTCTGCTCCGCTCCGCTGAGACGCTCTGCTCTGAGACGCTCTGCTCCGCTCTGAGACGCTCTGCTCTGCTCCACTCCGCTCTGAGACGCTCTGCTCCGCTCTGCTCTGAGACGCTCTGAGACGCTCTGCTCTGAGACGCTCTGCTCCGCTCCGCTCTGAGACGCTCCGCTCTGAGACGCTCTGAGACGCTCTGCTCCGCTCCGCTCTGAGACGCTCCGCTCTGAGACGCTCCGCTCTGAGACTTTCTGCTCTGAGACGCTCTGCTCTGAGACGCTCTGCTCCGCTCCGCTCTGAGACGCTCCGCTCTGCTCCGCTCTGAGACGCTCTGCTCTGAGACGCTCCGCTCTCTGCTCCACTCCGCGTCTCAGAGCGGAGCGGAGCAGAGCGTCTCAGAGCAGAGCGGAGCAGAGCTCTGCTCCGCTCCGCTCCGCTCTGAGATGATCCGCTCTGCTCTGAGACGCTCTGCTCCGCTCCGCTCTGAGACGCTCCGCTCTGAGACGCTCCGCTCTGCTCTGAGACGCTCTGCTCCGCTCCGCTCTGAGACGCTCCGCTCCGCTCTGAGATGCTCCGCTCTGCTCTGAGACGCTCTGCTCCGCTCCGCTCTGAGACGCTCTGCTCCGCTCCGCTCTGAGATGCTCCGCTCTGAGACGCTCTGCTCCGTTCTGCTCTGAGACGCTCTGCTCTGAGACGCTCCGCTCTGAGACGCTCTGCTCCGCTCCGCTCTGAGACGCTCTGCTCTGAGACGCTCCGCTCTGAGACGCTCTGCTCCGCTCCGCTCTGAGACGCTCCGCTCTGCTCTGAGACGCTCTGCTCCGCTCCGCTCTGAGACGCTCTGCTCCGCTCCGCTCTGCTCCGCTCCGCTCTGAGACGCTCCGCTCTGAGACGCTCTGCTCCGCTCTGCTCTGAGACGCTCCGCTCTGAGACTGCTCCGCTCCGCTCTGAGACGCTCTGCTCCGCTCTGCTCTGAGACGCTCTGCTCCGCTCCGCTCTGAGACGCTCCGCTCTAAGACGCTCTGCTCTGAGACGCTCTGCTCTGAGACGCTCCGCTCTGAGAGTGCTCCGCTCTGAGACGCTCTGCTCCGCTCCGCTCCGCTCTGAGACGCTCTGCTCTGCTCCGCTCTGCTCCGCTCCGCTCTGAGACGCTCCGCTCTGCTCTGAAACGCTCTGCTCCGCTCCGCTCTGAGACGCTCTGCTCCGCTCTGCTCTGCTCCGCTCTGAGACGCTCTGCTCCGCTCCGCT
This sequence comes from Gymnoscopelus microlampas, assembly GCF_963454915.1. Classification (NCBI taxonomy): domain Eukaryota; kingdom Metazoa; phylum Chordata; class Actinopteri; order Myctophiformes; family Myctophidae; genus Gymnoscopelus; species Gymnoscopelus microlampas. The sequence continues at coordinate 21,656,938 of NC_139961.1, read as the reverse complement.
CTGAGATGCTCCGCTCCGCTCTGAGATGCTCCGCTCTGCTCTGAGACGCTCTGCTCCGCTCCGCTCTGAGACGCTCTGCTCCGCTCCGCTCTGAGATGCTCCGCTCCGCTCTGAGACGCTCCGCTCTGAGACGCTCTGCTCCGCTCTGCTCCGCTCCGCTCTGAGACGCTCCGCTCTGAGACGCTCTGCTCTGAGACGCTCTGCTCCGCTCTGAGACGCTCCGCTCTGAGACGCTCCGCTCTGAGACGCTCTGCTCTGAGACGCTCCGCTCTGAGAGTGCTCCGCTCTGAGACGCTCTGCTCTGAGACGCTCTGCTCTGAGACGATCCGCTCTGAGAGTGCTCCGCTCTGAGACGCTCTGCTCCGCTCCGCTCTGAGACGCTCTGCTCTGAGACACTCTGCTCCGCTCCGCTATGAGACGCTCCGCTCCGCTCTGAGACTCTCTGCTCCGCTCCGCTCTGAGATGCTCCGCTCTGCTCTGAGACGCTCTGCTCCGCTCCGCTCTGAGACGCTCTGCTCCGCTCCGCTCTGAGATGCTCCGCTCCGCTCTGAGACGCTCTGCTCCGCTCCGCTCTGAGACGCTCCGCTCTGAGACGCTCTGCTCCGCTCCGCTCTGAGACGCTCTGCTCTGAGACGCTCCGCTCTGAGACGCTCTGCTCCGCTCCGCTCTGCTCCGCTCCGCTCTGAGACGCTCCGCTCTGAGACTCTCTGCTCTGAGTCGTCTGCTCTGAGACGCTCCGCTCTGCTCCGCTCCGCTCTGAGACGCTCTGCTCTGCTCCGCTCTGAGACGCTCTGCTCTGAGTCGTCTGCTCTGAGACGCTCCGCTCTGAGACGCTCCGCTCTGAGACGCTCTGCTCCGCTCCGCTCTGAGACGCTCTGCTCTGAGACGCTCTGCTCCGCTCCGCTGAGACGCTCTGCTCTGAGACGCTCTGCTCCGCTCCGCTCTGAGACGCTCTGCTCTGCTCCACTCCGCTCTGAGACGCTCTGCTCCGCTCTGCTCTGAGACGCTCTGAGACGCTCTGCTCTGAGACGCTCTGCTCCGCTCCGCTCTGAGACGCTCCGCTCTGAGACGCTCTGAGACGCTCTGCTCCGCTCCGCTCTGAGACGCTCTGAGACGCTCTGAGACGCTCCGCTCTGAGACGCTCCGCTCTGAGACTTTCTGCTCTGAGACGCTCATGCTCTGAGACGCTCTGCTCCGCTCCGCTCTGAGACGCTCCGCTCTGCTCCGCTCTGAGACGCTCTGCTCTGAGACGCTCCGCTCTCTGCTCCACTCCGCGTCTCAGAGCGGAGCGGAGCAGAGCGTCTCAGAGCAGAGCGTCTCAGAGCTCTGCTCCGCTCCGCTCCGCTCTGAGATGATCCGCTCTGCTCTGAGACGCTCTGCTCCGCTCCGCTCTGAGACGCTCCGCTCTGCTCTGAGACGCTCCGCTCTGAGACGCTCTGCTCCGCTCTGAGATGCTCCGCTCTGCTCTGAGACGCTCTGCTCCGCTCCGCTCTGAGACGCTCTGCTCCGCTCCGCTCTGAGATGCTCCGCTCTGAGACGCTCTGCTCCGTTCTGCTCTGGGACGCTCTGCTCTGAGACGCTCCGCTCTGAGACGCTCTGCTCCGCTCCGCTCTGAGACGCTCTGCTCTGAGACGCTCCGCTCTGAGACGCTCTGCTCCGCTCCGCTCTGAGACGCTCCGCTCTGCTCTGAGACGCTCTGCTCCGCTCCGCTCTGAGACGCTCTGCTCCGCTCCGCTCTGCTCCGCTCCGCTCTGCTCCGCTCCGCTCTGAGACGCTCCGCTCAGAGACGCTCTGCTCCGCTCTGCTCTGAGACGCTCCGCTCTGAGACTGCTCCGCTCCGCTCTGAGACGCTCTGCTCCGCTCTGCTCTGAGACGCTCTGCTCCGCTCCGCTCCGAGACGCTCCGCTCTAAGACGCTCTGCTCTGAGACGCTCTGCTCTGAGACGCTCCGCTCTGAGAGTGCTCCGCTCTGAGACGCTCTGCTCCGCTCCGCTCCGCTCTGAGACGCTCTGCTCTGCTCCGCTCTGCTCCGCTCTGCTCCGCTCCGCTCTGAGATGCTCCGCTCTGCTCTGAGACGCTCTGCTCCGCTCCGCTCTGAGACGCTCTGCTCCGCTCTGCTCTGCTCCGCTCTGAGACGCTCTGCTCCGCTCCGCTCTGAGATGCTCCGCTCCGCTCTGAGATGCTCCGCTCTGCTCTGAGACGCTCTGCTCCGCTCCGCTCTGAGACGCTCTGCTCCGCTCCGCTCTGAGATGCTCCGCTCCGCTCTGAGACGCTCCGCTCTGAGACGCTCTGCTCCGCTCCGCTCTGAGACGCTCCGCTCTGAGACGCTCTGCTCTGAGACGCTCTGCTCCGCTCTGAGACGCTCCGCTCTGAGACGCTCCGCTCTGAGACGCTCTGCTCTGAGACGCTCCGCTCTGAGAGTGCTCCGCTCTGAGACGCTCTGCTCCGCTCCGCTCTGAGACGCTCTGCTCTGAGACACTCTGCTCCGCTCCGCTCTGAGACGCTCCGCTCTGCTCTGAGACGCTCCGCTCTGCTCTGAGACGCTCTGCTCCGCTCCGCTCTGAGACGCTCTGCTCCGCTCCGCTCTGAGATGCTCCGCTCTGCTCTGAGACGCTCTGCTCCGCTCCGCTCCGCTCTGAGACGCTCTGCTCCGCTCCGCTCTGAGATGCTCCGCTCCGCTCTGAGACGCTCTGCTCCGCTCCGCTCTGAGACGCTCCGCTCTGAGACGCTCTGCTCCGCTCCGCTCTGAGACGCTCTGCTCTGAGACGCTCCGCTCTGAGACGCTCTGCTCTGCTCCGCTCTGAGACGCTCTGCTATGAGACGCTCCGCTCTGAGACTGCTCCGCTCCGCTCTGAGACGCTCTGCTCCGCTCTGCTCCGCTCTGCTCTGAGACGCTCTGCTCTGAGATGCTCTGCTCCGCTCCGCTCTGAGACGCTCCGCTCTGAGACGCTCCGCTCTGAGACGCTCCGCTCTGAGAGTGCTCCGCTCTGAGACGCTCCGCTCTGAGACGCTCTGCTCTGCTCCGCTCTGCTCCGCTCCGAGACGCTCCGCTCTGCTCTGAGACGCTCTGCTCCGCTCTGAGACGCTCCGCTCTGAGACGCTCTGCTCTGCTCTGCTCTGCTCCGCTCCGCTCTGAGACGCTCCGCTCTGCTCTGAGACGCTCTGCTCCGCTCCGCTCTGAGACGCTCCGCTCTGAGAGTGCTCCGCTCTGAGACGCTCTGCTCCGCTCCGCTCTGAGACGCTCTGCTCTGAGACGCTCTGCTCCGCTCCGCTCTGAGACGCTCCGCTCTGCTCTGAGACGCTCTGCTCCGCTCCGCTCTGAGACGCTCTGCTCCGCTCCGCTCTGAGACGCTCCGCTCTGAGACGCTCTGCTCCGCTCTGCTCTGAGACGCTCCGCTCTGAGACTGCTCCGCTCCGCTCTGAGACGCTCTGCTCCGCTCTGCTCTGAGACGCTCTGCTCCGCTCTGCTCTGAGACGCTCTGCTCCGCTCCGCTCTGAGACGCTCCGCTCTAAGACGCTCTGCTCTGAGACGCTCTGCTCTGAGACGCTCCGCTCTGAGAGTGCTCCGCTCTGAGACGCTCTGCTCCGCTCCGCTCTGAGACGCTCCGCTCTGCTCTGAGACGCTCTGCTCCGCTCCGCTCTGAGACGCTCTCCTCTGAGAGTGCTCCGCTCTGAGACGCTCTGCTCCGCTCCGCTCTGAGACGCTCTCCTCTGAGAGTGCTCCGCTCTGAGACGCTCAGCTCCGCTCCGCTCTGAATCGCTCTGCTCTGCTCCGCTCCGCTCTGAGACGCTCCGCTCTGAGACGCTCCGCTCTGAGAGTGCTCCGCTCTGAGACGCTCTGCTCCGCTCCGCTCTGAGACGCTTTGCTCCGCTCCGCTCTGAGACGCTCCGCTCTGCTCTGAGACGCTCTGCTCCGCTCCGCTCTGAGACGCTCTGCTCCGCTCCGCTCTGAGACGCTCTGCTCCGCTCCGCTCTGCTCTGAGATGCTCCGCTCTGCTCTGAGACGCTCTGCTCCGCTCCGCTCTGAGACGCTCTGCTCCGCTCCGCTCTGAGACGCTCTGCTCTGAGACGCTCCGCTCCGCTCCGCTCCGCTCCGCTCTGAGACGCTCCGTTCTGAGACGCTCCGCTCTGAGACGCTCTGCTCCGCTCCGCTCTGAGACGCTCCGCTCTGAGACGCTCTGCTCTGCTCCGCTCTGAGACGCTCTGCTATGAGACGCTCCGCTCTGAGACTGCTCCGCTCCGCTCTGAGACGCTCTGCTCCGCTCTGCTCCGCTCTGCTCTGAGACGCTCTGCTCTGAGATGCTCTGCTCCGCTCCGCTCTGAGACGCTCCGCTCTGAGACGCTCCGCTCTGAGACGCTCCGCTCTGAGAGTGCTCCGCTCTGAGACGCTCCGCTCTGAGACGCTCTGCTCTGCTCCGCTCTGCTCCGCTCCGCTCTGAGACGCTCCGCTCTGCTCTGAGACGCTCTGCTCCGCTCTGAGACGCTCCGCTCTGAGACGCTCTGCTCTGCTCTGCTCTGCTCCGCTCTGCTCCGCTCCGCTCTGAGACGCTCCGCTCTGCTCTGCTCCGCTCTGCTCCGCTCTGCTCCGCTCTGCTCCGCTCTGCTCCGCTCCGCTCTGAGACGCTCCGCTCTGAGAGTGCTCCGCTCTGAGACGCTCTGCTCCGCTCCGCTCTGAGACGCTCTGCTCTGAGACGCTCTGCTCCGCTCCGCTCTGAGACGCTCCGCTCTGCTCTGAGACGCTCTGCTCCGCTCCGCTCCGATCCGCTCTGCTCCGCTCCGCTCTGAGACGCTCCGCTCTGAGACGCTCTGCTCCGCTCTGCTCTGAGACGCTCCGCTCTGAGACTGCTCCGCTCCGCTCTGAGACGCTCTGCTCCGCTCTGCTCTGAGACGCTCTGCTCCGCTCCGCTCTGAGACGCTCCGCTCTAAGACGCTCTGCTCTGAGACGCTCTGCTCTGAGACGCTCCGCTCTGAGAGTGCTCCGCTCTGAGACGCTCTGCTCCGCTCCGCTCTGAGACGCTCTGCTCTGCTCCGCTCTGCTCCGCTCCGCTCTGAGACGCTCCGCTCTGCTCTGAGACGCTCTGCTCCGCTCCGCTCTGAGACGCTCTGCTCTGAGAGTGCTCCGCTCTGAGACGCTCTGCTCCGCTCCGCTCTGAGACGCTCTGCTCTGAGACGCTCCGCTCTGAGACGCTCTGCTCTGAGACGCCCCGCTCTGAGAGTGCTCCGCTCTGAGACGCTCCGCTCTGAGACGCTCTGCTCTGCTCCGCTCCGCTCTGAGACGCTCCGCTCTGCTCTGAGACGCTCTGCTCCGCTCTGAGACGCTCCGCTCTGAGACGCTCTGCTCTGCTCCGCTCTGCTCCGCTCCGCTCTGTGACGCTCCGCTCTGCTCTGAGACGCTCTGCTCCGCTCCGCTCTGAGACGCTCCGCTCTGAGAGTGCTCCGCTCTGAGACGCTCTGCTCCGCTCCGCTCTGAGACGCTCTGCTCTGCTCCGCTCCGCTCTGAGACGCTCCGCTCTGCTTTGAGACGCTCTGCTCCGCTCCGCTCTGAGACGCTCTGCTCCGATCCGCTCTGCTCCGCTCCGCTCTGAGACGCTCTGCTCCGCTCTGCTCTGAGACGCTCCGCTCTGAGACTGCTCCGCTCCGCTCTGAGACGCTCTGCTCCGCTCTGCTCTGAGACGCTCTGCTCCGCTCCGCTCTGAGACGCTCCGCTCTAAGACGCTCTGCTCTGAGACGCTCTGCTCTGAGACGCTCCGCTCTGAGAGTGCTCCGCTCTGAGACGCTCTGCTCCGCTCCGCTCTGAGACGCTCTGCTCTGCTCCGCTCTGCTCCGCTCCGCTCTGAGACGCTCCGCTCTGCTCTGAGACGCTCTGCTCCGCTCCGCTCTGAGACGCTCTGCTCTGAGAGTGCTCCGCTCTGAGACGCTCTGCTCCGCTCCGCTCTGAGACGCTCTGCTCTGCTCCGCTCTGCTCCGCTCCGCTCTGAGACGCTCCGCTCTGAGACACTCCGCTCTGAGACGCTCCGCTCTGAGAGTGCTCCGCTCTGAGACGCTCTGCTCCGCTCCGCTCTGAGACGCTCTGCTCCGCTCCGCTCTGAGACGCTCCGCTCTGCTCTGAGACGCTCTGCTCCGCTCCGCTCTGAGATGCTCTGCTCCGCTCCGCTCTGCTCTGAGATGCTCCGCTCTGCTCTGAGACGCTCTGCTCCGCTCCGCTCTGAGACGCTCCGCTCTGAGACGCTCTGCTCCGCTCCGCTCTGAGACGCTCTGCTCTGAGACGATCCGCTCTGAGACGCTCCGCTCTGCTCCGCTCCGCTCTGAGACGCTCCGTTCTGAGACGCTCCGCTCTGAGACGCTCTGCTCCGCTCCGCTCTGAGACGCTCCGCTCTGAGACGCTCTGCTCCGCTCCGCTCTGAGACACTCTGCTCCGCTCCGCTCTGAGATGCTCTAACCCTAACTCTAACCCTCTATAATCTAACCCTAACTCTGAGTCTGAGACGCTCTGCTCTGAGACGATCCGCTCTGAGACGCTCTGCTCCGCTCCGCTCTGAGACGCTCTGCTCCACTCTGAGATGCTCCGCGCTGAGACGCTCCGCTCTGCTCCGCTCCGCTCTGAGACGCTCCGCTCTGAGACGCTCTGCTCCGCTCCGCTCTGAGACGCTCCGCTCTGAGACGCTCTGCTATGAGACGCTCCGCTCTGAGACTGCTCCGCTCCGCTCTGAGACGCTCTGCTCCGCTCTGCTCTGAGACGCTCTGCTCTGAGATGCTCTGCTCCGCTCCGCTCTGAGATGCTCCGCTCTGAGACGCTCTGCTCTGAGACGCTCCGCTCTGAGAGTGCTCCGCTCTGAGACGCTCTGCTCTGCTCTGCTCCGCTCTGCTCCGCTCCGCTCTGAGACGCTCCGCTCTGCTCTGAGACGCTCTGCTCCGCTCCGCTCTGAGACGCTCCGCTCTGAGACGCTCCGCTCTGCTCTGAGACGCTCTGCTCCGCTCCGCTCTGAGACGCTCCGCTCCGCTCTGAGATGCTCCGCTCTGCTCTGAGACGCTCTGCTCCGCTCCGCTCTGAGACGCTCTGCTCCGCTCCGCTCTGAGATGCTCCGCTCTGAGACGCTCTGCTCCGTTCTGCTCTGAGACGCTCTGCTCTGAGACGCTCCGCTCTGAGACGCTCTGCTCCGCTCCGCTCTGAGACGCTCTGCTCTGAGACGCTCCGCTCTGAGACGCTCTGCTCCGCTCCGCTCTGAGACGCTCCGCTCTGCTCTGAGACGCTCTGCTCCGCTCCGCTCTGAGACGCTCTGCTCCGCTCTGCTCCGCTCCGCTCTGCTCCGCTCCGCTCTGAGACGCTCCGCTCTGAGACGCTCTGCTCCGCTCTGCTCTGAGACGCTCCGCTCTGAGACTGCTCCGCTCCGCTCTGAGACGCTCTGCTCCGCTCTGCTCTGAGACGCTCTGCTCCGCTCCGCTCTGAGACGCTCCGCTCTAAGACGCTCTGCTCTGAGACGCTCTGCTCTGAGACGCTCCGCTCTGAGAGTGCTCCGCTCTGAGACGCTCTGAGACGCTCTGCTCCGCTCCGCTCTGAGACGCTCTGCTCTGCTCCGCTCTGCTCCGCTCTGCTCCGCTCCGCTCTGAGACGCTCCGCTCTGCTCTGAGACGCTCTGCTCCGCTCCGCTCTGAGACGCTCTGCTCCGCTCCGCTCTGAGACGCTCTGCTCTGCTCCGCTCTGCTCCGCTCTGCTCCGCTCCGCTCTGAGACGCTCCGCTCTGCTCTGAGATGCTCCGCTCTGCTCTGAGACGCTCTGCTCCGCTCCGCTCTGAGACGCTCCGCTCTGAGACGCTCTGCTCCGCTCCGCTCTGAGACGCTCTGCTCTGAGACGATCCGCTCTGAGACGCTCCGCTCTGCTCCGCTCCGCTCTGAGACGCTCCGTTCTGAGACGCTCCGCTCTGAGACGCTCTGCTCCGCTCCGCTCTGAGACGCTCCGCTCTGAGACGCTCTGCTCCGCTCCGCTCTGAGACACTCTGCTCCGCTCCGCTCTGAGATGCTCTAACCCTAACTCTAACCCTCTATAATCTAACCCTAACTCTGAGTCTGAGACGCTCTGCTCTGAGACGCTCTGCTCCGCTCCGCTCTGAGACGCTCCGCTCTAAGACGCTCTGCTCTGAGACGCTCTGCTCTGAGACGCTCCGCTCTGAGAGTGCTCCGCTCTGAGACGCTCTGAGACGCTCTGCTCCGCTCCGCTCTGAGACGCTCTGCTCTGCTCCGCTCTGCTCCGCTCTGCTCCGCTCCGCTCTGAGACGCTCCGCTCTGCTCTGAGACGCTCTGCTCCGCTCCGCTCTGAGACGCTCTGCTCCGCTCTGCTCTGCTCCGCTCTGAGACGCTCTGCTCCGCTCCGCTCTGAGATGCTCCGCTCCGCTCTGAGATGCTCCGCTCTGCTCTGAGACGCTCTGCTCCGCTCCGCTCTGAGACGCTCTGCTCCGCTCCGCTCTGAGATGCTCCGCTCTGAGACGCTCCGCTCTGAGACGCTCTTCTCCGCTCCGCTCTGAGACGCTCCGCTCTGAGACGCTCTGCTCTGCTCCGCTCTGCTCCGCTCTGAGACGCTCCGCTCTGAGACGCTCCGCTCTGAGACGCTCTGCTCTGAGACGCTCCGCTCTGAGAGTGCTCCGCTCTGAGACGCTCTGCTCCGCTCCGCTCTGAGACGCTCTGCTCTGAGACACTCTGCTCCGCTCCGCTCTGAGACGCTCCGCTCTGCTCTGAGACGCTCTGCTCCGCTCCGCTCTGAGACGCTCTGCTCTGAGACGCTCCGCTCTGAGACGCTCTGCTCTGAGACGCTCCGCTCTGAGACGCTCTGCTCTGCTCCGCTCCGCTCTGAGACGCTCCGCTCTGCTCTGAGACGCTCTGCTCCGCTCTGAGACGCTCCGCTCTGAGACGCTCTGCTCTGCTCTGCTCTGCTCCGCTCCGCTCTGCTCCGCTCCGCTCTGAGACGCTCCGCTCTGCTCTGAGACGCTCTGCTCCGCTCCGCTCTGAGACGCTCCGCTCTGAGAGTGCTCCGCTCTGAGACGCTCTGCTCCGCTCCGCTCTGAGACGCTCTGCTCTGAGACGCTCCGCTCTGAGACGCTCCGCTCTGCTCTGAGACGCTCTGCTCCGCTCCGCTCTGAGATGCTCTGCTCCGATCCGCTCTGCTCCGCTCCGCTCTGAGACGCTCCGCTCTGAGACGCTCTGCTCCGCTCTGCTCTGAGACGCTCCGCTCTGAGACTGCTCCGCTCCGCTCTGAGACGCTCTGCTCCGCTCTGCTCTGAGACGCTCTGCTCCGCTCTGCTCTGAGACGCTCTGCTCCGCTCCGCTCTGAGACGCTCCGCTCTGAGACGCTCTGCTCTGCTCCGCTCTGCTCCGCTCCGCTCTGAGACGCTCCGCTCTGCTCTGAGACGCTCTGCTCCGCTCCGCTCTGAGACGCTCCGCTCTGAGAGTGCTCCGCTCTGAGACGCTCTGCTCCGCTCCGCTCTGAGACGCTCTGCTCTGCTCCGCTCCGCTCTGAGACGCTCCGCTCTGCTCTGAGACGCTCTACTCCGCTCCGCTCTGAGACGCTCTGCTCCGATCCGCTCTGCTCCGCTCCGCTCTGAGACGCTCCGCTCTGAGACGCTCTGCTCCGCTCTGCTCTGAGACGCTCCGCTCTGAGACTGCTCCGCTCCGCTCTGAGACGCTCTGCTCTGCTCTGCTCTGAGACGCTCTGCTCCGCTCCGCTCTGAGACGCTCCGCTCTAAGACGCTCTGCTCTGAGACGCTCTGCTCTGAGACGCTCCGCTCTGAGAGTGCTCCGCTCTGAGACGCTCTGCTCCGCTCCGCTCTGAGACGCTCTGCTCTGCTCCGCTCTGCTCCGCTCCGCTCTGAGACGCTCCGCTCTGCTCTGAGACGCTCTGCTCCGCTCCGCTCTGAGACGCTCTGCTCTGAGAGTGCTCCGCTCCGCTCTGAGACGCTCCGCTCTGCTCTGAGACGCTCTGCTCCGCTCCGCTCTGAGACGCTCTGCTCTGAGACGCTCCGCTCTGAGACGCTCTGCTCTGCTCCGCTCTGAGACGCTCTGCTATGAGACGCTCCGCTCTGAGACTGCTCCGCTCCGCTCTGAGACGCTCTGCTCCGCTCTGCTCCGCTCTGCTCTGAGACGCTCTGCTCTGAGATGCTCTGCTCCGCTCCGCTCTGAGACGCTCCGCTCTGAGACGCTCCGCTCTGAGACGCTCCGCTCTGAGAGTGCTCCGCTCTGAGACGCTCCGCTCTGAGACGCTCTGCTCTGCTCCGCTCTGCTCCGCTCCGCTCTGAGACGCTCCGCTCTGCTCTGAGACGCTCTGCTCCGCTCTGAGACGCTCCGCTCTGAGACGCTCTGCTCTGCTCTGCTCTGCTCCGCTCCGCTCTGAGACGCTCCGCTCTGCTCTGAGACGCTCTGCTCCGCTCCGCTCTGAGACGCTCCGCTCTGAGAGTGCTCCGCTCTGAGACGCTCTGCTCCGCTCCGCTCTGAGACGCTCTGCTCTGAGACGCTCCGCTCTGAGACGCTCCGCTCTGCTCTGAGACGCTCTGCTCCGCTCCGCTCTGAGATGCTCTGCTCCGATCCGCTCTGCTCCGCTCCGCTCTGAGACGCTCCGCTCTGAGACGCTCTGCTCCGCTCTGCTCTGAGACGCTCCGCTCTGAGACTGCTCCGCTCCGCTCTGAGACGCTCTGCTCCGCTCTGCTCTGAGACGCTCTGCTCCGCTCTGCTCTGAGACGCTCTGCTCCGCTCCGCTCTGAGACGCTCCGCTCTAAGACGCTCTGCTCTGAGACGCTCTGCTCTGAGACGCTCCGCTCTGAGAGTGCTCCGATCTGAGACGCTCTGCTCCGCTCCGCTCTGAGACGCTCTGCTCTGCTCCGCTCTGCTCCGCTCTGCTCCGCTCCGCTCTGAGACGCTCCGCTCTGCTCTGAGACGCTCTGCTCCGCTCCGCTCTGAGACGCTCTGCTCTGAGAGTGCTCCGCTCTGAGACGCTCTGCTCCGCTCCGCTCTGAAACGCTCCGCTCTAAGACGCTCTGCTCTGAGACGCTCTGCTCTGAGACGCTCCGCTCTGAGAGTGCTCCGCTCTGAGACGCTCTGCTCCGCTCCGCTCTGAGACGCTCTGCTCTGCTCCGCTCTGCTCCGCTCTGCTCCGCTCCGCTCTGAGACGCTCCGCTCTGCTCTGAGACGCTCTGCTCCGCTCCGCTCTGAGACGCTCTGCTCTGAGAGTGCTCCGCTCTGAGACGCTCTGCTCCGCTCCGCTCTGAGATGCTCCGCTCTGAGACACTCCGCTCTGAGACGCTCCGCTCTGAGAGTGCTCCTTTCTGAGACGCTCTGCTCCGCTCCGCTCTGAGACGCTCCGCTCTGCTCTGAGACGCTCTGCTCCGCTCCGCTCTGAGACGCTCTGCTCCGCTCCGCTCTGCTCTGAGATGCTCCGCTCTGCTCTGAGACGCTCTGCTCCGCTCCGCTCTGAGACGCTCCGCTCTGAGACGCTCTGCTCCGCTCCGCTCTGAGACGCTCTGCTCTGAGACGCTCCGCTCTGAGACGCTCTGCTCCGCTCCGCTCCGCTCTGCTCCGCTCCGCTCTGAGACGCTCCGTTCTGAGACGCTCCGCTCTGAGACGCTCTGCTCCGCTCCGCTCTGAGACGCTCCGCTCTGAGACGCTCTGCTCCGCTCCGCTCTGAGACACTCTGATCCGCTCCGCTCTGAGATGCTCTAACCCTAACTCTAACCCTCTATAATCTAACCCTAACTCTGAGTCTGAGACGCTCTGCTCTGAGACGATCCGCTCTGAGACGCTCTGCTCCGCTCCGCTCTGAGACGCTCTGCTCTGAGACGCTCTGCTCCGCTCCGCTCTGAGACGCTCTACTCTGACACGCTCTGCTCTGCTCCGCTCCGCTCTGAGACGCTCCGCTCTGAGACGCTCTGCTCCGCTCCGCTCTGAGACGCTCCGCTCTGAGACGCTCCGCTCTGAGACGCTCTGCTCCGCTCCGCTCTGAGACGCTCTGCTCCACTCTGAGATGCTCCGCTCTGAGACGCTCCGCTCTGCTCCGCTCCGCTCTGAGACGCTCCGCTCTGAGACGCTCTGCTCCGCTCCGCTCTGAGACGCTCCGCTCTGAGACGCTCTGCTATGAGACGCTCCGCTCTGAGACTGCTCCGCTCCGCTCTGAGACGCTCTGCTCCGCTCTGCTCTGAGACGCTCTGCTCTGAGATGCTCTGCTCCGCTCCGCTCTGAGACGCTCTGCTCTGAGACGCTCCGCTCTGAGAGTGCTCCGCTCTGAGACGCTCCGCTCTGAGACGCTCTGCTCTGCTCTGCTCCGCTCCGCTCTGAGACGCTCCGCTCTGCTCTGAGACGCTCTGCTCCGCTCCGCTCTGAGACGCTCCGCTCTGAGAGTGCTCCGCTCTGAGACGCTCTGCTCCGCTCCGCTCTGAGACGCTCTGCTCTGAGACGCTCTGAGACGCTCCGCTCTGCTCTGAGACGCTCTGCTCCGCTCCGCTCTGAGACGCTCTGCTCCGCTCCGCTCTGCTCCGCTCCGCTCTGAGACGCTCCGCTCTGAGACGCTCTGCTCCGCTCTGCTCTGAGACGCTCCGCTCTGAGACTGCTCCGCTCCGCTCTGAGACGCTCTGCTCCGCTCTGCTCTGAGACGCTCTAATCCGCTCCGCTCTGAGACGCTCCGCTCTAAGACGCTCTGCTCTGAGACGCTCTGCTCTGAGACGCTCCGCTCTGAGAGTGCTCCGCTCTGAGACGCTCTGCTCCGCTCCGCTCTGAGACGCTCTGCTCTGCTCCGCTCTGAGACGCTCCGCTCCGCTCTGAGACGCTCTGCTCCGCTCCGCTCTGAGACGCTCTGCTCCGCTCCGCTCTGAGATGCTCCGCTCCGCTCTGAGACGCTCTGCTCCGCTCCGCTCTGAGATGCTCCGCTCCGCTCTGAGACGCTCCGCTCTGAGACGCTCTGCTCCGCTCCGCTCTGAGACGCTCCGCTCTGAGACGCTCTGCTCCGCTCCGCTCTGAGACGCTCCGCTCTGCTTTTAGACGCTCTGCTCCGCTCCGCTCTGAGACGCTCCGCTCTGCTCCGCTCCGCTCTGAGACGCTCTGCTCCGCTCTGCTCTGAGACGCTCCGCTCTGAGACTGCTCCGCTCCGCTCTGAGACGCTCTGCTCCGCTCTGCTCTGAGACGCTCTAATCCGCTCCGCTCTGAGACGCTCCGCTCTAAGACGCTCTGCTCTGAGACGCTCTGCTCTGAGACGCTCCGCTCTGAGAGTGCTCCGCTCTGAGACGCTCTGCTCCGCTCCGCTCTGAGACGCTCTGCTCTGCTCCGCTCTGAGACGCTCCGCTCCGCTCTGAGACGCTCTGCTCCGCTCCGCTCTGAGACGCTCTGCTCCGCTCCGCTCTGAGATGCTCCGCTCCGCTCTGAGACGCTCTGCTCCGCTCCGCTCTGAGATGCTCCGCTCCGCTCTGAGACGCTCCGCTCTGAGACGCTCTGCTCCGCTCCGCTCTGCTCCGCTCCGCTCTGAGACGCTCCGCTCTGAGACGCTCTGCTCTGAGACGCTCTGCTCCGCTCCGCTCCGCTCTGAGGCTCTGAGACGCTCTGCTCCGCTCCGCTCTGAGACGCTCCGCTCTGCTCTGAGACGCTCTGCTCTGCTCCGCTCTGAGACGCTCTGCTCCGCTCCGCTCTGAGATGATCCGCTCTGCTCTGAGACGCTCTGCTCCGCTCCGCTCTGAGACGCTCTGCTCCGCTCCGCTCTGAGATGCTCCGCTCCGCTCTGAGACGCTCCGCTCTGAGACGCTCTGCTCCGCTCCGCTCTGAGACGCTCCGCTCTGAGACGCTCTGCTCCGCTCCGCTCTGAGACGCTCTGCTCTGAGACGCTCCGCTCTGAGACGCTCTGCTCCGCTCTGCTCCGCTCCGCTCCGCTCTGAGACGCTCTGCTCCGCTCCGCTCTGAGACGCTCTGCTCTGAGACGCTCCGCTCTGAGACGCTCTGCTCCGCTCCGCTCTCCGCTCTGAGAAGCTCCGCTCTGAGACGCTCTGCTATGAGACGCTCCGCTCTGAGACTGCTCCGCTCCGCTCTGAGACGCTCTGCTCCGCTCTGCTCTGAGACGCTCTGCTCTGAGATGCTCTGCTCCGCTCCGCTCTGAGACGCTCCGCTCTGAGACGCTCCGCTCTGAGACGCTCCGCTCTGAGAGTGCTCCGCTCTGAGACGCTCCGCTCTGAGACGCTCTGCTCTGCTCCGCTCCGCTCTGAGACGCTCCGCTCTGAGACGCTCTGAGACGCTCCGCTCTGCTCTGAGACGCTCTGCTCCGCTCCGAGACGCTCTGCTCCGCTCCGCTCTGAGACGCTCCGCTCTGAGACGCTCTGCTCCGCTCTGCTCTGAGACGCTCCGCTCTGAGACTGCTCCGCTCCGCTCTGAGACGCTCTAATCCGCTCCGCTCTGAGACGCTCCGCTCTAAGACGCTCTGCTCTGAGACGCTCTGCTCTGAGACGCTCCGCTCTGAGAGTGCTCCGCTCTGAGACTGCTCCGCTCTGCTCTGAGACGCTCTAATCCGCTCCGCTCTGAGACGCTCCGCTCTGAGACTGCTCCGCTCTGCTCTGAGACGCTCTAATCCGCTCCGCTCTGAGACGCTCCGCTCTAAGACGCTCTGCTCTGAGACGCTCTGCTCTGAGACGCTCCGCTCTGAGAGTGCTCCGCTCTGAGACGCTCTGCTCCGCTCCGCTCTGAGACGCTCTGCTCTGCTCCGCTCCGCTCTGAGACGCTCCGCTCCGCTCTGAGACGCTCTGCTCCGCTCCGCTCTGAGACGCTCTGCTCCGCTCCGCTCTGAGATGCTCCGCTCCGCTCTGAGACGCTCTGCTCCGCTCCGCTCTGAGATGCTCCGCTCCGCTCTGAGACGCTCCGCTCTGAGACGCTCCGCTCTGAGAGTGCTCCGCTCTGAGACGCTCTGCTCCGCTCCGCTCTGAGACGCTCTGCTCTGCTCCGCTCTGCTCCGCTCTGCTCCGCTCCGCTCTGAGACGCTCCGCTCTGCTCTGAGACGCTCTGCTCCGCTCCGCTCTGAGACGCTCTGCTCTGAGAGTGCTCCGCTCTGAGACGCTCTGCTCCGCTCCGCTCTGAGACGCTCTGCTCTGCTCCGCTCTGCTCCGCTCCGCTCTGAGACGCTCCGCTCTGAGACACTCCGCTCTGAGACGCTCCGCTCTGAGAGTGCTCCTTTCTGAGACGCTCTGCTCCGCTCCGCTCTGAGACGCTCTGCTCCGCTCCGCTCTGAGACGCTCCGCTCTGCTCTGAGACGCTCTGCTCCGCTCCGCTCTGAGACGCTCTGCTCCGCTCCGCTCTGCTCTGAGATGCTCCGCTCTGCTCTGAGACGCTCTGCTCCGCTCTGAGACGCTCCGCTCTGAGACGCTCTGCTCCGCTCCGCTCTGAGACGCTCTGCTCTGAGACGCTCTGCTCCGCTCCGCTCTGAGACGCTCTGCTCCGCTCCGCTCTGAGATGCTCCGCTCCGCTCTGAGACGCTCTGCTCCGCTCCGCTCTGAGATGCTCCGCTCCGCTCTGAGACGCTCCGCTCTGAGACGCTCTGCTCCGCTCCGCTCTGCTCCGCTCCGCTCTGAGACGCTCCGCTCTGAGACGCTCTGCTCTGAGACGCTCTGCTCCGCTCCGCTCCGCTCTGAGGCTCTGAGACGCTCTGCTCCGCTCCGCTCTGAGACGCTCCGCTCTGCTCTGAGACGCTCTGCTCTGCTCCGCTCTGAGACGCTCTGCTCCGCTCCGCTCTGAGATGCTCCGCTCTGCTCTGAGACGCTCTGCTCCGCTCCGCTCTGAGACGCTCTGCTCCGCTCCGCTCTGAGATGCTCCGCTCCGCTCTGAGACGCTCCGCTCTGAGACGCTCTGCTCCGCTCCGCTCTGAGACGCTCCGCTCTGAGACGCTCTGCTCCGCTCCGCTCTGAGACGCTCTGCTCTGAGACGCTCCGCTCTGAGACGCTCTGCTCCGCTCTGCTCCGCTCTGCTCCGCTCCGCTCCGCTCTGAGACGCTCTGCTCCGCTTCGCTCTGAGACGCTCTGCTCTGAGACGCTCCGCTCTGAGACGCTCTGCTCCGCTCCGCTCTCCGCTCTGAGACGCTCCGCTCTGAGACGCTCTGCTATGAGACGCTCCGCTCTGAGACTGCTCCGCTCCGCTCTGAGACGCTCTGCTCCGCTCTGCTCTGAGACGCTCTGCTCTGAGATGCTCTGCTCCGCTCCGCTCTGAGACGCTCCGCTCTGAGACGCTCCGCTCTGAGACGCTCCGCTCTGAGAGTGCTCCGCTCTGAGACGCTCCGCTCTGAGACGCTCTGCTCTGCTTCGCTCTGCTCCGCTCCGCTCTGAGACGCTCCGCTCTGAGACGCTCTGAGACGCTCCGCTCTGCTCTGAGACGCTCTGCTCCGCTCCGAGACGCTCTGCTCCGCTCCGCTCTGAGACGCTCCGCTCTGAGACGCTCTGCTCCGCTCTGCTCTGAGACGCTCCGCTCTCAGACTGCTCCGCTCCGCTCTGAGACGCTCTGCTCCGCTCTGCTCTGAGACGCTCTAATCCGCTCCGCTCTGAGACGCTCCGCTCTAAGACGCTCTGCTCTGAGACGCTCTGCTCTGAGACGCTCCGCTCTGAGAGTGCTCCGCTCTGAGACGCTCTGCTCCGCTCCGCTCTGAGACGCTCTGCTCTGCTCCGCTCCGCTCTTAGACGCTCCGCTCCGCTCTGAGACGCTCTGCTCCGCTCCGCTCTAAGACGCTCTGCTCCGCTCCGCTCTGAGATGCTCCGCTCCGCTCTGAGACGCTCTGCTCCGCTCCGCTCTGAGATGCTCCGCTCCGCTCTGAGACGCTCCGCTCTGAGACGCTCCGCTCTGAGAGTGCTCCGCTCTGAGACGCTCTGCTCCGCTCCGCTCTGAGACGCTCTGCTCTGCTCCGCTCTGCTCCGCTCCGCTCTGAGACGCTCCGCTCTGCTCTGAGACGCTCTGCTCCGCTCCGCTCTGAGACGCTCTGCTCTGAGAGTGCTCCGCTCTGAGACGCTCTGCTCCGCTCCGCTCTGAGACGCTCTGCTCTGCTCCGCTCTGCTCCGCTCCGCTCTGAGACGCTCCGCTCTGAGACACTCCGCTCTGAGACGCTCCGCTCTGAGAGTGCTCCTTTCTGAGACGCTCTGCTCCGCTCCGCTCTGAGACGCTCTGCTCCGCTCCGCTCTGAGACGCTCCGCTCTGCTCTGAGACGCTCTGCTCCGCTCCGCTCTGAGACGCTCTGCTCCGCTCCGCTCTACTCTGAGATGCTCCGCTCTGCTCTGAGACGCTCTGCTCCGCTCCGCTCTGAGACGCTCCGCTCTGAGACGCTCTGCTCCGCTCCGCTCTGAGACGCTCTGCTCTGAGACGCTCCGCTCTGAGACGCTCTGCTCCGATCCGCTCCGCTCTGCTCCGCTCCGCTCTGAGACGCTCCGTTCTGAGACGCTCCGCTCTGAGACGCTCTGCTCCGCTCCGCTCTGAGACGCTCCGCTCTGAGACGCTCTGCTCCGCTCCGCTCTGAGACACTCTGCTCCGCTCCGCTCTGAGATGCTCTAACCCTAACTCTAACCCTCTATAATCTAACCCTAACTCTGAGTCTGAGACGCTCTGCTCTGAGACGATCCGCTCTGAGACGCTCTGCTCCGCTCCGCTCTGAGACGCTCTGCTCTGAGACGCTCTGCTCCGCTCCGCTCTGAGACGCTCTACTCTGACACGCTCTGCTCTGCTCCGCTCCGCTCTGAGACGCTCCGCTCTGAGACGCTCTGCTCCGCTCCGCTCTGAGACGCTCCGCTCTGAGACGCTCCGCTCTGAGACGCTCTGCTCCGCTCCGCTCTGAGACGCTCTGCTCCACTCTGAGATGCTCCGCTCTGAGACGCTCCGCTCTGCTCCGCTCCGCTCTGAGACGCTCCGCTCTGAGACGCTCTGCTCCGCTCCGCTCTGAGACGCTCCGCTCTGAGACGCTCTGCTATGAGACGCTCCGCTCTGAGACTGCTCCGCTCCGCTCTGAGACGCTCTGCTCCGCTCTGCTCTGAGACGCTCTGCTCTGAGATGCTCTGCTCCGCTCCGCTCTGAGATGCTCCGCTCTGAGACGCTCTGCTCTGAGACGCTCCGCTCTGAGAGTGCTCCGCTCTGAGACGCTCCGCTCTGAGACGCTCTGCTCTGCTCTGCTCCGCTCCGCTCTGAGACGCTCCGCTCTGCTCTGAGACGCTCTGCTCCGCTCCGCTCTGAGACGCTCCGCTCTGAGAGTGCTCCGCTCTGAGACGCTCTGCTCCGCTCCGCTCTGAGACGCTCTGCTCTGAGACGCTCTGAGACGCTCCGCTCTGCTCTGAGACGCTCTGCTCCGCTCCGCTCTGAGACGCTCTGCTCCGCTCCGCTCTGCTCCGCTCCGCTCTGAGACGCTCCGCTCTGAGACGCTCTGCTCCGCTCTGCTCTGAGACGCTCCGCTCTGAGACTGCTCCGCTCCGCTCTGAGACGCTCTGCTCCGCTCTGCTCTGAGACGCTCTAATCCGCTCCGCTCTGAGACGCTCCGCTCTAAGACGCTCTGCTCTGAGACGCTCTGCTCTGAGACGCTCCGCTCTGAGAGTGCTCCGCTCTGAGACGCTCTGCTCCGCTCCGCTCTGAGACGCTCTGCTCTGCTCCGCTCTGAGACGCTCCGCTCCGCTCTGAGACGCTCTGCTCCGCTCCGCTCTGAGACGCTCTGCTCCGCTCCGCTCTGAGATGCTCCGCTCCGCTCTGAGACGCTCTGCTCCGCTCCGCTCTGAGATGCTCCGCTCCGCTCTGAGACGCTCCGCTCTGAGACGCTCTGCTCCGCTCCGCTCTGAGACGCTCTGCTCCGCTCCGCTCTGAGACGCTCCGCTCTGCTTTTAGACGCTCTGCTCCGCTCCGCTCTGAGACGCTCCGCTCTGCTCCGCTCCGCTCTGAGACGCTCTGCTCCGCTCTGCTCTGAGACGCTCCGCTCTGAGACTGCTCCGCTCCGCTCTGAGACGCTCTGCTCCGCTCTGCTCTGAGACGCTCTAATCCGCTCCGCTCTGAGACGCTCCGCTCTAAGACGCTCTGCTCTGAGACGCTCTGCTCTGAGACGCTCCGCTCTGAGAGTGCTCCGCTCTGAGACGCTCTGCTCCGCTCCGCTCTGAGACGCTCTGCTCTGCTCCGCTCTGAGACGCTCCGCTCCGCTCTGAGACGCTCTGCTCCGCTCCGCTCTGAGACGCTCTGCTCCGCTCCGCTCTGAGATGCTCCGCTCTGAGACGCTCTGCTCCGCTCCGCTCTGAGATGCTCCGCTCCGCTCTGAGACGCTCCGCTCTGAGACGCTCTGCTCCGCTCCGCTCTGCTCCGCTCCGCTCTGAGACGCTCCGCTCTGAGACGCTCTGCTCTGAGACGCTCTGCTCCGCTCCGCTCCGCTCCGCTCTGAGGCTCTGAGACGCTCTGCTCCGCTCCGCTCTGAGACGCTCCGCTCTGCTCTGAGACGCTCTGCTCTGCTCCGCTCTGAGACGCTCTGCTCCGCTCCGCTCTGAGATGCTCCGCTCTGCTCTGAGACGCTCTGCTCCGCTCCGCTCTGAGACGCTCTGCTCCGCTCCGCTCTGAGATGCTCCGCTCCGCTCTGAGACGCTCCGCTCTGAGACGCTCTGCTCCGCTCCGCTCTGAGACGCTCCGCTCTGAGACGCTCTGCTCCGCTCCGCTCTGAGACGCTCTGCTCTGAGACGCTCCGCTCTGAGACGCTCTGCTCCGCTCTGCTCCGCTCCGCTCCGCTCTGAGACGCTCTGCTCCGCTCCGCTCTGAGACGCTCTGCTCTGAGACGCTCCGCTCTGAGACGCTCTGCTCCGCTCCGCTCTCCGCTCTGAGACGCTCCGCTCTGAGACGCTCTGCTATGAGACGCTCCGCTCTGAGACTGCTCCGCTCCGCTCTGAGACGCTCTGCTCCGCTCTGCTCCGCTCTGCTCTGAGACGCTCTGCTCTGAGATGCTCTGCTCCGCTCTGCTCTGAGACGCTCTGCTCTGAGATGCTCTGCTCCGCTCCGCTCTGAGACGCTCCGCTCTGAGACGCTCCGCTCTGAGACGCTCCGCTCTGAGAGTGCTCCGCTCTGAGACGCTCCGCTCTGAGACGCTCTGCTCTGCTCCGCTCTGCTCCGCTCCGCTCTGAGACGCTCCGCTCTGAGACGCTCCGCTCTGCTCTGAGACGCTCTGCTCCGCTCCGAGACGCTCTGCTCCGCTCCGCTCTGAGACGCTCCGCTCTGAGACGCTCTGCTCCGCTTTGCTCTGAGACGCTCCGCTCTGAGACTGCTCCGCTCCGCTCTGAGACGCTCTGCTCCGCTCTGCTCTGAGACGCTCTAATCCGCTCCGCTCTGAGACGCTCCGCTCTAAGACGCTCTGCTCTGAGACGCTCCGCTCTGAGAGTGCTCCGCTCTGAGACGCTCTGCTCCGCTCCGCTCTGAGACGCTCTGCTCTGCTCCGCTCCGCTCTGAGACGCTCCGCTCCGCTCTGAGACGCTCTGCTCCGCTCCGCTCTGAGACGCTCTGCTCCGCTCCGCTCTGAGATGCTCCGCTCCGCTCTGAGACGCTCTGCTCCGCTCCGCTCTGAGATGCTCCGCTCTGAGACGCTCCGCTCTGAGACGCTCTGCTCCGCTCCGCTCTGAGACGCTCCGCTCTGAGACGCTCTGCTCTGAGACGCTCTGCTCCGCTCCGCTCTGAGAGTGCTCCGCTCTGAGACGCTCTGCTCCGCTCCGCTCTGAGACGCTCTGCTCTGAGACGCTCTGCTCTGAGAGTGCTCCGCTCTGAGACGCTCTGCTCCGCTCCGCTCTGAGACGCTCTGCTCTGAGACGCTCTGCTCCGCTCCGCTCTGAGACGCTCTGCTCTGAGAGCGTCTCAGAGCGTCTCTGAGGCTCTGAGACGCTCTGCTCCGCTCCGCTCTGAGACGCTCCGCTCTGCTCTGAGACGCTCCGCTCCGCTCTGAGACGCTCTGCTCCGCTCCGCTCTGAGATGCTCCGCTCTGCTCTGAGACGCTCTGCTCCGCTCCGCTCTGAGACGCTCCGCTCTGAGACACTCTGCTCCGCTCCGCTCTGAGACGCTCCGCTCTGAGACGCTCTGCTCCGCTCCGCTCTGAGACGCTCTGCTCTGAGACGCTCCGCTCTGAGACGCTCTGCTCCGCTCCGCTCTGAGACGCTCCGTTCTGAGACGCTCCGCTCTGAGACGCTCTGCTCCGCTCCGCTCTGAGACGCTCCGCTCCGCTCTGAGATGCTCTAACCCTAACTCTAACCCTCTATAATCTAACCCTAACTCTGAGTCTGAGACGCTCTGCTCTGAGACGATCCGCTCTGAGACGCTCCGCTCTGAGACGCTCTGCTCCGCTCCGCTCTGAGACGCTCTGCTCTGAGACGCTCCGCTCCGCTCCGCTCCGCTCCGCTCCGCTCTGAGACGCTCCGTTCTGAGACGCTCCGCTCTGAGACGCTCTGCTCCGCTCCGCTCTGAGACGCTCCGCTCTGAGACGCTCTGCTCCGCTCCGCTCTGAGACACTCTGCTCCGCTCCGCTCTGAGATGCTCTAACCCTAACTCTAACCCTCTATAATCTAACCCTAACTCTGAGTCTGAGACGCTCTGCTCTGAGACGATCCGCTCTGAGACGCTCTGCTCCGCTCCGCTCTGAGACGCTCTGCTCTGAGACGCTCTGCTCCGCTCCGCTCTGAGACGCTCTGCTCTGACACGCTCTGCTCTGCTCCGCTCCGCTCTGAGACGCTCCGCTCTGAGACGCTCTGCTCCGCTCCGCTCTGAGACGCTCCGCTCTGAGACGCTCCGCTCTGAGACGCTCTGCTCCGCTCCGCTCTGAGACGCTCTGCTCCGCTCCACTCTGAGATGCTCCGCTCTGAGACGCTCCGCTCTGCTCCGCTCCGCTCTGAGACGCTCCGCTCTGAGACGCTCCGCTCTGAGACGCTCTGCTCCGCTCCGCTCTGAGACGCTCCGCTCTGAGACGCTCTGCTATGAGACGCTCCGCTCTGAGACTGCTCCGCTCCGCTCTGAGACGCTCTGCTCCGCTCTGCTCTGAGACGCTCTGCTCTGAGATGCTCTGCTCCGCTCCGCTCTGAGACGCTCCGCTCTGAGATGCTCTGCTCTGAGACGCTCCGCTCTGAGAGTATTCCGCTCTGAGACGCTCCGCTCTGAGACGCTCCGCTCTGCTCCGCTCTGCTCCGCTCCGCTCTGCTCCGCTCCGCTCTGAGACGCTCCGCTCTGCTCTGAGACGCTCTGCTCCGCTCCGCTCTGAGACGCTCCGCTCTGAGAGTGCTCCGCTCTGAGACGCTCTGCTCCGCTCCGCTCTGAGACGCTCTGCTCTGAGACGCTCTGAGACGCTCCGCTCTGCTCTGAGACGCTCTGCTCCGCTCCGCTCTGAGACGCTCTGCTCCGCTCCGCTCTGCTCCGCTCCGCTCTGCTCCGCTCCGCTCTGAGACGCTCCGCTCTGAGACGTTCTGCTCCGCTCTGCTCTGAGACGCTCCGCTCTGAGACGCTCCGCTCTGAGACGCTCTGCTCCGCTCCGCTCTGAGACGCTCTGCTCCGCTCCACTCTGAGATGCTCCGCTCTGAGACGCTCCGCTCTGCTCCGCTCCGCTCTGAGACGCTCCGCTCTGAGACGCTCCGCTCTGAGACGCTCTGCTCCGCTCCGCTCTGAGACGCTCCGCTCTGAGACGCTCTGAGACGCTCCGCTCTGCTCTGAGACGCTCTGCTCCGCTCCGAGACGCTCTGCTCCGCTCCGCTCTGAGACGCTCCGCTCTGAGACTGCTCCGCTCCGCTCTGAGACGCTCTGCTCCGCTCTGCTCTGAGACGCTCTAATCCGCTCCGCTCTGAGACGCTCCGCTCTAAGACGCTCTGCTCTGAGACGCTCTGCTCTGAGACGCTCCGCTCTGAGAGTGCTCCGCTCTGAGACGCTCTGCTCCGCTCCGCTCTGAGACGCTCTGCTCTGCTCCGCTCCGCTCTGAGACGCTCCGCTCCGCTCTGAGACGCTCTGCTCCGCTCCGCTCTGAGACGCTCTGCTCCGCTCCGCTCTGAGATGCTCCGCTCCGCTCTGAGACGCTCTGCTCCGCTCCGCTCTGAGATGCTCCGCTCCGCTCTGAGACGCTCCGCTCTGAGACGCTCCGCTCTGAGAGTGCTCCGCTCTGAGACGCTCTGCTCCGCTCCGCTCTGAGACGCTCTGCTCTGCTCCGCTCTGCTCCGCTCTGCTCCGCTCCGCTCTGAGACGCTCCGCTCTGCTCTGAGACGCTCTGCTCCGCTCCGCTCTGAGACGCTCTGCTCTGAGAGTGCTCCGCTCTGAGACGCTCTGCTCCGCTCCGCTCTGAGACGCTCTGCTCTGCTCCGCTCTGCTCCGCTCCGCTCTGAGACGCTCCGCTCTGAGACACTCCGCTCTGAGACGCTCCGCTCTGAGAGTGCTCCTTTCTGAGACGCTCTGCTCCGCTCCGCTCTGAGACGCTCTGCTCCGCTCCGCTCTGAGACGCTCCGCTCTGCTCTGAGACGCTCTGCTCCGCTCCGCTCTGAGACGCTCTGCTCCGCTCCGCTCTGCTCTGAGATGCTCCGCTCTGCTCTGAGACGCTCTGCTCCGCTCTGAGACGCTCCGCTCTGAGACGCTCTGCTCCGCTCCGCTCTGAGACGCTCTGCTCTGAGACGCTCTGCTCCGCTCCGCTCTGAGACGCTCTGCTCCGCTCCGCTCTGAGATGCTCCGCTCCGCTCTGAGACGCTCTGCTCCGCTCCGCTCTGAGATGCTCCGCTCCGCTCTGAGACGCTCCGCTCTGAGACGCTCTGCTCCGCTCCGCTCTGCTCCGCTCCGCTCTGAGACGCTCCGCTCTGAGACGCTCTGCTCTGAGACGCTCTGCTCCGCTCCGCTCCGCTCTGAGGCTCTGAGACGCTCTGCTCCGCTCCGCTCTGAGACGCTCCGCTCTGCTCTGAGACGCTCTGCTCTGCTCCGCTCTGAGACGCTCTGCTCCGCTCCGCTCTGAGATGCTCCGCTCTGCTCTGAGACGCTCTGCTCCGCTCCGCTCTGAGACGCTCTGCTCCGCTCCGCTCTGAGATGCTCCGCTCCGCTCTGAGACGCTCCGCTCTGAGACGCTCTGCTCCGCTCCGCTCTGAGACGCTCCGCTCTGAGACGCTCTGCTCCGCTCCGCTCTGAGACGCTCTGCTCTGAGACGCCCCGCTCTGAGACGCTCTGCTCCGCTCTGCTCCGCTCTGCTCCGCTCCGCTCCGCTCTGAGACGCTCTGCTCCGCTCCGCTCTGAGACGCTCTGCTCTGAGACGCTCCGCTCTGAGACGCTCTGCTCCGCTCCGCTCTCCGCTCTGAGACGCTCCGCTCTGAGACGCTCTGCTATGAGACGCTCCGCTCTGAGACTGCTCCGCTCCGCTCTGAGACGCTCTGCTCCGCTCTGCTCTGAGACGCTCTGCTCTGAGATGCTCTGCTCCGCTCCGCTCTGAGACGCTCCGCTCTGAGACGCTCCGCTCTGAGAGTGCTCCGCTCTGAGACGCTCCGCTCTGAGACGCTCTGCTCTGCTTCGCTCTGCTCCGCTCCGCTCTGAGACGCTCCGCTCTGAGACGCTCTGAGACGCTCCGCTCTGCTCTGAGACGCTCTGCTCCGCTCCGAGACGCTCTGCTCCGCTCCGCTCTGAGACGCTCCGCTCTGAGACGCTCTGCTCCGCTCTGCTCTGAGACGCTCCGCTCTCAGACTGCTCCGCTCCGCTCTGAGACGCTCTGCTCCGCTCTGCTCTGAGACGCTCTAATCCGCTCCGCTCTGAGACGCTCCGCTCTAAGACGCTCTGCTCTGAGACGCTCTGCTCTGAGACGCTCCGCTCTGAGAGTGCTCCGCTCTGAGACGCTCTGCTCCGCTCCGCTCTGAGACGCTCTGCTCTGCTCCGCTCCGCTCTTAGACGCTCCGCTCCGCTCTGAGACGCTCTGCTCCGCTCCGCTCTAAGACGCTCTGCTCCGCTCCGCTCTGAGATGCTCCGCTCCGCTCTGAGACGCTCTGCTCCGCTCCGCTCTGAGATGCTCCGCTCCGCTCTGAGACGCTCCGCTCTGAGACGCTCCGCTCTGAGAGTGCTCCGCTCTGAGACGCTCTGCTCCGCTCCGCTCTGAGACGCTCTGCTCTGCTCCGCTCTGCTCCGCTCTGCTCCGCTCCGCTCTGAGACGCTCCGCTCTGCTCTGAGACGCTCTGCTCCGCTCCGCTCTGAGACGCTCTGCTCTGAGAGTGCTCCGCTCTGAGACGCTCTGCTCCGCTCCGCTCTGAGACGCTCTGCTCTGCTCCGCTCTGCTCCGCTCCGCTCTGAGACGCTCCGCTCTGAGACACTCCGCTCTGAGACGCTCCGCTCTGAGAGTGCTCCTTTCTGAGACGCTCTGCTCCGCTCCGCTCTGAGACGCTCTGCTCCGCTCCGCTCTGAGACGCTCCGCTCTGCTCTGAGACGCTCTGCTCCGCTCCGCTCTGAGACGCTCTGCTCCGCTCCGCTCTACTCTGAGATGCTCCGCTCTGCTCTGAGACGCTCTGCTCCGCTCCGCTCTGAGACGCTCCGCTCTGAGACGCTCTGCTCCGCTCCGCTCTGAGACGCTCTGCTCTGAGACGCTCCGCTCTGAGACGCTCTGCTCCGATCCGCTCCGCTCTGCTCCGCTCCGCTCTGAGACGCTCCGTTCTGAGACGCTCCGCTCTGAGACGCTCTGCTCCGCTCCGCTCTGAGACGCTCCGCTCTGAGACGCTCTGCTCCGCTCCGCTCTGAGACACTCTGCTCCGCTCCGCTCTGAGATGCTCTAACCCTAACTCTAACCCTCTATAATCTAACCCTAACTCTGAGTCTGAGACGCTCTGCTCTGAGACGATCCGCTCTGAGACGCTCTGCTCCGCTCCGCTCTGAGACGCTCTGCTCTGAGACGCTCTGCTCCGCTCCGCTCTGAGACGCTCTACTCTGACACGCTCTGCTCTGCTCCGCTCCGCTCTGAGACGCTCCGCTCTGAGACGCTCTGCTCCGCTCCGCTCTGAGACGCTCCGCTCTGAGACGCTCCGCTCTGAGACGCTCTGCTCCGCTCCGCTCTGAGACGCTCTGCTCCACTCTGAGATGCTCCGCTCTGAGACGCTCCGCTCTGCTCCGCTCCGCTCTGAGACGCTCCGCTCTGAGACGCTCTGCTCCGCTCCGCTCTGAGACGCTCCGCTCTGAGACGCTCTGCTATGAGACGCTCCGCTCTGAGACTGCTCCGCTCCGCTCTGAGACGCTCTGCTCCGCTCTGCTCTGAGACGCTCTGCTCTGAGATGCTCTGCTCCGCTCCGCTCTGAGATGCTCCGCTCTGAGACGCTCTGCTCTGAGACGCTCCGCTCTGAGAGTGCTCCGCTCTGAGACGCTCTGCTCCGCTCCGCTCTGAGACGCTCTGCTCCGCTCCGCTCTGCTCCGCTCCGCTCTGAGACGCTCCGCTCTGAGACGCTCTGCTCCGCTCTGCTCTGAGACGCTCCGCTCTGAGACTGCTCCGCTCCGCTCTGAGACGCTCTGCTCCGCTCTGCTCTGAGACGCTCTAATCCGCTCCGCTCTGAGACGCTCCGCTCTAAGACGCTCTGCTCTGAGACGCTCTGCTCTGAGACGCTCCGCTCTGAGAGTGCTCCGCTCTGAGACGCTCTGCTCCGCTCCGCTCTGAGACGCTCTGCTCTGCTCCGCTCTGAGACGCTCCGCTCCGCTCTGAGACGCTCTGCTCCGCTCCGCTCTGAGACGCTCTGCTCCGCTCCGCTCTGAGATGCTCCGCTCCGCTCTGAGACGCTCTGCTCCGCTCCGCTCTGAGATGCTCCGCTCCGCTCTGAGACGCTCCGCTCTGAGACGCTCTGCTCCGCTCCGCTCTGAGACGCTCTGCTCCGCTCCGCTCTGAGACGCTCCGCTCTGCTTTTAGACGCTCTGCTCCGCTCCGCTCTGAGACGCTCCGCTCTGCTCCGCTCCGCTCTGAGACGCTCTGCTCCGCTCTGCTCTGAGACGCTCCGCTCTGAGACTGCTCCGCTCCGCTCTGAGACGCTCTGCTCCGCTCTGCTCTGAGACGCTCTAATCCGCTCCGCTCTGAGACGCTCCGCTCTAAGACGCTCTGCTCTGAGACGCTCTGCTCTGAGACGCTCCGCTCTGAGAGTGCTCCGCTCTGAGACGCTCTGCTCCGCTCCGCTCTGAGACTGCTCTGCTCCGCTCCGCTCTGAGACGCTCCGCTCCGCTCTGAGACGCTCTGCTCCGCTCCGCTCTGAGACGCTCTGCTCCGCTCCGCTCTGAGATGCTCCGCTCCGCTCTGAGACGCTCTGCTCCGCTCCGCTCTGAGATGCTCCGCTCCGCTCTGAGACGCTCCGCTCTGAGACGCTCTGCTCCGCTCCGCTCTGAGACGCTCCGCTCTGAGACGCTCTGCTCTGAGACGCTCTGCTCCGCTCCGCTCTGAGAGTGCTCCGCTCTGAGACGCTCTGCTCCGCTCCGCTCTGAGACGCTCTGCTCTGAGACGCTCTGCTCTGAGAGTGCTCCGCTCTGAGACGCTCTGCTCCGCTCCGCTCTGAGACGCTCTGCTCTGAGACGCTCTGCTCCGCTCCGCTCTGAGACGCTCTGCTCTGAGAGCGTCTCAGAGCGTCTCTGAGGCTCTGAGACGCTCTGCTCCGCTCCGCTCTGAGACGCTCCGCTCTGCTCTGAGACGCTCCGCTCCGCTCTGAGACGCTCTGCTCCGCTCCGCTCTGAGATGCTCCGCTCTGCTCTGAGACGCTCTGCTCCGCTCCGCTCTGAGACGCTCCGCTCTGAGACACTCTGCTCCGCTCCGCTCTGAGACGCTCCGCTCTGAGACGCTCTGCTCCGCTCCGCTCTGAGACGCTCTGCTCTGAGACGCTCCGCTCTGAGACGCTCTGCTCCGCTCCGCTCTGAGACGCTCCGTTCTGAGACGCTCCGCTCTGAGACGCTCTGCTCCGCTCCGCTCTGAGACGCTCCGCTCCGCTCTGAGATGCTCTAACCCTAACTCTAACCCTCTATAATCTAACCCTAACTCTGAGTCTGAGACGCTCTGCTCTGAGACGATCCGCTCTGAGACGCTCCGCTCTGAGACGCTCTGCTCCGCTCCGCTCTGAGACGCTCTGCTCTGAGACGCTCCGCTCCGCTCCGCTCCGCTCCGCTCTGAGACGCTCCGTTCTGAGACGCTCCGCTCTGAGACGCTCTGCTCCGCTCCGCTCTGAGACGCTCCGCTCTGAGACGCTCTGCTCCGCTCCGCTCTGAGACACTCTGCTCCGCTCCGCTCTGAGATGCTCTAACCCTAACTCTAACCCTCTATAATCTAACCCTAACTCTGAGTCTGAGACGCTCTGCTCTGAGACGATCCGCTCTGAGACGCTCTGCTCCGCTCCGCTCTGAGACGCTCTGCTCT
Source organism: Gymnoscopelus microlampas (assembly GCF_963454915.1). Taxonomy (NCBI): domain Eukaryota; kingdom Metazoa; phylum Chordata; class Actinopteri; order Myctophiformes; family Myctophidae; genus Gymnoscopelus; species Gymnoscopelus microlampas. The sequence continues at coordinate 21,628,615 of NC_139961.1, read as the reverse complement.
GAGACGCTCTGCTCCGCTCCGCTCTGAGACGCTCTGCTCTGACACGCTCTGCTCTGCTCCGCTCCGCTCTGAGACGCTCCGCTCTGAGACGCTCTGCTCCGCTCCGCTCTGAGACGCTCCGCTCTGAGACGCTCCGCTCTGAGACGCTCTGCTCCGCTCCGCTCTGAGACGCTCTGCTCCGCTCCACTCTGAGATGCTCCGCTCTGAGACGCTCCGCTCTGCTCCGCTCCGCTCTGAGACGCTCCGCTCTGAGACGCTCCGCTCTGAGACGCTCTGCTCCGCTCCGCTCTGAGACGCTCCGCTCTGAGACGCTCTGCTATGAGACGCTCCGCTCTGAGACTGCTCCGCTCCGCTCTGAGACGCTCTGCTCCGCTCTGCTCTGAGACGCTCTGCTCTGAGATGCTCTGCTCCGCTCCGCTCTGAGACGCTCCGCTCTGAGATGCTCTGCTCTGAGACGCTCCGCTCTGAGAGTATTCCGCTCTGAGACGCTCCGCTCTGAGACGCTCTGCTCTGCTCCGCTCTGCTCCGCTCCGCTCTGCTCCGCTCCGCTCTGAGACGCTCCGCTCTGCTCTGAGACGCTCTGCTCCGCTCCGCTCTGAGACGCTCCGCTCTGAGAGTGCTCCGCTCTGAGACGCTCTGCTCCGCTCCGCTCTGAGACGCTCTGCTCTGAGACGCTCTGAGACGCTCCGCTCTGCTCTGAGACGCTCTGCTCCGCTCCGCTCTGAGACGCTCTGCTCCGCTCCGCTCTGCTCCGCTCCGCTCTGCTCCGCTCCGCTCTGAGACGCTCCGCTCTGAGACGTTCTGCTCCGCTCTGCTCTGAGACGCTCCGCTCTGAGACGCTCCGCTCTGAGACGCTCTGCTCCGCTCCGCTCTGAGACGCTCTGCTCCGCTCCACTCTGAGATGCTCCGCTCTGAGACGCTCCGCTCTGCTCCGCTCCGCTCTGAGACGCTCCGCTCTGAGACGCTCCGCTCTGAGACGCTCTGCTCCGCTCCGCTCTGAGACGCTCCGCTCTGAGACGCTCTGCTATGAGACGCTCCGCTCTGAGACTGCTCCGCTCCGCTCTGAGACGCTCTGCTCCGCTCTGCTCTGAGACGCTCTGCTCTGAGATGCTCTGCTCCGCTCCGCTCTGAGACGCTCCGCTCTGAGACGCTCTGCTCTGAGACGCTCCGCTCTGAGAGTGCTCCGCTCTGAGACGCTCCGCTCTGAGACGCTCTGCTCTGCTCCGCTCTGCTCCGCTCTGCTCCGCTCTGCTCCGCTCCGCTCTGAGACGCTCCGCTCTGCTCTGAGACGCTCTGCTCCGGTCCGCTCTGAGACGCTCCGCTCTGAGAGTGCTCCGCTCTGAGACGCTCTGCTCCGCTCCGCTCTGAGACGCTCTGCTCTGAGACGCTCTGAGACGCTCCGCTCTGCTCTGAGACGCTCTGCTCCGCTCCGCTCTGAGACGCTCTGCTCCGCTCTGCTCCGCTCCGCTCTGCTCCGCTCCGCTCTGAGACGCTCCGCTCTGAGACGCTCTGCTCCGCTCTGCTCTGAGACGCTCCGCTCTGAGACTGCTCCGCTCCGCTCTGAGACGCTCTGCTCCGCTCTGCTCTGAGACGCTCTAATCCGCTCCGCTCTGAGACGCTCCGCTCTAAGACGCTCTGCTCTGAGACGCTCTGCTCTGAGACGCTCCGCTCTGAGAGTGCTCCGCTCTGAGACGCTCTGCTCCGCTCCGCTCTGAGACGCTCTGCTCTGCTCCGCTCCGCTCTGAGACGCTCTGCTCTGCTCCGCTCCGCTCTGAGACGCTCCGCTCCGCTCTGAGACGCTCTGCTCCGCTCCGCTCTGAGACACTCTGCTCCGCTCCGCTCTGAGATGCTCCGCTCCGCTCTGAGACGCTCTGCTCCGCTCCGCTCTGAGATGCTCCGCTCCGCTCTGAGACGCTCCGCTCTGAGACGCTCTGCTCCGCTCCGCTCTGAGACGCTCCGCTCTGAGACGCTCTGCTCTGAGACGCTCTGCTCCGCTCCGCTCTGAGAGTGCTCCGCTCTGAGACGCTCTGCTCCGCTCCGCTCTGAGACGCTCTGCTCTGAGACGCTCTGCTCCGCTCCGCTCTGAGACGCTCCGCTCTGCTCTGAGACGCTCTGCTCCGCTCCGCTCTGAGACGCTCTGCTCCGCTCCGCTCTGAGACGCTCTGCTCCGCTCTGCTCTGAGACGCTCCGCTCTGAGACTGCTCCGCTCCGCTCTGAGACGCTCTAATCCGCTCTGCTCTGAGACGCTCTAATCCGCTCCGCTCTGAGACGCTCCGCTCTAAGACGCTCTGCTCTGAGACGCTCTGCTCTGAGACGCTCCGCTCTGAGAGTGCTCCGCTCTGAGACGCTCTGCTCCGCTCCGCTCTGAGACGCTCTGCTCTGCTCCGCTCCGCTCTGAGACGCTCCGCTCCGCTCTGCTCCGCTCTGCTCCGCTCCGCTCTGAGACGCTCTGCTCCGCTCCGCTCTGAGATGCTCCGCTCCGCTCTGAGACGCTCTGCTCCGCTCCGCTCTGAGATGCTCCGCTCCGCTCTGAGACGCTCTGCTCCGCTCCGCTCTGAGATGCTCCGCTCCGCTCTGAGACGCTCCGCTCTGAGACGCTCTGCTCCGCTCCGCTCTGCTCCGCTCCGCTCTGAGACGCTCCGCTCTGAGCCGCTCCGCTCTGAGACGCTCTGCTCCGCTCCGCTCCGCTCTGAGGCTCTGAGACGCTCTGCTCCGCTCCGCTCTGAGACGCTCCGCTCTGCTCTGAGACGCTCTGCTCTGCTCCGCTCTGAGACGCTCTGCTCCGCTCCGCTCTGAGACGCTCCGCTCTGCTCTGAGACGCTCTGCTCCGCTCCGCTCTGAGACGCTCTGCTCTGCTCCGCTCTGAGATGCTCCGCTCCGCTCTGAGACGCTCCGCTCTGAGACGCTCTGCTCCGCTCCGCTCTGAGACGCTCCGCTCTGAGACGCTCTGCTCCGCTCCGCTCTGAGACGCTCTGCTCTGAGACGCTCCGCTCTGAGACGCTCTGCTCCGCTCCGCTCTGAGACGCTCCGCTCTGAGACGCTCCGCTCTGAGACGCTCTGCTCCGCTCCGCTCTGAGACGCTCCGCTCTGAGACGCTCTGCTCCGCTCCGCTCTGAGACACTCTGCTCCGCTCTGAGATGCTCTAACCCTAACTCTAACCCTCTATAATCTAACCCTAACTCTGAGTCTGAGACGCTCTGCTCTGAGACGCTATGCTCCGCTCTGAGACGCTCCGCTCTGAGACGCTCTGCTCCGCTCCGCTCTGAGACGCTCCGCTCTGAGACGCTCTGCTCCGCTCCGCTCTGAGATGCTCCGCTCCGCTCTGAGACGCTCCGCTCTGAGACGCTCTGCTCCGCTCCGCTCTGAGACGCTCTGAGACGCTCTGCTCCGCTCCGCTCTGAGACGCTCCGCTCTGCTCTGAGACGCTCTGCTCCGCTCCGCTCTGAGACGCTCTGCTCCGCTCCGCTCTGAGATGCTCCGCTCTGCTCTGAGACGCTCTGCTCCGCTCCGCTCTGAGACGCTCTGCTCCGCTCCGCTCTGAGACGCTCTGCTCCGCTCCGCACTGAGATGCTCCGCTCTGCTCTGAGACGCTCTGCTCCGCTCCGCTCTGAGACGCTCTGCTCCGCTCCGCTCTGAGACGCTCCGCTCTGAGACGCTCTGCTCCGCTCCGCTCTGAGATGCTCCGCTCCGCTCTGAGACGCTCCGCTCTGAGACGCTCTGAGACGCTCCGCTCTGAGACGCTCTGAGACGCTCTGCTCCGCTCCGCTCTGAGACGCTCCGCTCTGCTCTGAGACGCTCTGCTCCGCTCCGCTCTGAGACGCTCTGCTCCGCTCCGCTCTGAGATGCTCCGCTCTGCTCTGAGACGCTCTGCTCCGCTCCGCTCTGAGACGCTCTGCTCCGCTCCGCTCTGAGACGCTCCGCTCCGCTCCGCTCCGCTCCGCTCCGCTCCGCTCTGAGACGCTCTGCTCTGAGACGCTCTGCTCCGCTCCGCTCTGAGACGCTCCGCTCTGAGACGCTCCGCTCCGCTCCGCTCTGCTCCGCTCCGCTCCGCTCTGAGAGTACATTTTTACTCCACTACAATTATTTGAAAACTTTAGTTACTAGTTTCTTTGCAGATATAAATTATTACATTATAAAACATACATTAACCACTTTAGCCCTGTTTTATACCGAGGCTATTTGAAAACAGCCGATCTACGAGCTCGCAACGCGTCGTACGCGAGCTTGTAGATCTATTTTCAAACATTTTAGTACTTTTACTTTTGGTACTTTAAGTACATTTTGTGCTTTTACTCAAATGAATTTTGAATTACGGACTTTCACTTGTAACAGAGTACATCTACATTGCAGTATTGATACTTTTACTTAAGTCAAACATTTGAGCACGTTTCCCACCACTGCTTATATACTTCCGTTTTAGTTGACACCCTCGGTGGCCTTGACATTGCCCTTGTTCACTGTGTTTACATCAAAACAGTGACCTTGATTTCAAAACAATCTGGATCAGTTGGATGTAATGGCAGCCAGTAGACTGCATGGCCATGCCAGGCCCATGCTTGCCACTGATAGTAATGTGTGCTGATGCAGCACAGACTATGCAGCAAACTGGAAAGACATGGGAAGAACACAACATTAGTGCTGGTAGGGGAATGGGGCAGTTAACAGAGGTTTTTAAGCCTTTCAAACCGGGGAAAGAATCTGTGTCATTTTAATAGGTTTCTTTGGGCTATTCAAAAATAGCAGATATACAAGCTCATAGCGCGGCACCGAGTGCCGCGCTATGAGCTTGTGGATCTGCTATTTTAGAAAAATCGTGAACATTTTGAGCAAATCCTTGAATACATATTTTTCAAAGCAAACATTTGTAACTCAAATCTTTGCTTCTGGGGGGATTCTACAAATGTCTTCTAATCAGTGGTTTTCAAACTTTTTCATGTCAAGGACCCCCGAAATTATATGAATTTTGGCCGCGGACCCCCATCTCAAAACGTTTTGTTCCAGAGAGGTTGTAACAGAGTTAAAAATGTTGGCTATGGAAAAATAGATATTCAAAGATTTGCACACATTTTCACAATCTTTCAAAAAAAAATTGCAGATCTACAAGCTCATAGCGCGGCACTCGGTGCCGCGCTATGAGCTTGTAGATCTGCTATTTTTTAATTGCCAAAGACAAGCGCTCTGAGACGCTCCGCTCTGCTCTGAGACGCTCTGCTCCGCTCCGCTCCGCTCTGAGATGCTCCGCTCTGCTCTGAGACGCTCTGCTCCGCTCCGCTCTGAGACGCTCTGCTCCGCTCCGCTCTGAGACGCTCCGCTCTGAGACGCTCCGCTCCGCTCTGAGACGCTCTGCTCTGAGACGCTCTGCTCCGCTCCGCTCTGAGATGCTCCGCTCCGCTCTGAGACGCTCCGCTCTGAGACGCTCTGCTCCGCTCCGCTCTGAGACGCTCTGAGACGCTCTGCTCCGCTCCGCTCTGAGACGCTCCGCTCTGCTCTGAGACGCTCTGCTCCGCTCCGCTCTGAGACGCTCTGCTCCGCTCCGCTCTGAGATGCTCCGCTCTGCTCTGAGACGCTCTGCTCCGCTCCGCTCTGAGACGCTCTGCTCCGCTCCGCTCTGCTCCGCTCCGCTCTGAGACGCTCTGCTCTGAGACGCTCTGAGACGCTCCGCTCTGAGACGCTCCGCTCTGAGACGCTCCGCTCCGCTCTGAGAGTACATTTTTACTCCACTACAATTATTTGAAAACTTTAGTTACTAGTTTCTTTGCAGATATAAATTATTACATTATAAAACATACATTAACCACTTTAGCCCTGTTTTATACCGAGGCTATTTGAAAACAGCCGATCTACGAGCTCGCAACGCGTCGTACGCGAGCTTGTAGATCTATTTTCAAACATTTTAGTACTTTTACTTTTGGTACTTTAAGTACATTTTGTGCTTTTACTCAAGTGAATTTTGAATTACGGACTTTCTCCAAAAAAAAAAACGATATGCCCTGCGGCCACGGTGGCCTTGAGTGGCCCGTCTACACTCCACAAAACTGCTTTCATAGTTTCCTCCTCCTCTGCCTCTTTGCCGTCAAGTGAAGTATTGCCAAGATAGCCAGTGGTGTACCAGTTCATACCGGAGTGGCAGAATAATGTGCAGCATGGCATAACCAGAAACATTCATTAATATGGCCCAAGGAACCCCTGACTCCCCATCTCTAAACCAGTCCCAGTGTCTCTTAACACATTCACTGCCAGGTATCCTACTATAATTCTAGTAACCTCTGTGCGTCTGTAGTGGTGAGTGAGTGAGTGAGTAGGTGAAGCTACCCGGTTCTCCTCACTGGCTGGACCAATTGCTCTGATTTTGCACACAGCCATTGACCATTACCATCTGAACTTAACTGTGAAGCCCGTTTTTCAATTTCACCAAATCTCAGCTTCTTATTAGCGTTTATGTGTAAAACACTGTCGCCATGGTTACGGGGCTGCCCAGCTATGGGACGAACTGCCTCCCGGGTTGCCAGATCATGTGCGCATATCCCCCCACGGATGCGTCGACCGGGTATGGTCTAGTATTCATTAATTAATTCATCCGCTGGTGCCAGCGTTTTTTTTACCTTATATTGACGATCTTTGGAGAGCCGCGGAGGCCACCATATGCACGCGGATGTAAACAAAGGGTGTCTGGGGGGTGGGGGAGGGTCTCGTCTATCCACCGGAACAAAAATGTGTTTTACCGCGATCGGCCATTTTGTTGCTACCGGCCGTTGAATAAGGCCCGTTTTCACCAACAACAAAAAAAAATGTATCCGAGCTAGATGTGTTTTTTCTACAACTCATAACATAGCAGTGGACGGAAGTGACGTTTTCTGGTGTTTTTCGAGGTGTATTAGGCACCGCATCGGTGCCTAATCACCCTGTCGGGATTTATTTATCAATAACGACCGACTGCCCGTCAATTATCCCTTGCTTAAAAGGCTCATAAGGCTTATTAGCCAGGGATCCTTTCAAGATGTATTTTCTATGAAGCAGGATAGACAGTTGGTGGAGATACTGAGTGGAAAATAGTTCTCAATTATGTTGTTCACAACAACCAATGATGACCAATGACCAAGTTACAACGATGAGACAATATACAATTTAGGCATTTAACGTATGCTCTTATCCATTGTGACTTATAAATACAACATCAGAGTAAATGGCATGAACCCTAGTCCAAACGACAGAGTTGAACCTGATTTATACTTGGTTGCTTATTGTGTCTTACCCGGGGAAATAGCCGATCTACAAGCTCACAACACGTGGGCAATGCATAGCAGTGGCTCAGGAGGTAGAGCGGCCGCTTGGGAAACGAAAGGTTTTGTCCTTGAGCAAGAGGTTGGGGGGTTTCCTCCGCCATCAGTGTGTGAATGCATGTTTGAATGGGTGAATGCAATTTGCACATTTTAACTCTTTGACTGCCAGATCAATAGTGTAATAGTGTGCCACTGTTGCCAGCAAAAACAGCGATTTTACTGTACCTTTGAGAAACCGGCGTCCTCACGGAGAAGGGCTCATTACACGCACAGGGTTGTCGTAGTAGAGGGAAAAAAATGTGTCCGATCACGATCCTCCATTCAAGAGCTATGGCCGTTTCAATGAGGCTTGTTTTGCCGTAATGCAGGAGGAACGGAGATCTACAGTAGCAGAGATATGACCGTTTTATTGCAGGAAATAAACAGGAAGTAAACAAGCTTTTACTTTTTTTAAAACAACGTCATTTCGTAATGTGAGCTCTATTGTACTTGATGGCGAACACCAAATCTCCAAACCTTGGAAAACCACAGTAAAACTATCTGGATGGATAGAAGCTGGGTCAAATATGTTGGGTGTTTTTACATTTTGGGTGAACTGCCCCTTAAAGAGATCAGGAAGTCAGCCGGAGAAAACGTACTGTGCAAAAAACATTTTTATTATTCGTTTTTTGGTCAGATTTGTTATTTAGATGTGACAGTCAAGCGGCAGGAAACCAAGGGGCCAACAGAGGACATGCAGACACAGGTCTCCAGCCAGAAACTGAACCGAGACGTTGCAATTAATGTGGTCGACACACTATCCGGACAGCTACCGGGGCCCCCCCGGCTGTTGATGTACTGTTTATGGTTTACATCCCAGAATGACACGACAGGATATAGATGGTAAAAATAGTACAAAATGCTTACCTACCTATTGGAAATAACTGCGTATATGAAATGCGTTGCCCTCTATACTCTCTGCCCTGGTCAGTTTTTTTTTTTATGAATGAAAATACATGATGTATGAGGCTAATGTTGCAGCTTTTCCTGCATGCAATTAACTAAGGGTCTCAAATTGAAAATATTCGCCTGCCATCAGGAATCTAGAGTACTCATCACCAGGCCCTGACATCTTCCTCTTTTTTTTTCTCTTTCATTTGAATGGTTATTACATAGTAGTTCATGTAACTCAATCAATAATTGCAACTTCATTACTCCTGTTGCTCTTATGCCTGACATATATGTCAAAGTGAATGATTGTGAGCGATTTCTTATGTAAATGAAAGCAACCTGCGGCGAGCTACTCTCCGTAGATCACTTCTCAAGGGCAAACTGTGAGCCGCAGTCGCTCACATAGATATTCCAGGCTGCCAGTCTTGCCATCCATAATATCTCTAGCAGTAGTATCTTAACCCATTAAGACCTGGAACTGTGTCATTTTTAGATTTGAGCTAAACAGCATTATTTTACACTTTGGGCTATTCAAAAATAGCAGATATACAAGCTCATAGCGCGGCACCGAGTGCCGAGCTATGAGCTTGTAGATCTGCTATTTTTGAAAATTTGTGAAAATGTGTGCAAATCTTTGAATATATATATTTTTAAAGCAAACTCAAATCTTTGCTTCTGGGGGTCCCTGGAACAAAATATTTTGATGGGGGTCCGCGGCCGAATACATATAATTTTGGGGGTTCTTGACATGAAAAAGATTGAGCACCACTGATATAGAAACATACGTTTTTCAGAAAAATGTTGAGATTTAGGAGACATGTAGAATCGGCTTCAGGTCTCAATGGGTTAACTGCCAACATGGTTTAATATGAATATGTCTCCATGTGGGGCCAAACATATACCTCCCACCTAGTAAGTATACGCAGTATATCTCCATCCCCATGTATCCTAGACATGGATCTGTTTAACGTTAGCACGGTTAATGACGCCAATGACCTGAAAATTCATTCTGAATTTATGGAAATGCTAGGTCAAATCTACACAGTTAGGGTATATATATTAGGATGCATGTCAATGATGCGTGCCAGTGGGGGGGATCAATAAACTACAGTCTGACCTGTTATGAAAGCAGCCTAGACTAACAGTTATTACTTACTTTCGAGGAGAAAACACAGAAAATCCATTATGCTGAAATGAATAAATGCTATCCAAAGTATTGTTAAATAACGATGAAAATATGATGATGATGAAGTAAAACAGCCGGGAAAGAATGGTAAATACCGAAGTGGGTGCTTTGCTGCAAAAATGAAAGCATTTTGTTGCATTATAAACTGTTGAATTACAAATACAAACTAGAAAAAGTGCTCTTCGGAACACAGGTCTCCGCCAGGTCAGGTAGGTTATTGTCGGCCAGCAATGTTCAAAATTCTCCAATCAGGATGGAATATGACAAATCGGAAAGATCCGTCTTGATCACATGACTATAGAGATACTTTGTACCGATTTGCGCGATGTTTGGACAAAATCTGTAGGAGTAATCTAAAAAAAATGGGTTTAGCAGAAATCGGCCACCTGGTGGCGCTCTAACAGTGTGAAAAGGGTGGCATGTCGTCCTCGGCCTAGTGGGAATGCGCGTGCAAATTTCACGGCAATTGGACGCTGCGTTTATGATTTGAGGCGTTTTGTTCAAAACGGACCACTCCTGCAAACTTTGGAAGCCAATCTTAGCCAATCAGGGTGGAATATGAAAAATAGGACCGTTTGGTTTCATGACTATAGAGATACTGTGTACCGATTTGTGTGAGGTTTGGACAAAATCTGTAGGAGTAATATAAAAAAAATGTTTAGCAACACTCTGCCTCCTGATGGCACTATAACAGGACGATTAAAAACATTGCCAGAGCTTCTGCTCTGGCATCCAGGGAGTGTGTGTGCACAGTTTCGCTGCGAAACCAACGGTGCCGGAGATTAGCTGTTCACAGACGGACGGACACTCACACGGACGAATGGACAGGGTGCAAAACATAGTCTCGACCATGCCTTTGGCCTGGCGGAGACAATACTTTGTACAGCATACACTGTAATAGTATCACACCAACTGCCAACTGTTTTTTAGTTTTTTTGTTGTTATTTCTGCAGTGCAACAGGCACTATGAAAGGCTTTGTAGCACGACAGTGTTTTCTGCAGCATAGCAAAGACTGTTGCCGTGAAACAACAGCTTTCTATTTCACAGAACTGTTTTTTTTAACCACTGAGCCACTGAGCCACGCATCGTTATGGGATAAGCTATTTTCAAACAATTGTTGAAATTGTTGAAATTTGTTTTTATTTGATGCCCACATTTGGGATGCCAGGGTTAAAGGGCTTAAGAGTTTCGGTTCTGTGTGTCTTTGCAGGCCTGTTTGGTTCACATCAAAAGCTCTTAGATCAGCTTTTTCCGCTGTTTTTACCTTTTTTTTTTTGTATAAATGTCAGTAAAATGTCAATGTATTTCAGTTATTATATCTTCCCTGCACATTTTTTTTATTACGAGGCCTGAAAGTCAAACAAATCTATAATTGTAATCATTTGTACCAATGTTCAATGCCAAAAAACACAATTAAATCATTAATCACAATTATTAGCGTGACAATTAATCGTCAACTTAAATGTGTAATCGCGACAGCCCTATACATGACTGTATACTCTGTCATGTTATTATATTATGCTGCTTTTTAACAGCTGATTTAAACCATACATGCACCTTATGTACTTGCATCTGTTGCTTTTTCACTGCTTCATCCCAATGCTATTTTAACCACACACCTTATGTATATCATCATAAACCTTATGCATATATTTCACAGTGCCAATGTATCTGATATCTGATACTGTATATCTGAGATATGTTTTTCTGTTTCTACCTCTATTGAAACTGCAATTGATGGAACTTGCAGGACAAGTTTTTTTTTACACCTGTAGTTGTGGTGTAACAATTGAGTTGAGTTGGAAATATCATTATTTTTGCTTATCCAAGACAGCAGTGTCTGTCGACCCAAAGCTTTTGAAACTACTTTTGTATCGATGTTACTTTTTCCGTTCATTATTTGTGATTGGCACATACTGATCATTAAACATAATTTAGTCTGTGGTGAAATGATTTAGGCACATGACACAATACTACTTGCGTTTGTTCTTCGTTATCAGCTACTCATAGCTTGTGTAATGCCCTCCTTATTTGATTTAAAATATGCAGGATTATCCTCTATTTTACTCTTATGGTCGTTGAAGAACATTATTTGCACCTTGTATACAACATGCAGTATATGTACTGTATATATGCATTTGCTGTGGCCCTTTTTGTGTGTATAGGTTGGCTCTGATCTCAACAGTTCTGGCTTTGGCTTGGCTAATGCAATAAATCACAAGGGCAATGACTGGCGCTTATTAAACATGATTAAATGAGCCAGTGGGCTGAGTCTGCATGTACCCAGCAAGTTCTTTGAATCAATACTAGCTTTGAGCAGCAGCTCTTGTGTGTCAAACAAAGTCATACTGATCCTAACCCATTAAGACCTGGGACGCATCTCTGTCAGTTTTAGATTTATTTGTTTTTTCAAAAATAGCAGATATACAAGCTCATAGCGCGGCACCGAGTGCCGCGCTATGAGCTTGTAGATCTGCTATTTTTGAAAAATCGTGAAAATGTTTGCCAATCTTTGAATATATTTTTTTTATATACATTTTTTTACTCAAATCTTTGCTTTTGGTGGGTCCCTGGAACAACATATTTTGAGATGGGGGTCCGCGGCCAAATACATATCATTTTGGTCCTTGACATGAAAACCACTGATATTATAGCAACAACAATTAAATTCTTAGATTTTTTGTTAGGATTTAGAAGACAATTGTTAAATCCCTAGACGCAAAGATTTGAGTTAAAAATGTGTGCTTTAAAAATATATATATATTCAAAGATTTGCTAAAAAATCCCATTATTTTTATAAAAATATCCAAAGAAATCTTAAAATGACACAGATGCGTTCCAGGTCTTAATGGGCTAATTGGCCGAGGGATGAAACCAACCAAAAAGGATTCCAATAACGGTCTTTTCTTTCTCATGTGTGTACTGTCTGCAGGCTTTGGTGGACCGTTTTGTGAAGTAGATCTCAACGAGTGCGAGTCCAGTCCATGCCAGCGTGGTGCGATCTGTGTGGATGGAGTTGACTCATATCAGTGCCTCTGCTCAGACGGTAAGCTACAGTACAGTGTGCTTATGGCTCTTTTCAACAATAAGAACTAAGCCAACTGTGCTGTGCTGTGCAGTGTGAAATGTTTCGCAGGTTATTTTTATGCGCTGCGACTCGGTTTCAGAAAAGGTTCTCAAGAGGTGCTGTTGCTCAGGATTGGTCAAGACGAGATGATAACCAGACACTAGAACAAAATATTGACGTCCCTAACAAAACAACCAGCTCCCATCCAATAATAATGTGTTACAAATGGCCATGCGCCACCGTTGAGACTGGCGTCCGATTATCCATTCATGGTGCCTTCGGCTCAATTCCTCCACTGCACCCCTACTCCAGCACGGCACCTCTAGCTTGGCCAGAGGCATCAATGCTTATGCATTAAGCGTGTTTGTAGGCTGGGTTCTTCATATATACTGTATATAACCCTCACATTTGATGTCTTAATAGTATCAAGTAATGATTGTGCCCATCCCTATGTGATGGGTAACTTTAACCATTTTCGACGAGGCAGCGTGGCATGCACTGTTGTTATGTAATGCTCATATACATACAGTATGTGTGTGTTATAGCTTGCTATTTGACCTATCTGTGTCTTATTTGTGCTGGTAAACTGTAGAATATGGTACATGACTGCACAGTACTTGTATTATACTTTGCTATGCTTTAGTTGGTTGTAATTGTATCGCAGTGTAGTTTGTGTGGTGGTTTGATATGGTCAGTAACTGATATATCAGACGAGGTGACATAAAGCAAGTTCGCCTACATGCTGCAGTCATGAACGTGTGAACGTTTCCTTGCAACATGAGTCGCAATCAGTCCTCTCTTTGAGGCATTTTTATGCTCCCCTGAGGATAGCCGCTACTGATTTTTGGTGACCCCCATGGCCCTTCCTGTATGCCGACGATTCTGCTCTGCTGATGTCCCATAAGGAACAATCAACACTGGAGAGTTCCCTGAGTGAGGAATTGACAAAGGTTAATTCCTGGCTTATAGACAATAAGTTATCTTTACACACAGGGAAGTCGGAATCTATCCTATTTGGTTCTAAAATCAAATTAGGAAAGAGCCCAGAGTTCAAGGTCAAATTAAATTCTGACTTCATTGAAGCTAAATCATCGGTAAAATACCTGGGTTGTATCTTGGAGGGTAACCTAGATGGCCGAAATATGGCCAGCAAGGTGCTGAGCAAAGTCTCCGGACTGACAAAATTTCTGGCAAGGACAGCAAGGTACTTGGATAGGGAGACAAAACAGGTAGTAGCCAATTCTCTTATTATGTGCCATTTTGATTTCGCTTGTACATCTTGGTTCGAGGGCTTATTGAAATCCCTCAAAACAAAGCTACAGTCAGCTCAGAATAGACTGATCAGGGTCATTCTAGGGTTAGGACCCAGATCCCATATAGGTAGGAACCAGTTTAGAGAACTCAACTGGCTCCCAGTAGAATCCAGGGTAATCATGGCCAGATTGACCATGGTTCATAAGATATTATATGGCGAGGTCCCCATATTTTTAAAGACATGTTTTACTCAGAGAAGCGAAGTACACCATTTTTTCACCAGAGCCAGTGTAGCAGACGTGAGCCTTCCGGCTTTTAAAAGTAAAGTAGGCAGGGAATCATTTACTTACATAGGAGCCACACAGTGGAATGACCTCGAAAACAGTGTCAAACTGACAACAAATCTGAGGACTTTTAAATACAAAACGAAAGCATGTCTATTAGAAAAGGTTCCCCTATAGAGGGTCTTTAGACTAGGAAAGATAAGGTAGCACTTGTTTGTGTACTGTGTATGTTACTTGTGTTCTTGTATTGTTTGTATGTATGTACTGTGACTGTTACTTGTGTTTTGTATTGTTGTGTAATGTGTACTGTGTCTGTACTGTGTATGTCACTTGTGTCTATGTAGTGTTACGTTAGTTACATGTGTTGTAAAGTATTTTAACGTATTGATTGTTAATTGTAAGAGGACCTCAACGGAAATAAGTCTCAGGACTTTCTTGTGTTATCCTCGAACTGCGGTGACCATGTGGTGATGGCTTTTCAAATAAATCAAATCAAAAAAAAAATTCCTCTGTAGCACCACCAGGCCCAAACTTCCACTTGGCACACATTTTATTCCTAAACAAGATATCTCGAAAACTACCGGATGGATTGCCATGGAATTTGCTGTGCAACTCCATGCTCCCCCGACGATGGTCCCTACTGATTTTGGTGACCCCAGTGGTCTTTCCTCTAGCCGCTAGAGGAAAGGCCATTGGGTCACAGAAATCAGTACGGGCCATCGCTAGAGTCTAGTGCCACCATTTAGGACACCATTTTTGTCCTAAAGTTGTCTCAAAATCGAAAGGGTGGATTGCCATGAAACTCGCTGAGTACATACATGTACAGTACATGCATGCTCCCCAGATGGCTCCTACTAATGTTGGCGACCACATAGACTTTCCTCAAGAATGGTGTTCTATAGGCCAAACTTTCCACTTGCACACATGCCATCTCAAAAATCTCAGGGGATTGCTGCAATAAAACTCGCTTAATTAATGCTAGAAGGTAAAATTAACCCTAATTATTTGAGTGAACCCATGACCTATCTTATAGCACCACCCTCAGGTCAAATCTTCAACACACAACACAATTTCCAGCTGTTTGTAAAGAGCAGCGTTGACTCTAACAATCTGTTTTTTTCCCCTGAGCTTAAGCATATGATTTGAATTTTTCACAATGGCAGCACGGCAGTGTTCATTTTGTCGACTAAAACTATGACGAAAAAAAACGTACGAAAACTAAATAAAAACTAAGCTACGATGACTAAAACTAAGACTAAATATATTGACAATTTTGTCAACACAAAAACTAGACAAAAATGGGCCACGTGGAGAAGAAATCCAGTAGAACTAAAAGACATTTTATGTTTGGTTGTGCTCGGGTGTTACGCTTTGAAAATAGCAGATCTACAAGCTCACAACGCGTCGCGACGCGTTGTGAGCTTGTAGATCGGCTATTTCCAGCATGCAACCAAGTGTAAAATCAGCCATTACGACGCCATCACGGCCATTTTAGTTGACTAAATCAACTGTAGATTTAGTCGACTATAATCTTATGATATTTAGTCGACTAAAACTAGACAAAAATTAAAACATTTCAGGTGACTAAAATATGACTAAAAATAAATGGAATTTTATTCAAAAGACTATGATTAAAACTCTATCAAAATTTGCTGTCAAAATCAACACTGGAGCACGGCATTTTTGGAAACTCCAGCAGCGTGACAAAGCGCTTTTATCTGCTTGACGAGAGCTGTAATATTTTCAACTCGGGCGTTTGGAAGCATTTTTTAGACGAGCGCCTGTCGTTTTCATCAGGGAAGAAAGTCTTTCGTGGACACACAGCCTTAGGGTAGGGGGTCCGTGACTCCTAGGGGGTCCTCAGAGTTACTACAGGGGGTCCGCCAAATCTTTGTGTGATGGGGAACATTAGCTGTAAATAGCAGATCTACAAGCTCACATGCAATGCCTCACAGCGCGAGGCAAAAGGTTAACTGAAAATATACATTAATATGAATCCAACATATTAACTCATTGGCTGCCATCTTTTTTTTTTTTTCCTACAGTAGACTGCCAGACTTTTTCAATGAGAAAAAAAAAGTACTTAGGAGCCGAGATACAGAATTTTTAAGTTTTAAGTTACAAGGAAGTGTCTGGGAGTCTAAATCTTCGGAAGATCATATCTCCTTAGTCTTTGGGTCTAGTTTAAAAAAATAAAAAAAACCTTTTATTTTGAATTTCTTTTTTTTTTGAAAGAACGCAGATCTGCGTGAATGGCAGCGTGCGGGCTTTTGCGCAAAAGAACGCAGATCTGCGTCAATGGCAGCCAATGAGTTAAATAGAAAAGACAAATGATAGTGATGTCAAACAAGTCTGATGAAGCTATCTATGAAATCTATGAAAAAGTTTAATCTGCCACACAGTTTTATACAATATGTAATGGGGGGGTCCCTGCTTCACCTCTCTCTCAGTAAGGGGTCCTTGGCCTGAAAAACAATGAAGACACCTGGCCTAGGGGTTGCTAGCTGCCTTTTAGAGTCTTAGGGGCCATGTCCACCGTTACAAAAGACACACCACACGCACGCTACAAAGACACACGACACGCACGCTACAAAGACACACCACACGCACGCTACAAAGACACACGACACGCACGCTACAAAGACACACGACACGCACGCTACAAAGACACACCACACGCACGCTAGAAAGACACACGACACGCACGCTACAAAGACACACGACACGCACGCTACAAAGACACACGACACGCACGCTACAAAGACACACAACACGCACGCTACAAAGACACACACGACACGCACGCTACAAAGACACACGACACGCACGCTACAAAGACACACGACACGCACGCTACAAAGACACACGACACGCACGCTACAAAGACACACGACACGCACGCTACAAAGACACACGACACGCACGCTACAAAGACACACGACACGCACGCTACAAAGACACACCACATGCACGCTACAAAGACACACCACACGCACGCTACAAAGACACACCACACGCACGCTACAAAGACACACCACACGCACGCTACAAAGACACACCACACGCACGCTACAAAGACACACGACACGCACGCTACAAAGACACACGACACGCACGCTACAAAGACACACGACAAGCACGCTACAAAGACACACGACACGCACGCTACAAAGACACACCACACGCACGCTACAAAGACAAACGACACGCACGCTACAAAGACACACCACACGCACGCTACAAAGACATACACGACACGCACGCTACAAAGACACACGACACGCACGCTACAAAGACACACACGACACGCACGCTACAAAGACACACGACACGCACGCTACAAAGACACACCACACGCACGCTACAAAGACACATCACACGCACGCTACAAAGACACACCACACGCACGCTACAAAGACAAACGACACGCACGCTACAAAGACACACCACACGCACGCTACAAAGACACACCACACGCACGCTACAAAGACACACGACACGCACGCTACAAAGACACACCACACGCACGCTACAAATACACACGACACGCACGCTACAAAGACACACCACACGCACGCTACAAAGACACACGACACGCACGCTACAAAGACAAAGACACACCATACGCACGCTACAAAGACACACCACACGCACGCTACAAAGACACACGACACGCACGCTACAAAGACACACCACACGCACGCTACAAAGACACACCACACGCACGCTACAAAGACACACGACACGCACGCTACAAAGACACACGACACGCACGCTACAAAGACACACGACACGCACGCTACAAAGACACACCACACGCACGCTACAAAGACACACCACACGCACGCTACAAAGACACACGACACGCACGCTACAAAGACACACCACACGCACGCTACAAAGACACACGACACGCACGCTACAAAGACACACCACACGCACGCTACAAAGACACACCACACGCACGCTACAAAGACACACCACACGCACGCTACAAAGACACACCACACGCACGCTACAAAGACACACGACACGCACGCTACAAAGACACACCACACGCACGCTACAAAGACACACCACACGCACGCTACAAAGACACACGACACGCACGCTACAAAGAAACACCACACGCACGCTACAAAGACACACCACACGCACGCTACAAAGACACACCACACGCACGCTACAAAGACACACGACACGCACGCTACAAAGACACACCACACGCACGCTACAAAGACACACCACACGCACGCTACAAAGACACACCACACGCACGCTACAAAGACACACCACACGCACGCTACAAAGACACACCACACGCACGCTACAAAGACACACCACACGCACGCTACAAAGACACACCACACGCACGCTACAAAGACACACCACACGCACGCTACAAAGACACACGACACGCACGCTACAAAGACACACCACACGCACGCTACAAAGACACACCACACGCACGCTACAAAGACACACCACACGCACGCTACAAAGACACACCACACGCACGCTACAAAGACACACCACACGCACGCTACAAAGACACACCACACGCACGCTACAAAGACACACCACACGCACGCTACAAAGACACACCACACGCACGCTACAAAGACACACGACACGCACGCTACAAAGACACACCACACGCACGCTACAAAGACACACGACACGCACGCTACAAAGACACACCACACGCACGCTACAAAGACACACGACACGCACGCTACAAAGACACACGACACGCACGCTACAAAGACACACCACACGCACGCTACAAAGACACACGACACGCACACTACAAAGACACACACGACACGCACGCTACAAAGACACACGACACGCACGCTACAAAGACACACACGACACGCACGCTACAAAGACACACCACACGCACGCTACAAAGACACACCACACGCACACTACAAAGACACACCACACGCACGCTACAAAGACACACCACACGCACGCTACAAAGACACACCACACGCACGCTACAAAGACACACGACACGCACGCTACAAAGACACACCACACGCACGCTACAAAGACACACGACACGCACGCTACAAAGACACACCACACGCACGCTACAAAGACACACGACACGCACGCTACAAAGACACACGACACGCACGCTACAAAGACACACCACACGCACGCTACAAAGACACACGACACGCACGCTACAAAGACACACCACACGCACGCTACAAAGACACACGACACGCACGCTACAAAGACACACCACACGCACGCTACAAAGACACACCACACGCACGCTACAAAGACACACGACATACCTGGGTTGTATCTTGGAGGGTAACCTAGATGGCCGAAATATGGCCAGCAAGGTGCTGAGCAAAGTCTCCGGACTGACAAAATTTCTGGCAAGGACAGCAAGGTACTTGGATAGGGAGACAAAACAGGTAGTAGCCAATTCTCTTATTATGTGCCATTTTGATTTCGCTTGTACATCTTGGTTCGAGGGCTTATTGAAATCCCTCAAAACAAAGCTACAGTCAGCTCAGAATAGACTGATCAGGGTCATTCTAGGGTTAGGACCCAGATCCCATATAGGTAGGAACCAGTTTAGAGAACTCAACTGGCTCCCAGTAGAATCCAGGGTAATCATGGCCAGATTGACCATGGTTCATAAGATATTATATGGCGAGGTCCCCATATTTTTAAAGACATGTTTTACTCAGAGAAGCGAAGTACACCATTTTTTCACCAGAGCCAGTGTAGCAGACGTGAGCCTTCCGGCTTTTAAAAGTAAAGTAGGCAGGGAATCATTTACTTACATAGGAGCCACACAGTGGAATGACCTCGAAAACAGTGTCAAACTGACAACAAATCTGAGGACTTTTAAATACAAAACGAAAGCATGTCTATTAGAAAAGGTTCCCCTATAGAGGGTCTTTAGACTAGGAAAGATACAAAGAGCTTGTAGATCTGCTATTTTTGAGAAAACAAAATCGTGAAAACGTATGCAAATCTTTGAATATATATATATATATTTTTTTTAAAAGCGAACATTTTTAACTCAAACCTTTGCTTCCAGCATTGATACTTTTACTTAAGTAAAACATTTGAGTACTTTTCCCACCACTGAGCACAGTACAGTATATCGAGCTTTACTTGACATTGAGGAATGTCCTTAATGAGCTCTTTTTTTCTTTTGTTTCAGGATTCAAAGGGAAAGATTGCTCTGTTGACCTAGACCTCTGCTCATTTGGACTCTGCACGGAGCAGTCACTGATGTGCACCGAGACCAGTGATGGGCAGAATGTAACATGCCTGTGTGAGAAAGGTGAGCCTATTCTTATTCAACTGTGACAACCAATGGTGGAAAAAGTGTTTTACTTAAGTAAAAAGTACCAATACTGCAATGTAGAAGTACTCTGTTACAAGTAAACGTCCGGAATGCAAAATTTACTTAAAAGTACAAAAGTATTGGTATCAAAATGTACTTAAAGTACCACAAGTAAAAGTACTAAAATGTTTGAAAATAGTCTATGTATAAAATGACCACACGCACGCTACAAAGACACACGACACGCACGCTACAAAGACACACCACACGCACGCTACAAAGACACACCACACGCACGCTACAAAGACACACCACACGCACGCTACAAAGACACACGACACGCACGCTACAAAGACACACACGACACGCACGCTACAAAGAGCTTGTAGATCTGCTATTTTTGAGAAAACAAAATCGTGAAAACGAATGCAAATCTTTGAATATATATATATATATATATTTTTTAAAAGCGAACATTTTTAACTCAAACCTTTGCTTCCGGGGAAAAGACGTATGTTGCTATATTCAGTGGCTCTCAAACTTTTTCATGTCAAGGGCCCCCAAAATGATATGTATTTGGCCACGGACCCCCCATCTCAAAATATGTTGTTCCAGGGACCCCTAGAAGCAAAGATTTGAGTTTAAAAAAATCGCTTTAAAAACACTTATATATATATTCAAAGATTTGCAAATCACAATTTTTCTAATAAATAGCAGATCTACAAGCTAATAGCGCGGCACTCGGTGCCGCGCTATGAGCTTGTATATCTGCTATTTTTGAATAGCCCAAAGAAAACATAAAAATGACATTGCGTTCCCAGTTTGAAGGGGTTAAAAGCTTTCAGCATGACGCATTCTACTGTCTAGCACTGCAATGAGTTCATTTGCGTATAAAGTACAAACACCGAACAAGCCCACAAAGCCACTGTATCCCGTTCGTTGTCAATCGAGCGATTCCAATAGTGTCCATCTGATAACCACAAATTGTCTTGGGTTATTCGGGTGTCTGGTGTTGGGGAGACGGCACTCAGGAACGAATTGATCGCAAAGGTTCAATATCAGGAAACCGTAGATTCTGTTTTAGTATGGATTTCACTTTTAATCATCTTGATTTATACCCAGCCGATAGCTAATGAGCGTATAATGAGGTCGGTTTACAGCGCCTATCCCGCGTTTTATTTATAACAATAGTTATTGACACGGGTATCCTTCAATGACATGGAGAACGCGCACGTCTGGTTTGGCAGACAAATGTGATATAGATCAACTCGGCAGGGTGGGTCTTTGGTCAATGATTCACTCAATTAGCCCTTTAAGACCTGGAACGCATCTGTGTCATTTTTAGATTTCTTTGGCTTTTCAAAAATAGCAGATCTACAAGCTCATAGCGCGGCACCGAGTGCCGCGCTATGAGCTTGTAGATCTGCTATTTTTGAAAAATCGTGAAAATGTTTGCCAATCTTTGAATATATTTTTTTTATATATACTTTTTTTTTTATACTCAAATCTTTGCTTCTGGGGGGTCCCTGGAACAACATATTTTAAGATGGGGGTCCGTGGCCAAATACATGTCATTTTGTGGTCCTTGACATGAAAACCACATAGCAACAAGTTTTTTGTTAGGATTTTTGTTAGGATTTAGAAGACAATTGTAGTATCCCCCAGAAGCAAAGATTTGAGTTAAAAATGTTAGCTTTAAAAATATATATACTCAAAAAATTAGCAAAAATTAGCACGTTAAAATAGCAGCTCTACAAGCTCATGAGCTTGTATATCTGCTATTTTTGAATAGCCAAATAAATCTGAAAATGACACAGATGCGTTCAAGGTCTTAATGGGTTAGCATACTGTGTACCAGGTAGACCGCCCAGAGGAAGAATCAATGCCCCCCTCATAAATCTGGTGAAGATAAGGTGTCTTTACCTAATAAAACATAAAGGAGAGCCATAAAGGTGTTTGGCATCAAGAGATTTGTGGTTTACGTGCGTTTTTTATTTATTTATTCAAAAGTCACGGCTCAAGATCCATCTCGAGATCCATGATCCATGTTATTTCAGACCACTGCCATGTCTTTATTCTGCTCATAACGATGCTTTGTTATTGTGCTGATATGCGGCATGCCCTGATGAAAAAGTGACGTTCGATATGTCGACATAAATTACGTGTTTTTGTAGTTTTTCAGTTTTTGTCGAGCAACACTGCACATTCTTGCATAAGTGCAGGCAGCGGTTGAAATTAACAAAGTACCAGTACTCAAGTACTGTAATTTTGAGGTATTTGTTCTTTACTTGAGTATTTCCAATTTCCAATACTTTTACTTGTACTCCAATACATCACAGAGTCAAATATTGTACTTTTACTCCACTACAATTATTTGAAAACTTTAGTTACTTAGTAGATTTTGATTATTATTACAAAACACATACATTAACCACTTCAGCCCTATATACATTTCGGCCATTTGAAAATAGCCGATCTACAAGCTCACAATGCGTCGCGATGCGACGCATTGTGAGCTTGTAGATCTGCTATTTTCAAAAGATTTGTATACATTTGAAAATTTTAAATGGGACATTCTGCATAATGAGTACTTTCACTTTTGGTACTTTAAATACATTTTGATGCCAATACTTTTACTCAAGTGCATTCTGGACTTTTTCTTCTAACAGAGACTCCCTACATTCCAGCATTGATACTTTTACTTAAGTAAAACATTTGAGTACTTTTCCCACCACTGAGCACAGTACAGTATATCGAGCTTTACTTGACATTGAGGAATGTCCTTAATGAGCTCTTTTTTTCTTTTGTTTCAGGATTCAAAGGGAAAGATTGCTCTGTTGACCTAGACCTCTGCTCATTTGGACTCTGCACGGAGCAGTCACTGATGTGCACCGAGACCAGTGATGGGCAGAATGTAACATGCCTGTGTGAGAAAGGTGAGCCTATTCTTATTCAACTGTGACAACCAATGGTGGAAAAAGTGTTTTACTTAAGTAAAAAGTACCAATACTGCAATGTAGAAGTACTCTGTTACAAGTAAACGTCCGGAATGCAAAATTTACTTAAAAGTACAAAAGTATTGGTATCAAAATGTACTTAAAGTACCACAAGTAAAAGTACTAAAATGTTTGAAAATAGTCTATGTATAAAATGAGGCTAAAGTGGTTAATGTATGTTTTCAAATAATTGTAGTGGAGTAAAAGTATAATATTTGCCTCTGAGATGTAGTGGAGTAGAAGTAAAAGTATAGACAATTGGAAATACTCCAGTGAAGTAAAAGTACCTCAAAATTGTACTTAAGTGCAGTATTTGAGTACATGTACCTAGTTACTTTACACCACTGGTGACAACACTACTAGTATATTGTTGCCGGGCAGAAACCTAGTACAGTACGTCCAAAACCGTTGTAAAATGGAAAAAATTAATGCAGTTCTTATTTAGTCACAAGGACTTGTTAATACGTTTTATTGGTTAAATGTTTATAAAAAGAACAATAGACAGACAACTACTTTCAACTTGGCGTTAGATTTTGAGCATGTTATTATAGAAGAATTTCACAAATGTGACAAAAGAGCAGATCTACAAGCTCCCAATGTGTTGCAATGCAACATGCAACGCAATGCAAGCTTATAGGGAGGACATTTTGGTACTTAAGTGTGACACTGTCATATGATTAATTCATGAAAAAACTATAAGATGAGGTGAAATATGAAGATACAAGGTTTCTGCCCGACAGTCACGATAAACCACTTGGTTGGTCTGTCTGTCCCAACAGCACAACCGAGAGCTGGTACCGGCTTATCACGGATTACTGTACACGCTTATATAGAGTGACTTTTATTTGAAGGTAGAAAATAGCTCTATGAGCAGTGTGGCGGAAAGTAAGCACATTCACACAAATACTGAACTTAAGTAAAAAAAACAAAAAAAAACATACTGTATATATATATTTACTTTTACTTTACTTGGGTATTTCCATATTTATTTTATTTTATACTCCTACTCCACTACATCTCAAAAGATTTGGACCACTGTTTACTTTGGTACTGCAAGTATATTTTGATGTGAAGTATACTTTTCTACTTTGCCTAAAAGTAAAGAGTGTTTTTATATTGTGGCATTGCTGCTTTTACTTAACCCATTAAGACCTGAAGCCGATTCTACAAATGTCTTCTAAATCCTAACTATTCTCTGAAAAACCTATGTTTCTATATCAGTGGTGCTCAAACTTTTTCATGTCAAGGACCCCCAAAATTATATTTATTTGGCCGTGGACCCCCATCTCAAAATATGTTTTTCCAGGGACCCCCAGAAGCAAAGATTTCAGTTAAAAACGTTTGCTTTAAAAGAATATAAATATATTAATTTGCATACATTTTCTCGATTTTTCGACAAGCTTGTAGCGCGGCACTCGGTGCCGCGCTACAAGCTTGTATATCTGCTATTTTTGAATAGCCCAAAGTGTAAAATAATGCTTTTTAGCTCAAATCTAAAAATGACACAGTTCCAGGTCTTAATGGGTTAAGTAAAACATTCTATCTGAGTACTTACCACCACTGTCTATGAGGTGAGACTGAGTTTCTCAAAACACCTTCACAAACCCTCCCTAATGCTTAGTTGTCAGTCACAAACCGGGGTGTCCCCGAGTATGGTGTTGTTGGCACCTGTATAACACAACTCCATAGCTCCATGAAGCCATATATAAGCCATGTATAAGCCTCTCATGCTTAGGAAGTGGAAAGACTGATCTTTTTTTTAAACCACATTATGAAACCTGAGAAACGTATCAAAACCACCCAATTGCTAAACACATTAAAATAATTGCATTATATACTGGAGATGTTTATTTAACCCATTGAGACCGGGAACGCATCTGTGTCATTTTAAGATGTCAAAAATAGCAGATATACAAGCTCATAGCGTGGCACCGAGTGCCGCGCTATGAGCTTGTAGATCTGCTATTTTTGAAAAAAAAAACGTTAAAATGTGTCTAAATCTTTGAATATTGTAAAGAATGTTCTATTTGAATAATTAAACTTAGGAGCTGATTGCTCAACCGGTGGCAACCTCCACAGAGTGTCCAGTAAAAACACAGAAATTGACGTCCGTTCAATGAAGATTTATTCACACCCACATCCTCTTTTCACCACCCTTTTCTTATACATGTGTGTGGTTAATTAGTTGCACGCACACTAGTAACAAAAATGTCCAGGGGGGGAAACAACAGAACTTCAACTACTGAGATGCTTCTCCAACGGAGGACTAACATAGAATGGTGCAACCTATTCATACAGCAGGCTCTAGTCAGGCAATCAGCACTGATCAAACAGGAGGCTTAATTGACCACACCTGGTCTGTGGGTCATGGTGACATGAGTAGGTCATAGTGACATTAGCCAATTAAGAATGCCTGAACATGCCACAACATAAAATAAGTAACAAATACAGTCTGAGGGCAATGATTACTGGCCTTTTGTACAGCCGCCCCCAAATCTGTTATGCAGATTTGCTTCTGAGAGGCCATCTAGGTTTCATCCGAAGGGAGGGCCGGTAGCCTGATGAGTCGGGCCACAGGTCGGTGATAAGTCCGGTCCTTAACCTGAACTTCGGCCGAACGGACTCTTCCGTCCGCTCCAGGATGAACGGATTTCACTGTTCCAATGAGCCAGTGAGCCCTTGGGGCCTGAGGGTCTACGATCATGACCACTGTTCCAACAGTCAAGTCCTCCTTCTCTTTGAGCCACTTCTGTCGGACTTGGAGTGCAGGTAGGTAGCGATGGATGAAACAGTTCCAGAACTGGTCGGCCAAGACCTGGCTGTGCCTCCATCTCTTTCGTCCCAGCAGCTCTGATTCCGGATATACCACTTGTGGGAGTGAGGAATCTGGCCGCCCCATGAGCAGAGAGTTTGGAGTGACCGGGTCTGGGTCAGCGACATCAGAGGATACATATCCAAGGGGTTTGGAGTTAAGCATGCCTTCGATCTCTATTAAGACCGTTCTCAGCACCTCTTCAGACACGGTTTGTGCCCCGAGGGTGGTGTACAATGCTGCCTTAATCGATCGTATCTCCCTCTCCCATGATCCACCGAAGTGAGGGGCGCTAGGAGGATTATAGCGGAAATCGATCTTCTGAGTGGCTAGCTGGTCTTTCAGAGAAGGCTGGAGTGCATCGAAGGCTTCTATCAGCTCTTTGTTGCCGCCCTTGAAGTTGGTCCCATTGTCGCATAGGAGCTCATGAGGCTTCCCTCTCCGGGCCACAAACCGACGCAGCGACATCAGAAATGAGTCTGCATCCAAGCTTGATAGGAGATCGATGTAGACAGCTTTGGTAGTAAGGCACTTGTACAGTATTCCCCACCGTTTCTCATTCCGTCTCCCTATCTTGATGAGGAAGGGCCCAAAACAATCCATCCCCGTAGAGTAAAAGGCAGGACAAAAGAGTCTAAGGCTAGAGGGGGGTAAATCGGCCATCCTCGGAATGTCAGGTTTGCCACGCCACTTGCGGCACTCTGTACAGCCGTGTTGGAACTTGCGGATGGCTTCCCTGCCTCTGAGGATCCAGTAGCGGCGCCTGACCTCAGCAAACACTCGGTCTGGGCCAGGATGGTGGAGTTGGTCATCGTAATGCTTGATCAGCAATTTGGTGACTGGATGTGCTGAGTCTAGCACAACTGGATGCTGGGCATCTGGACTCAGATCATCACATCTTCTGAAGCGACCTCCTACCCGAATAAGGCGGGTGTTGGAGTCGTACTCTGGCGCCAGCGTTGCTAGTCGGCTGCCTGCTGGGACCGTTTTCCCTGACTGCAAGTGAGCGACATCATCTGCAAAGCTCTCTGCCTGAGCCTGTTGGAGAACCTCCAGTTCCGCTTGGCTGAAGTCGTCGGCTGAAGGGCTGGTCGTGTCTTGAGCCGCCCCGTGAAGGGATCGAGCTGTAGCGTCCACTAGATCCTGGAATGTATTGTATTGACTAACATCCTGGTGGGACTGCTTAGAGTCAGCTGTCACAGCTCCACAGAAGGCTGGCTTCCGCAGCTCTTCTGGGACATCAGGTGGCATCTCATCCGGTCTTCTTGGCCAGGACGATTCTGGTTGCCACAGGAACGCCGGGCCTTGGCTCCAGCGGTTCCTCTCGGAAAGATGAGACAATGTCTTGCCACGAGTTAGATCGTCTGCAGGATTGCTTTTAGTATCGACATAGCGCCATGCTTGGGCATCGGTTAGCTCTTGAATTTCCGAGATTCTAGTGCCAACGAATACTTTGAATCTACAAGACTCTGATTGAATCCATGCGAGGACTGTGGTCGAGTCTGTCCAGTAGATGTAATCATGGGTTTCCAGTGTGAGCTCTTTCTTCAGGACACTCGCCAACTGGGCCCCAGTGAGGGCAGCACAGAGCTCCAGCCTGGGAATTGACTGTTGCCGCTTGGGAGCCACCCTGGATCTAGCTGCAAGGAATGACACATGACAATGCCCATGGCCATCTTCCGTACGGATGTATGCCACTGAACCGTATGCACTCTCCGATGCATCACTGAAGACGTGAACACTTCTTCTGGGCAAGGAGGTGTCAAACCCACTGGGGGTGTAGCATCTTGGCAGTGTGACTTGGGATAGGTGTGAGAGTTCCTCCTCCCATGAGAGCCATGCTTGCAGTAGGCCATCGGGCAAGTCTGGGTCATCCCATTCGCGTTTCTTGTCCCAGAGCTTCTGGACTAACACTTTGGCCCTCGTTGTATACGGCATTAGGAAGCCTAGTGGGTCATACTGCTTGGCAAGAGTGCGGTAGATGCTACGCATGGTCGGCTGAGTGGTCTTTGTCTCTCCATGCTTATAGCGAAGCGTATCTGACTGACAGTACCATCTCAATCCGAGGGTGCCTTCTTCAGGATCGGCGCTGTCCTGGGTGAACCACAGCTCACTGCTCTCTGATATGGAATCTCGCGGCAGATGGCAGATGATTTCAGGACAGTTACTTGCCCACTGACGGAGGTCAAATCCACCCTCTGCCAGCAGGTGGCAGAGCTTGTCGACAAGATGCTTGGCCTCTTCAAAAGTGCGTAGACTTTGTAGACAATTGTCTACATAGAAACATCTTTCCACTGATGTGCGCACATCCTCTCCAGGCTCAGTATGATCCATCACATGTTTTTGGAGAGCGAATGTGGCACAGCAGGGACTAGAGGTAGCTCCAAACGGTAGCACCTGCCATTGGTAGACTTGAGGGGTATCACTTCTTGGCTGGTCTCGCCACAAGAATCTCATGAGAGGCTGATCTTCTGGTAGGAGGCGTACCTGGTGGAACATTCCCTTTATATCGCTGCTGATGGCGAAGGCGTGTTCACGAAAACGAAGAAGGACACCCAGCAGGGTTGAGCCCAACACTGGTCCAGGAAACAGCTGGTCGTTCAAACTAGTACCCTTGTACGAGAAGGAGCAGTTGAAGACAATCCTGTTCTTTCCATTATGGTGGACCATATGGTGTGGTAGGTACCACCCTGGGCTGACGGCTACTTCTTCTGGGGGAACCTTCCTCACGTAACCCGCATCAACAAGCTTGTTGATCTCACTGTTGTAGGCGACAGTTCTCTCCGGATCCTTTGCCAGGCGCTTCTCTGTTCCACGCAGCTGACCCAAAACTGCCTCCTTCGGAGCCACCAACGGAGGTAGGTTCTTCTTCCATAATAATGGGGTTGCATACCTCTTGACTCCGTTCACTTCCACTCTGACAGTCTTCTCCTCCAGTGTGCGAATGGCTTCCGCATCCTGCCTAGAGCGAGTGACTTGTTTCTCAATCTTGTAGGGAATTGTGTCCAATTGCCATAACATTTCGACATGGTGGAACAACTCGGAGGCAGAAGGGGTGACTGATGCGTGAAGACACTGCTGTGGGGTTAGGCTATGCTTTAGGAGTCTTGAAGGCCCTTGTAGAGCCCATCCCAGCTGGGTCTTGATCGCAGCTGGGGCCCCTGGCGGACCGAAACGCACTGGCTCAATTGGGATTATGAGGTGTGTGTGGTCTGATCCTATAAGCAACAGTGGCTGGGCACGGTCAATAGGTTGAAGAGGTAAGTTCTTGAGGTGACGATGCCTCTTCTGCAGAGCGGCTATTGGGTATGAGTGGGAAGCAAGGCCAAGCTCCTTAGCTGTGAAGGCTTTGTTGATGCTGAAGGTCGTGTGAGGCTGGTTGGCTGGCGTAATGGAGAATGACACCGTAGCTCCATGGAGGATGCGGATGTCCTGCCGCACAGTGCGAAGTGCCAGCTCCTCAGGGGTACCTTGGAGCCCAAGCTGCAGAGCAGCTTCGTGCAGCAGGATGGTACGCTCGGATCCATCATCGAGCAGCGCATAAGTATCCAATGAGTGCTCACCATTCCTCAGTATAACTCGGCTCATCTTCAGTAGTACCTTGCTACTACCATTAGGCCTGTCGACATAGTATGTCTCGGCAGTAGTAGTTGTTGGTCGCTTCTCTGTGGGTGCTGCAGAGCTTGGGGCTGTGACGTCCACTGTCCCATTGCCACTGTTGACCTCGTGAAGGACTTCTAGATGGCGCTTGTCACACTTCTTACATTTAGCCTTCAGGGTACATTGAGCTGACAGGTGCTCTCTGCCACACCTGAAACACCTCTTGTTTGACTTGATCCAGGTTTCTCTCTGTTCCTTGGTGAGGATCTGAAAGTTGGCACATTGGTTCAGATAATGTTGAGTAGTATTGCAGAATGGGCAGAATTTCTTAGACCTCTCCTGTGGTCCCTCTTCGGAGGGTGTTGTCTCATATCTGCCCTTAGGCTGCTCCCTTCCCTCAGATTTTCCTCCCTTGGCTTCAGGTTTCCCTCTTACTTCACTGCCATGTAGAACGGTCGCTTTAGATTGAGGCTTCTTCTCCTTCCGCTGATCTTTGGAGCTTTGGTGTTCCTTGCTTGGTCCACTAACAAACTGCGTGCTGTCAACTTGCACCCTCATCTCATATTCTAGCCAGTCTGCTAAGTCAAACAGAGTTGGGATGGGGGTTCGGATAGGGTTCACGCACCTCTTGAAGCTAGCTCTTAGGTCATGGGGCAATTTGGCTAGGAGCCGGGAAACGTGGGAACCACACTTCAGTTCGGTCTGTCCGTCACGGCCTAGTTGCTCCAGCATGCCTACGAGCGCACGCACCTTAAGAGCAAAACTGCGGAAGGCTCTGGTGTCACCAGACTTGATACTGGGCTCCTCCATCAACTTGGAGATCCGCTGAAGTGCAAGCTGGTGAGGTTGGCCATACAGCTCTGTGAGCGCCTCCATGGTGTCACTATAAGGATATCTACTGTTGCAGTAGGAATCGGCAATGAGCAAAGCTTCCTCCAGTTTCAGATGGTCGGACAGGATTTGAAACTTGAACCACTCTGTAGCCTCTGCAGGAAGTAGGTTTTCAAGAGCAACTTTCAACTTTGCGAATTCCCGAGGGTCTTCATGTTTGAAGTCAGGAATTGTTGGTTTCGGCCCTCGATAAACTGGCTCCCGCTCTGGTGGTGGACGGTGGCGACGGCGAACAGGAGAGTAGGACTGCTCACGTGTTCTGCGATCAGCTGGTAAGCGAGGACGGCTACTATGGGATTTGTAGCGGTAATAGTCAGGGGATCTGCGATCATATTTATAGCTGTCAGGTGATCCATAATATGAGCGAGAGGGCATTTCTTTGTAACGGTGGTAATGTGGGTCATAATAATGACCTTCGGGGGACATATCATGGCGATGGTGTCTGCGCGTGTTGCGCTGACTGGACCTGAATGATTCAGCCCGGTGGCGGTCAGGCGAGACATAATGATGGCGATGAGATGACTCATCGTGGCGACTTTGTGGTACATAGCGACGGTTACCGTGGTCAGCGTTGCTACGGTTGTAGCGTCGACTATCCATCAATCCCATTCCTTCAAGCTCTCCAGCTACGTCATCAACCTCATCATGTTCTTGCGGCGCTTGTCGTGTGTCCTCTCTGTTTTGTTGCACCTGCTGCTGCTCAGAATGACGCGGATCATTGCGATCTCTTGTAGACGTCTCTCCTATTTGTGAGACCGGCGGTGAACTTGATGCAGAGGAGGATTCGGCTTTGTCCTTGTCGCTGCATTTCTGCTGGCGATGTGAACTGGATTGATGATGAGATGGAGCAAAAGGGGACCTCCGCCATTCTGATATTACATGTAGCTCATGCTTTAACTTATCGTTCTCTTCCATGACGGCTCTCATCGATTGCTGGTCAATGTCAGAAGGCATATAGTTGGTATGTCGTTTTCCCTCGGTGGGGTGGTGATGTGATGTGGGTGACTGTCTCAGATTAGTCTCATACTCTGAAAGGTAACGAGGTTGTCGAGTTGTGCGACGGGGACACGTAGTCCTTTCTTCGTGTTCCTCTTCAGATTCAGACATCGCTGTAGAAGTTGCCCTATCCGGTTCGAAGGACCATGTAAAGAATGTTCTATTTGAATAATTAAACTTAGGAGCTGATTGCTCAACCGGTGGCAACCTCCACAGAGTGTCCAGTAAAAACACAGAAATTGACGTCCGTTCAATGAAGATTTATTCACACCCACATCCTCTTTTCACCACCCTTTTCTTATACATGTGTGTGGTTAATTAGTTGCACGCACACTAGTAACAAAAATGTCCAGGGGGGGAAACAACAGAACTTCAACTACTGAGATGCTTCTCCAACGGAGGACTAACATAGAATGGTGCAACCTATTCATACAGCAGGCTCTAGTCAGGCAATAAGCACTGATCAAACAGGAGGCTTAATTGACCACACCTGATCTGTGGGTCATGGTGACATGAGTAGGTCATAGTGACATTAGCCAATTAAGAATGCCTGAACATGCCACAACATAAAATAAGTAACAAATACAGTCTGAGGGCAATGATTACTGGCCTTTTGTACAAATATAATTATATATTTTTTAAAGTTAACATTTGTAACTCAAATCTTTGCCTCTGGGGATTCTGCAAATGCCTTCTAAATCCTTTTCAAATATATTTGGCCGTGGACCCCCCCCCCATCTCAAAACATTTTGTTCCAGGGACCCCCATAAGTTGTACAACATAGTTAAAAATGTTTGCTTTAAAAAATATATATTCAAAGATTTGCACAAATCATCACTATTTTTAAAAAAAATAGCAGATCTACAAGCTCATAGCGCGGCACTCGGTGCCGCGCTATGAGCTTGTAGATCTGCTATTTTTGAAAAGCCAAAGAAATCTTAAAATGACACACAGTTGCGTTCCCACTTCCCGGTCTTAAAGGGTTAAATAGGCCTTACCGTCTGCTTGAACAGTAACTTTGTGCATATATATATATATATATATATATATATATGTGTGTGCCATTGAAAGAACCAAAGTGCTGCTGCCTGGAGATGGTGTTGTGAGATGGATTGGACAGAGAATGACGGGGAGGGAGGAGGATGAAATGCAGGCCAAATGAAATTAGCAGAGTTTTCCCTCCACTCTCTCTCACACCGTAATGCCTCGGGTGGTAACAGCAGTAGCTGCCACACCGGTGAGGGGAATTGGAAGGGGCTGGGGGGGGGGGGGGATCTCTGACTGGCCTTCTACAGGATTAGGACCAGGATCATTGGTTTATCTTTGGCTATAGCTAATGTCTTAAACCAAGGCCGCTGCAGTTTTTGTTTCTGTACCATTTGTGCCTGCTACTGTAGTTTGAGTAGTTTTACCTCTATCATGCCGCGTGTTGCTACGCTAGCCACTGATATAGAATAAGCTTTGGATGGCTAAGTAACATGATAATAGAACGTCACGTCGGTATATACCCCGAACTGCTTTCACACATGCACTGCAGCAATGAACTTATATAGACGTCATCCGGAGGGGCCGTATGGACTTCATTATTTGAAGCCATTATGACCTGAAACGCACCTGTGTCACTTTGATTTGAGCAAAAAAAAGCATTATTTTACACTTTGGCTATTCAAAAATAGCAGATATACAAGCTCATAGCGCGGCACAGAGTGCCCATGAGGATGGAATCTGGAAAATCGGACAGATTCGTGTTGATCACATGACTATAGAGATACTGTGTACCGATTTGCATGACGTTTGTATAAAATCGGTAGGAGTACTATGAAAAAATGGGGGCCTTCTGGTGGCACTATAACGGGCCCATGTGAAAAATGTGGGTCAGAGGATATGAATTGGCATCCAGGGAGTGTGCGCAGCGACAGGGCCAACGGTGCTGGAGATTAGCTGCTAACGGACGGACAGGCCACACGGGACGGACGAACGAACAGTGTGCAAAACCTACTCTCTCGCCATGCCTTTCGGCCTGGTGGAGACAATAATTGCAAAAAACAACACAATTGTCCGGTACACCTCCCCAGAGTGACCAGCCAATCCCACCTTCCACCCCTCTTTCAGAAGCTGTAGGCCTGGTGCTGCTGTCCTGGCTGCCATAGGTGGCACGGACTGGACCTGGGCCGTTGCAGGGGGCTGCTTGAGTTGGCTGCTTGAGGAGTTGGTTGCCCATGGCAGTCAGTCACTGGGCTGGGGTATTGGGGGCTAGTGCTTATTCGTACTCCCCGGAGGACACCGGCGGTTCCCAAACCGCTGTGTCTCACATTCAGGCCTCATGTTGCCATGCTCCTCGCCAGGGCACACCGCGCTGCTGCCATCCCAAGGACGCTGCTGGTCCCACACTGCTGCGTCTGATAGCCTTAGACTACTGGGACTCGTAGCCGGGGCTCTGTTGCCGCTCCTCGCCAGCGGTGCTTTCGCTGGCGTCCCCCATGAGCAGTGGTGGAAAAAGTACTCCAATTCTTTACTTAAGTAAAAGTACCAATACTGTAATATAGAAATACTCTGTTACAAGTAAAAGTCCAGAATTAAAAATTGACTTAAGTAAAAGTACAAAAGTATTGGCATCAAAATGTACTTAAAGTACCAAAAGTAAAAGTACTAAATATTTGAAAGTAGCCGATCTACAAGCTCACAACGCGTCGCGATGCGACGCGTTGTGAGCTTGTAGATCTGCTATTTTCAAATAGCCTATGTATAAAATAGAGTTAAAGTGGTTAATGTATTTTTGTTAATATCATAATTTTTATCTGAAAAGTAACTAGTAGCTAAAGTTTTCAAATAATTGTAGTGGAGTAAAAGTACATTATTTGCCTCTGAGATGTAGTGGAGTAAAAGTACATTATTTGCCTCTGAGATGTAGTGGAGTAAAAGTACATTATTTGCCTCTGAGATGTAGTGGAGTAGAAGTAAAAGCATTGGAAATTGGAAATACTCAAGTAAAGTACAAGTACCTCAAAATTGTACTTAAGTACAGTACTTAAGTAAATGTACTTAGTTACTTTCCACCACTGCTCACATAGCAGCCCTGGCTGTCTCGCTTGCTCCTGGCCATTCGGGGCTTTTTATTCTGCCCGTCCAGAGGACGCTCGCTGATCCCCTCAGTCTGCTGGGGCTGATAGCCAGACGGCTGGGACTCGTCGTAGCCCCTGCCTCTGTTTGTTATACTGCTCCTGGCCAGGGGTTGCTTTGCCTGGCGTTCCTCAGGAGGACGTTGCCTGGTTCCCCAGACTGTTGGGGGGGGGGGGGGGGGGGGGGCTGGTAGCCCGGGCCGACAGCCAGACTGTCGGTGGGCCGATAGCCAGGGTTCTGCCGCTGCGCTCCTCCTCGCCAGGGCGCTTTTCTAAAACGTCTTCCACAGCCAATGCACCGCTGTGACGGGGGGCTCAGTAGGAGGGAAACAAACCACAGCAGGGGTTTTTCCTTCATACAGGGGAAAAGTCCTTTGTGTGTACAGACTGTGGCAAAGGATTCAGATACATTAACAATCTGAAGGCACATATGAGGATTCATACAGGGGAAAAGCCCTTTGTATGTACAGACTGTGGCAAAGGATTCAGATACATTAACAATCTGAAGGCACATATGAGGATTCATACAGGGGAAAAGCCCTTTGTGTGTACAGATTGTGGCAAAGGATTCAGAAGAAAATGTAATCTGAAGGCACACATGATGATTCATATGACTAATCTCTAGTTGACCAGTACAGTAACATGCTTTTTACTGCAAACTGAGCTAAATATCTCATACAGAACAAACGCATCATTAATTTAGTTCAACATTGTAGCAGCAATTGTGTTGAACTAAATTGTAGCAACACAATAACAAAGAAATGATAAACCAATCAACAATTGTTTTGTTACTCATTATTCTCTGTATGGAAACAATGTGAGAGCTTTTACAGTCAATGTATACAGATCTAATCCAGTGGTTCTCAAACGTTTTCATGTCAAGGCCGCGGACCTGTCAGAAAATAATTTGTGGTAGGGACGCAAATCTTGTATAGGGTCGGGACCCTATAGAGTAGACCCTATAGACCCTAAGATTTCTGTTGTTAATGTTTCAATTTTTTTTTAAATCTTGTGAACTTGTATATCTGCTATTTTTGAAT
Source organism: Gymnoscopelus microlampas (assembly GCF_963454915.1). Lineage (NCBI taxonomy): Eukaryota > Metazoa > Chordata > Actinopteri > Myctophiformes > Myctophidae > Gymnoscopelus > Gymnoscopelus microlampas. The sequence goes on along the minus strand of NC_139961.1, from coordinate 21,592,834 downwards.
GGCCAAAATCTGAAATGACACAGATGCTTTCCCGGTTTTAATGGGATAAAGGCCTTTCTTGTGCTTTGGCTTCAGCATCGGCTTTCTGCGTGGATGACAACCGTGCATTCCACTTCTATACAGTGTTTGTCTTTACTGTATGTGAGATGAAACTGTAACTCAGTGGTGGACAGTAATGAAGTGCATTCACTTGAGTACTGTAGCCTACTTTATTTTATTTTATTTATAGTATTTAGTATTTAGAGTATGGATACTTGTGACTTTCACTCCACAACATTTGAAAGAGAAATATTGTACTTTAGACTCGTCTTCGTTTCCAGGAAGGGACAAAGTTCATTATGAATTAACCACTTAAAGGCAGGCTGTGAGTCACACGCACACATTCTATATTCTGAATCCGATATTAACATTGTTATAGAGAGAGTGTTCCGTAACAAGGGTCTCCCTGTCTCTCGCTCTCTCCAGCTCTTTATTAAACAGAAAATACATGTTCAGGTCGGGATACCAATTTTATCCAGTTGGGGGACAAAGATCATGTATCAAGCTTGTGTTCCAGTTCCAGTTTTGTCTGCTCAGTGCTCATTTATTTTGTTTCATCACTTTCCAATTTCACTTGTTTATCCTGTATGTTGTATGAGTTCTCTCTCCTGACTGGATTAAATTGGTATCCTGACCTGAGAATGAATTTGCGGGGAGCATGAAGGTACACAGTTGAAGTTGTGTGTAATCGTCCTGAAAAAAAAAAAAAGAATCAGGAAAGAAAAAAAACTAGTGAGTAGAGAGAGAGAAATAGAGACAGACAGACAGACAGACGGACAGACAGCAAATAAATAATAATTGAGCCATGCAGAGCCAGATGTACACCATCCTCTTGGAAAGTGAATGGGACTTTAGTAGACTGTGTTGCTAATCAGCTGCTGTGCTGTCTACCTTTATGTGTGATATACTGCCACCTTTATTGTGATATACTGCCACCTTGAGGCCTTGTATGTGAGATGTACTTTAGCTAAATTGGTAATCCTCTACACCTGGTCAGGCTCACCAGGTGAGTTAATTAGGGGATTAGCTAGTTCCTGAATCAGTTCAGTGCAAACTAGCAGACTGTCAAGAGCACACTGCACATTGAGTGAATCCTTTATATCAGGCCTTGGACAAGATAAGTCTGTAAGTTGTGTTTGTTATAGATATGGCTCTTAAAGCATAAACATGTTTGTGTAAATGCGAACTTTGAATGTAACTAGTCCAGCTACAACAACATGTGATCACTTTGCAAACTTGTGATGCACAAGAGTATGTTTTGAATTATGACACAAATGTTTGTGTTTTCTACTTTCTGTATTTTCAGTTTTACAATTTAAGTGACCCTCAGTAAAGAACCCTAAACGATGCCAGTGTCTAAGGAGCTTTTTTGGGACCACTTTGTAAGCTGTCTGCCAAGCCATACAGACTCTATACTATACGTATTGTAAGGGCAGAACAGCTGCTGTGGCCTTGTGTCCAGGGAGTGACTCTGCAGTGTAGAGGTGGTCCCGGTGGCAGACGGGCAGCCATCGACAATTCACAGAATTTGTGTAGACTAGAGCAGTGCGTCCAAGGCAGGCAGTGTTGCCAAGTCTGCTTATTATAAGCTACTTGAATATATTGGGGGTCCTTGACATGAAAATGTTTGTGAACCACTGCTCTAAAACAACATTCGACAATAAAGTTTGACTGAACTGCCATAGTCGCTTATTTTTGACTTATTTTCATAGACCTGGTTGCTTGTTTCTCTCACAAAATCTGGCAACGCTGGTCGAATGGTAGCCATGCGTCGTTGTTTTCCTTTACATTCCGCGCACACATAATTCAACAACTCGCGGGTCGCGCTCAAGAAATAACGAGCGCAGTCTCGTGACATGCAAGCATTTTCAGTGGTGGCTGGATTTAAATCTTAAAACAGTGTTCTACAACGTAACGTTAAATGGCCCCTACGGAACGGAGCTATACAGCGGAGGGAGAGGTTCCGTCGGAGCTACGTTACAAAGTGCCATCGCAGCAGAGCTCAAGAAGTGGTGGAAGAAGTACTCAGATATTTTACTTAAGTAAAAGTAGCAATACCACAATGTAGAAATACTTTTTAGGTCTGTGTTCAAAACGTTACTTGACTTGAGTAAAAGTACAAAAGTATTGGCATCAAAATATACTTGAAGTACCAAAAGTAAAAGTACAAATATGTTTGAAAATAGCAGATCTACAAGCTCACAACGTGTGCATGTTGTGAGCTTGTAGTTCAGCTATTTTCAGATAGTTATAAAATAGGGCTAAAGTGGTTAATGTATGATTTATAATATAATACATGTAAATTACTTTACACCACTGAGCACAAGTGTGTTGCCTGTGATGTATGAGAAATTAAGGCAAGAGTTACTAAAGGGCTAAGCTATGTAGAATTGATGGACTGCCTTAACTAGAATGGTCCTCCTCAGAGCTCAGATCTCCGCCAATCTCCGCCAGGCCGGGTTGTCTACCCAAGGTCTGCCTTGGGTAGACAACCCGGCCTGAGATCTGAGCTCTGAGCTAGAAACCTGTCACTTGCGAAGTATCCCCTGATTGTGTCTTGTGCACTTAAGCTGCATGCCTACTTGAAAATAAGAAAATCCAAGTTTAGAACTCGTATGACTGACTCACATCTTAATGACTGCCCCAGACTGGCATTCACTAAGTATCAGCCAGATTTCAAAAGGCTTGCAGATAATGTGCAGTCACAGAAGTCTCATTAAAGGTGGGCTGATCCTGAGAGTATTGTATCTGTCACCATATCTGTGCAAATATATGGTCATGGATGCATTTTTGTCATTTGAACAGAATATCTGTAAATGTGAACATTCTGAGAAATTGAGAACTGAGAAACTAAATATTGTGCATTGAAGAGAAGAAATCTGTAAAAGCAATTTATTTCATGTCCTTTGTGTTTTGTTTTATATAAAAAATAACTCAACAAAGAAGTTTATTTGTATTTTTGTCCTAATATTTATATTTCTAATATGTTTTTCTTAATATATAGGCATTTATTATAGAACTATCATCTTTATTCTTATTACTACTAGTCTTTGTGTGGATGTATGCACATGCATTGAGCCTGTCAGAAATTGCAATGTGACAAGTGTTTTTAAAAAAAAACATATTTTAGTGGTAGATCACGGCTTACAATTGAAAATAAAATGTGCTCTTGGGCTTGAAAAGGTTGGTTACCACTGCTCTACACCAACTTCCAACCCCCCCGCCAGCTTCCAGAGACAGACTGAGTCATCATCTGCAGACCTGCTAATGGGTACCTCCCACTGCAACCTATACCAGCCGTCCCGATACTCTGCCTACTACTTAAGCATCTATAACTGGGAGCAATACCAGGTAACCTAGAATGTCAAGCCAGACTGTTGACTCACACAATTTTGAAATGATTCCGTTAGTCTGTGCAAAGGAAGAGCTGAAAACCATCAGAGAGTAAAGCGGACATCACCCCCCCCCCCCCCCATTTCCGTTTTGTCTTCGCAGTCGCGTAAATTTGTCCTAACGTAAATCAAATTAGTCGAAGTGTATAAATTGCTGCTTAGCAGAAATGGTCATTTCAAAACTGAACAGATTTTTTTTCTGCTGCTGACATCTGCATGACATTATATGTGTATATATATCAAAGGCATTGCAGCTCCGCTCTTCAGCCCTTAGACCTTGAATGCCCTTATATGGTTTTGGACGCTTTAGGGCTGTTCTTTAGGCCTGTTTAGGCCATTGTTCTGTATTTAGTCTTGTTATTTGTTACTCTGTTGTCGCCCTGCTTTTGCGTACCTTTATTTTGTAGTAATGTCCTGTGCCTTCCTGACTGCGTAGTTACTGTTACCGGTCTTGTCTTACCTCCCTGTAATTATTGTAACCCCGGTCACCTGTGTTCTGATTGCTCGTTGCCTGTTAGCCTATCCTGTGCTGAGTTTACTTTGACTTCACCTGTGAGTTGTTAGTCCCCTGCCCTGTCTATATATATGCCACTGTTTTATCAGTTTTTTGTTTTGTTTAGTGTTAGTTTGATGTACCGTGTTTTGGCTACAAGCCATTCTGTATTTTTGAACCCTTGTTTTACCTGCCCCATTTTATGGAAAGTTTAAGTTGGAGAATAAACTTTCTGAACCTTGATTCTTGCTGTCGTACTGCTTTTGGGTCCTCTGAACTCGCACTCTGTGTGTCTGTGTGTGCACGTATAAAGCAGATGCCGAACAGTGGTGGCCATCTATCCGGTCTCACCGTGTCCCGTCAGGACCACATGCATTCCTATGACCCAGACGCAGACCTGAATCAGTCCCTGAGCTCTGTTCTGCACTGGCCGCCCCCAATGCCCCTCTTCACTCTGCAAGATGACTGCTACTGCACTGTGACCAAGGCAGGCTGTGAGTAACACACACCTGCTGGACCTCATTTGTCGCCTAGCTGTCAATCTGACAAGGTGGACCAATGTCATTCACTGTGGGAGGACCTGGGAGTCAGCTTGACCCACATTGACAGACAGAGGTCTGGCTGTATGTGTGACAGTGGTGGAAAAAGTACTCACTTTTTTACTTAAGTAAAAGTATCAAATGTAGAAATACCGTAATAAAAAATTGACTTGAGTAAAAGTACAAAAGTATTGGTATCAAAATGTACCAAAAGTAGAAAGTAGCCTACTCGTTATGCAGAATATCCCATTTCAAAATCTTTCAAATGTATAAAATGTATTAAAAATAGCAGATCTACAATGCATCGCATTGCGACGCATTGTGAGCTTGTAGATCGACTATTTTCAAATGGCCGAAATGTATACAGAGCTAAAGTGGTTAATGTAGGCTAGGTTTTGTAATAATAATCAACAACTATAACTAAAAGTATAATATTTGCCTCTGAGATGTAGTGGAGTAAAAGTATAATATTTGCCTCTGAGATGTAGTGGAGTAGAAGTAAATTCAAAAGTACAGAAATCTGGAAATACTCCAGTAAAGTAAAAGCACGCTTTTACTTTACTGGAGTACATTTACTTCGTAAAGTTATGAAGTACATTTACTCAATTACTGTACTTAAGTACAGTAATTAAGTAAACTAGTTTGGGTCCCGGGGAGACAGCGAAGACATTTCTCTTTTGGGTCTCGAGCTAAAACGTTTGGGAACCACTGGTATAGGGGTATATAATATACGTCTGTATACTTTTATTGAATAATTTGTTTGAGGGTGTCTTTACTGTGATGTTACAGTGTATCTACTGTACTTCTATGTCCTGTATCTGTAACTCTTTTACTGCTGTGCTGTTTCTGGCGCCTGAAATCCCCCCCCCGCCCCCCCCCGCAGAATCAGTAAATAAAGGTATCTATTCTATCTCCTCTCCCCAGGCCTCCTGCTGACCAGCGCCAGCAAGCCTCCCTCCGCCCCGTCGTCCTCTAATGACTTCCTGAGCTTCTCGGATCCGTCGCTGCGCCCGGGAGGCGGGACCACCTTCTCGTCCCCGCCCTCCAGCAGCTGCCTGGTGAAGCCGGGCTCTGAGGGCGGGGCCTCGGAGAGCCCCGCCAACCGCTTTGGTTCTCTGATGTCGGCGGCGGCCACGGCGTCCGGTAGGTGACATGATGTGTTGGTTGTCTATGAAAATGCAGATCGTTAAAGCAACTCAAATCTATAAAATATTTTTAAGTAAGTACGTATCATTTTGGGGGTTAAAAAAGACGTTAAAAAAGTTTGAGAACCACTGCTTTAAAGTTCTAATCCTCGAGAATGAACTTCTGTATGTCAGCAATTCACAACCTGTGGGATAATGCAAGTGGACCCCCAAGTAATTGGCAAACCACTAAGTAATATAATATTAAAATGTATGTCATGTCAGCATGTAGATGTGCTTTTTTATTTTTGTGAAACATGTGGACTCTCTTTGAAACATTTTATCAACACAGTTCTTGTATGGGGGGCGGGGAGCCTCTGACACAAAGGTATCGACTATCGGTTTTCAGATGGGGGTCCACGACCAAATACATTTGGGTAATAGCCGTTCTAATATGGTGTGTGTGTGTGTGCACGTGCGTGCGTGTGTTTGCTACAGTGGGCGGGAAGCTGTACGAGAACTCCCACAGTCATGTGGCGAGCGAGAGCCCCCCCAGCCTGGTGAGCTCGGCCGCCAGCTACAAGCGGCCACAGCCCTCCTCCTCCTCGTCGGGGCCGGGGGGAATGGGAGGCGTGGGCGTGGTCGGAGGAGACGACGGCGTGAAGAAGAAGAAGAAGGGCAACTGGCGGAACAGGTACGGGCCGTGCTTCACCAGAGAGGAGATCATGATCGAGCAGCCGGCGCCCTCCATGGTCCTCGCCCCCTCCCCCACCGCCTCTTCCTCGTCTCCGGCTGCTGCTGGCCCCGCCGTTTGTGCCGCCGCCCCCTCCTCTTCCTCCGTCGCCTTGTCCTCGTCGTCGTCCTTGTCGTCGTCGTCGCCGGGCCTATCCGGACGCCCCGGCTCGGTCCCCATCTGTGCAGGAGGAGGAGGAGGAGGAGGAGGAGAGAGGGGGTTGGGAGGGGTTGTGGGCGGAGCCGGCGTGCAGAAGTCGCCGTCGCTCCTCAGGAACGGGAGCCTGCAAGGGTACGGCGGCGGCGCTTTGAGCACGGGGACCGGTGAGCCTGCACACACATACGCACACGCACGCACACACACGCACATGCACACACCAATGGATGGATTGTAGACGGGGCCCTTGGGCTTCGAGACTCAGTGACAATTTACTAAAATATATATATACTAGACCATACCCGGTGAAAGGCGCAGGCGAAAGTAGTTGCAAACTTGGGGTTATTGCACGTCCTGTCGTGCAGTTTCTCCCCCCCGCGCGTCCCGGCGTGCCCCCCCCCTCCTCCCCCCCGTTTGTCCTGCCGCGGCACCCCCCGCGGTCACCCGACCCCACGGGCAAACCCCCCCCCCCCCCCCGCGGAACGCCCCGGATTCCAATGCACACACACACACACACACACACACACACACACACACACACACACACACACACACACACACACACTGCTCTATTGCTGCTGCGCACTGCAGTAGTAGATTCGCCTATTCGTTGTACGATGGTGTCGCGCATTGAAAATATCAGAGCTACAAGCTCACAGCACGTTGCAACGCGCCGCGTTGTGAGCTTGTATGTCTGCTATTTTTGATACGCCACAAAACAGCTGATAGACACTGCTGTGTCTCCTCCTCATCAGCCAGCGTGGTTCGCTCGCGTGTGTTGATAAACAGAACCGGGATTTTCCGAGGTGATAGAATCTGAACCAAACCGGACACAAGTGTCGATAAAGGGATCCGAACACGTGTGGGTTGTGGATATTATACAAGCACAGTGACTGTCTGTCTGCAATGGATAAAGTGGTGAAAGTTGGGCGACGGTGTCGCGCATGGAAAGGCTCTGTCGCAGCTCGCCCCAAAACACCCTCGCCCCCATTTTTCAGGCGGACCAGCGGTTCTTGTATTTGTTTTACTGAGGATGATAAGGGTAGAAATAGGTTTAGGATTAGGTATAGTTTTACTGAGGTTAAGATTAGGAATAAGGTTAGGTTTAGGCATTGTTTACTGTACTGATATGTTTAGGAATACCAGGCGAATACAGACGGATTTTCCCCGGGGCGACGGGGGTTTGTTTTGGGGCGAGCGGGCGGTATTCGTTGCGCAGCAGTTCACTCATGCCCACTTTATTCATTTCATTTTTGGCAAGCGACATCTCTGCATGATATAGTAGATCATATAATTTAGTTATCTATAAAAACAGGAACAGATTGCATCTGTGATAAAGTGGAAAGAAGCGCAGCTCTAAAGTAACAAGGTGTAATGATCAGTTGGGTGCATGTATGCAGTGCAAACGCGTATGTGACGTTAATTATAATATATGGCCGGTAAATGTATTCTTTGGCCGATAAAATATAATCCTGCCGGCCATGGTGGCCGGCCCAAAAAATGCCTAGCGAAAACCCTGACACACACACACACACACACCCCCCCCCCCCCCCCCGCTGCAGAATCAGTAAATAAAGGTATCTATTCTATCTCCTCTCCCCAGGCCTCCTGCTGACCAGCGCCAGCAAGCCTCCCTCCGCCCCGTCGTCCTCTAATGACTTCCTGAGCTTCTCGGATCCGTCGCTGCGCCCGGGAGGCGGGACCACCTTCTCGTCCCCGCCCTCCTTCAGCAGCTGCCTGGTGAAGCCGGGCTCTGAGGGCGGGGCCTCGGAGAGCCCCGCCAACCTCTTTGGTTCTCTGATGTCGGCGGCAGCCACGGCGTCCGGTAGGTGACATGATGTGTTGGTTGTCTATGAAAATGCAGATCGTTAAAGCAACTCAAATCTCTAAAATATTTTGAAAGTAATAACGTATCATTTTGGGGGTTAAAAAAGACGTAAAAAAGTTTGAGAACCACTGCTTTAAAGTTCTAATCCTCGAGAATGAACTTCTGTATGTCAGCAATTCACAACCTGTGGGATAATGCAAGTGGACCCCCAAGTAATTGGCAAACCACTAAGTAATATAATATTAAAATGTATGTCATGTCAGCATGTAGATCTGCTTTCTTATTTTTGTGAAACATGTGGACTCTTTTTGAAACATTTTATCAACACAGTTCTTGTATGGGGGGCGGGGGGCCTCTGGCACAAAGGTATCGACTATCGGTTTTCAGATGGGGGTCCACGACCAAATACATATTCATTTGGGTAATAGCCGTTCTAATATGGTGTGTGTGTGTGTGTGTGTGTGTGTGTGTGTGTGCACGTGCGTGCGTGTGTTTGCTACAGTGGGCGGGAAGCTGTACGAGAACTCCCACAGTCATGTGGCGAGCGAGAGCCCCCCCAGCCTGGTGAGCTCGGCCGCCAGCTACAAGCGGCCACAGCCCTCCTCCTCCTCGTCGGGGCCGGGGGGAATGGGAGGCGTGGGCGTGGTCGGAGGAGACGACGGCGTGAAGAAGAAGAAGAAGGGCAACTGGCGGAACAGGTACGGGCCGTGCTTCACCAGAGAGGAGATCATGATCGAGCAGCCGGCGCCCTCCATGGTCCTCGCCCCCTCCCCCACCGCCTCTTCCTCGTCTCCGGCTGCTGCTGGCCCCGCCGTTTGTGCCGCCGCCCCCTCCTCTTCCTCCGTCGCCTTGTCCTCGTCGTCGCCCTTGTCGTCGTCGCCGGGCCTATCCGGACGCCCCGGCTCGGTCCCCATCTGTGCAGGAGGAGGAGGAGGAGGAGGAGGAGAGAGGGGGTTGGGAGGGGTTGTGGGCGGAGCCGGCTTGCAGAAGTCGCCGTGGCTCCTCAGGAACGGGAGCCTGCAAGGGCACGGCGGCGGCGCTTTGAGCACGGGGACCGGTGAGCCTGCACGCACATACGCACACGCACGCACACACATGCACATGCGCACACCAATGGATGGATTGTAGACGGGCCCTTGGGCTTCGAGACTCAGTGACAATTTACTAAAATATATATATACTAGACCATACCCGGTGAAAGGCGCAGGCGAAAGTAGTTGCAAACTTGGGGTTATTGCACGTCCTGTCGTGCGGTTTCTCCCCCCCGCGCGTCCCGGCGTGCCCCCCCCCTCCTCCCCCCGTGTGTCCCGTCGCGGCACCCCCCGCGGTCACCCGACCCCACGGGCTCTTGTGTGAAATATTGATATATGTCTAAACCCGTCATTATATCATATGTTAGTGTCATTTTGGCCTAACTTGAGTTGAGTATTAAAGCTTGGAGGACATTGGTTGCCACGGAAATTAACCAAGATGGCCGCCACATGATTTCTCTCGTCATCCAATGGAAGGATTCCACCTCCGCCTGGAAGCTCACCACTCTCAAATCCATTATGTCCTTTCTGTCTCTCGTTAGAGAGAGAGAGAGACCCCGCTGCTGCCACTTTGTGATGCTGTAACCTTCATATCTCTCTGTCTGAATAGAATACAGATGTTTCATTATATCCAATGGCTGCCTGTCTCTGTCTGAATTTTCTCGTTGCCTTTCTGAAAGTTGTCTGTACTTATAGGGGTGATAAGAAAACAGACCTATCAATCACATTCCAAAGTTGTTCCTGCTACTGCCGCTGAGGGGAAATGTATGCTTCATTTACAGTACCTTTTTAGTATAAACTAAACCCAATTTTAGATAAACCCATATCATACAAACAAATATTGGTTCTTCAGTGGTTCTTTGGGGTAGTTAGGTGCTATAGCTCCACTGCCGTAAAAAGAACCTGTTAATCATATGAACCCTAGTGTCCCTATTCTTGTGGCGAACATTCGGCAAAAATAGGTTTGTCTTGTGATTGGGGTTTAACCTTTAGCGTGCCATTTATGTATTATATTTTCATATAGCATACAGACATTTATTATTCAATGCAGTACATACAGTTCACTGTCAGCATTTTCACAGTTTTTACTTTTTTATGATGGCCATTTATATGGGCATAAATCTTTAGTGTATCTTTCGCAAAGGTGTGCAAATAAACTTAGATTTCTGTATCAGAAATACCAGAAATTTCAATTTGAAAACAAATTGACCCACAGGTCAGCTCTGTATACGTGCAGTAATATACTCTGTTACAAGCTGGTCACTATAAGAGGACATTGTTTGCTTTAAGTTGTAAGGAAAGAACATAGAATCTCTTGCTTCAGTGTGGATCTTGGACTCACGTGGCCAGCCTGTGACATCAGTCGCAAGGTTTCACAGCCGCATCAGATAAAGAGTCTTCGGCAGTGGGTGAAGTGGTATAGATAATTTCCCAAACAGTCTCATCCTCAGAGAGATGACCCAGCACACGTGTGTAGGGTCACAGCCGTGTTAGAAGTGTGTATATGACAACAACATCCGGGTTCAATTTATAAAAAGGCAAAGAAACAAAAAAACAGAGGGGGGACATTTTCTTAACCACTTAAGCCCTATGTACTTTATGACAAATAGCAAAGACGGCCGATACAAGATGAGACGCGTTGTAAGCTTGCAGAACGGCTATTAAAAAAAATAAATGCTTTGTGACCTTGTAGCATTGTGTCTGCCGCTCTTGTGGCTTGCAGTCTTCTCCAATCAGAAAACATGCACATCGAGTTGCTCTCTGCTGATAGTTACCTCCTTTCTCCTCCGTCTATACAGATCTCCCACTCCTCCCTGTGTGTGAAGAGGAGCGTCACCCTGAACGGCAGGAGAGGAACTCCAGTCTGGCCCAGGAGGAAACAGAGCCTCCACCAGTGGTGGACAAAATATATACTCAAATAAATATTAAAAAATATTAAAAAGTACAAATTACACATTTTCTCTTTAATATCAATGCATTGCTGTATTGAAATTTAGAAACAAACAAACAAACCAAACAAAAAAACAATCGGACATCTTCAAATAAATAAATAAATAGCAGATCTACAAGCGCACAACTAGATATACTGTATTCTGTACTAGCTATTTTCACTATATATTTAAATAGGGTTTAAAGGGGAATGAAACCCTACGCTTATTTTGAAGTTTGTTTTCCAGTTCAGGTTCAAAACTACAGCAGATTAAAGACATGGCAGACTAGACTAGTAAGCAACAAAGCTGCACCAAACAAATTAATAAGTGTGTCCAGGCAGAGCCAAGGGCATGCCCAATGTGCAAGCATGATGGACAGTTTTGACACACCTAAAATCTAACACCATTTTTAATTTGATTAGCTGCAGCTGTGTTGCTCACATCACTGTGTACTATAAGGTCAGTGTTATGCAGCCTAACCTGACGATACCAGATCCAAACAGCTTGCTCCACACATTGTTTCACAGATTATTTGGATCTGGGATCTCGGGAGCCAATAGAGCATCGCAGTTGCACAGAATCCGGGTGCCGGAAGTAAATACTCAATGCATTTTTCCCATTGACTTTTCCAAAAATATTTATATCAATTAATTTAAGCCTAGAATCAAGCCATCCAGGATGCTGGTGAATCATGACCATAAAACCTTTTTTTCTGTGATTTTTTAAAATTTTATATTTAATGATATGATATACTATGTTTAATAAATACCCTTTGTTTTGCCGTTTTCAAAAAAGTTTTTTCACAGAATCAAACGTTTTATGGTCATGATTCACCAGCATCCTGGATAGCTTGATTCTTGGCTTAAATTAATTTATATAAATATCTTCGGAAAAGTCAATGGGAAAAATGCATTGAGTATTTACTTCCGGCAACTGGAAGTGGGCGGGAACTGCGACGCTCTATTCGATGACGGGGCTGTTCCTTTTTTTCAAGATACTTGGTAGATGATTGGATGGGACCGTCTGTCTATCACCGTGTGGGCGTGCAAACACAACCAATCATATCGATGTGTCTACGTGACGTATAGTTGGCGCGACACCAGGAAGTCAGCATCGTAGTCCAGTATTTCACCACAACAAGAACTCTCAAGAAGTTGCTAAACAAAAGTTATCATGGAGGTCGGAGATTTTTGCCGTTTTTGTAACACAAATCTGCGCATAAAAGGTACTTTAACGGGTACAAGGAAGATATTTGATAAGCCTAAGCCTGCAAACGAAACGAGTATTAACGAACGCCTGATAGCGTTAGGTTTAACACTGTTTAAAGACCCCTCCGTATCCTTTCGGATGTGTAGGTCATGTTTTCGCTTGCTGCAAAGAATGGAAGACTATTTTTCCATTTTAAGGCGATGGGAAAAAGAGGACAAAGACAGAAGATCTCCAGAAACGGCTACCGCTACAGCAGAAACACCGAGGTCACCTGAGGCATCTGGATCCGCGAGTAAACGGTACAGGGAACCTACGCCTTCTAAAACACCACGGAAGAGTAAAAGACCTCGCACCCCAGCGGGAACTCCATCTCACACCCCTACAACTACTGCTCCAGCTGACTCCCCGACAACGACCCCATCTCGTAGGCTGTCTAAACCAACAACTGGGATGCCCGTACGGCGAAGCCTGCTGGAGGTAAATTAATATTGTGAAACTATTTCTAACTGTGTCTAACCTAATGCTGCCAACTCGTAACCTGACGCTACCAGATCCAAACAGCTTGCTCCACACATTGTTTCTTGAGGAACCTGGTTACTCAATACCGCCACCTCTGGCAGGGTCAGGTTAATGCAGCCTGTCCAAAGTACAATATTTCTATCTGTACAGTGAGTGAAAGCTTGCAACAAAGAAAATAGTAAAATGTTGTACCTAGTCACTGTCCATCACTGGCCTCCACAGATTAAAGAAGAATGCCTTCAGAGACCAGAGGAGGCTGATGGGTCAACGATGACACTTATGATTAGTAAGGTGTGGAGCGATGCTCCCTCAGGTAAAAACAATCACTTTTATTAGTACTGAACAATGATGATGTTTTAATATGTTGACCTTGATCAGATAAACAACACTGTTGCTATACTATTGTGTGTGTGTGTGTGTGTGTGTGTGTGTGTGTGTGTGTGTGTGTGTGTGTGTGTGTGTGTGTGTGTGTGTGTGTGTGTGTGTGTGCGCGTGCGCGTGTGCATGCGTGTGCGTATGTGTCTGTGTGTAAATCAATTATCAAAAAATGTAATGATGTGGCTCTCAGGATCCACAACATATGACTTCAGATTTTGGCAAGGTTTCAGCCCGATCACAGCTCCATTGAGTTCCATTACAAAATGAAAGTGAAATATAAAACATACAGTAGATGAAAAAATAAATAGAGGAGATATTTCTGTGACTTACTGGTAGCATGCAATGTTTGGCACTGATCAGTCCAGTTTGAGAGATTAGTCTCTGGATGGACGGACGGACACACACACACACGGAGGGACGGACGGACGGACGGACACACACACACACACACACACACACACACACACACACACAGTAAAAATTTGAATTTGTTTTAGGGGTAGAAGTACTCAGCACTGATCTAAAATCAACTCAATCGAACACACCCATTATTAATTTGATCAGCTGCAGCTAGTTAACTTAATTAGTTAACTCTTCTTTTATCTTTTGCCTAGGGTACCTGCACCCCTCTGTGTGTAAAGAACAAGTTTATCCTGAACAGCAGGAGAGGAGAGCCAGGTTGGTGCAGGGCGAACCAGAACCTCCACGGATTCAAGAAGAACAGGAGGAGGTACTACTTCAAAGACCAAAGGAGGCTCATGGGTCATCATTGACATTACTGGTGTTGAAAAGTAAAGATGATGATAATGATGAAAACCCCAACTGAACACATGAAAACACAAACTGATGTAGAGGAGTGTGGAGCATCACAACCAAGTAGTGATGACCAGCTCCTCTCTTCACACTGTTCTGAATCTGACCCAAAATCATCAAAACAAACGACATCCACGAGGAGTCAAACAGGGAAGAAAAGCTTTACTTGTGCCGATTGTGGCAAACTATTCCGAAAAATGTACAATCTGAAGGCACATATGAGGATTCATACAGGGGAAAAGCCCTTTATTTGTTCCAATTGTAGCTAAGGTTTTCGCCGAGATGAGGCACTGAAGGTGCACATGAGGATTCATACAGGGGAAAAGCCCTTTGTGTGTACAGATTGTGGCAACAAATTCAGACAACGTAGTACTCTGAAGGCACACATGACGATTCATACAGGGGAAAGGACCTTTATTTGTTCCAATTGTAGCAAAGGCTTTTGTCGAGATGACAGGCTGAAGGTGCACATGAGGATTCATACAGGGGAAAAGCCCTTTGTGTGTACAGATTGTGGCAAAGGATTCAAAAGAAAATGTAGTCTGAAAGAACACATGATGATTCATATGACTAATTGACCAGTACAGTAACATGCTTTTACTGCAAACTGAGCTAAATATCTCATACAGAACAAACGTATCAGAAGAAATGATAAACCAATCAACAATTGTTTTGTTACTCATTATTCTCTGTATGGAAACAATCTGAGAGCTTTTACAGTCAATGTATACAGATCTAATCCAGTGGTTCTCAAACGTTTTCATGTCAAGGCATGAAACCTGTCAAAAATAATTTGTGGTAGGGACGCAAATCTTGTATAGGGACCCTTTAGAGTAGACCCTATAGACCCTAAGATGTCTGTTGTTAAAATGTTTCGAATTTATTTTTTATCTCGTGAACTTGTATATCTGCTATTTTTGAATGGCCAAAATCTGAAATGACACAGATGCTTTCCCGGTTTTAATGGGATAAAGGCTTTTCTTGTGCGTTGGCTTCAGTATCGGCTTTCTGCATGGATGACAACCGTGCATTCCACTTCTATACAGTGTTTCTCTTTACTGTATGTGAGATGAAACTGTAACTCAGTGGTTGACAGTAAAGTGCATTCACTTGAGTACTACTTTCGCCTACTTTATTTTATTCTATTTCTAGTATTTAGTATCTAGAGTATGGATACTTGTGACTTTCACTCCACAACATTTGAAAGAGAAATATTGTACTTTATACTCGTCTTCATTTCCAGGAAGGGACAAAGTTCATTATGAATGAACCACTTAAGCCCTATTTCAAATATTGTGAAAATGGAAGATCTACAAGCTCATGCTATATCACTGTGCTTGACATTACAACAACGGCCTGCCCGTTTCAGGGAGTTGGACAAAAGTCCATTCTTTTAGAATTTCTGTATCACTTTAGCTAATATGTTCTGACATGATTTGCAAAGTCCTCCTGTACAGTCCTTTTATGCAATGACATTGTTTTCCAGACAATTCTCTCCCATACGGTGCATTGTTGTCAGCATTAAGTCTGAGAGTGATTTAACACCACTCTTATTACTACCACCTTCATATAATTGGTCCTCACTAATGCTCATTATTGGCACCATGTCTATCTACTCACTCTGTCTTATTGGTGGGCCGTTCAGAAACCTGCATAACAGTGACATCATCGATGGGGATTCCAAGCTAATAGGAACTACAGCCTTTCTCTTCCTCGAAAGTTAGCACACTGAAATAGAGGCCACTGTACTTGATTCAATTATTATTTTAAAGTTTGGATTCTTGTTTGAAATGACCACCGATGATGTCATTAAGGTTTCTGAACTTTCCACAGCCCACCAATGGGACACAAAGTGAGCAGACAGAAATTGTGGCATCTTATAAGTCAGACTTCTAAACGATTGCCTTTGGTCCTTTGTTATGATATATTAGATTGATATCATGGAACTGCAACTTCAGAAAAGATCTGAATATGTATGGAAGTCAGTTAAAAACACATGAAATTAATTCTGCATTAAATGGGTATTTCACTTTCAAACATATTTGGGGTCATTTTAAAGACTACTCTGGTTTTGTGAGCACCCCAGACAGTTTTTAAGTGGTTTTAGTCAGTATTTAGATATCTTATATTAATCTTAACAGACACGCCCCCTTCCCATACAAACCCATTGTAACTTCAAACTCCATTTTAACCATGTTAGATTCATTGAAAACACCCATCCCTTGGTTCTGGTGACTGATATTGTCCTTCTAATGTTGATCTCTTGGTCCAGCACTTCAAATTTGTCGCTCTACTGTGCACCTTACTAATTCAGGAATATCTATCTATAAATCCAATAATCTATTTAACAAACTTTAACATCTAGGCTACCACCTATACAACTATTGTCAGGTGGTACTGTTATGTCTCACTGGGTCACCAGTGATCTGTTATTTTGCGATGGATTGTGCTGCACTCATGGCATCCGGTTGATGGATTAGGGAGTTGACTGTCATTATCTAGCTACATGACTGATATCTTTCTTACCCCCCCCCCTCTCTTTCTTTCTCTTTCAGAGATCAAGATATTAAGGGGATCAGCAAGAAGGCAGTTTCATCAATTGTGTTGTTGTGTTTTTCATTTGAATTGGGGTAGTGCTGTTAGAAGGGGTGAGTTTTGTGTTCATGTATTTGAACGGAGCAGTGTCATATAGTAGCTATTATTATTCATGTTTCTATATCCAGCTTTCATGAATGATCAAATGGACATGAAATGGACTCAGGGAGACAGACAGATACAGTGACTTATTCAGAGATTTTTGCATGGTTCTGGACAACTAAATGCGACCAACATCCCACTCGGCACAACAGAACCTCTCGATTTATGTGGGGGACAGACAGACAGACACACAGACAGACAGAGATGCCGTGCATTTATACTGTAGATAGACAGATAGAGGTATCATACTGCAACCATTATACAGAATGTCAAATACATGGATCTCTTTCACAGCAAACATTTCAAGTGACACGCAGTAAAGTTCATTGGGATCAGGATGCAAACCTGCAACACGCTGTCAGGCCGCATTGCAGCCTGGGTGCCCGAATCGCAAGGCCAGCGGTCCGGGCCCTCCTTGGTCTTTCCGACATTGAAGAAGAGGCTGTTTGCCTGGCACCACTGCACTAGACCTGCCACCTCCTCCAGATAGGACCCCCACCACATCCTCCAGATAGGACCCCCACCACCTCCTCCAGATAGGACCCCCACCACCTCCTCCAGATAGGACCCCCACCACCTCCTCCAGATAGGACCCCCTCCACCTCCTCCAGATAGGACCCCCACCACCTCCTCCAGATAGGACCCCCACCACATCCTCCAGATAGGACCCCCTCCACCTCCTCCAGATAGGACCCCCTCCACCTCCTCCAGATAGGACCCCCACCACCACTGTGTCGTCAGTGAACTTCATGGTATTTGAGCTGTCTCTGACCACACAGTTGTGGATGTACAGGGAGTACAGCAGAGGACTCTGTATGTGGGTGTGCAGTTACATTTAAGTGTTTCTGGGGTCCTTGAAATAAAAAATGTTGAGAATCACATTTCACCTCCCTTGACTGCACACAGCGTCTACAGTGGCTTGATGGCGCTCTTATGATTGACTGTATTTATCACTTTTACTTCAAGCGTTGTGAAAAACTATATGGACTCCCAGGATAAATGAGTCAGCACAGGGGTAAGTAAATCTATACCACATAAAGTATTTAATGTGGTATACAGTAGATGTTTCATCAGAATCGCATTCAAGCAAAATTAAGACATTGTTATTGCTCTTTCATCTATTTCATCAACATGAAACACTTAATGCTCAATATGAAAGACTAAAGTACACCGTCACTCACTCACACCCTCCTGGTATACGATAATAGATAAGATATGATAATAAAGGATAATATATTTCATAATAAATTATAACAGATGCTCTTGGGCATGTTATAACAACCTCTTTCACCTATGCTCTCTTTTCCTGTGAATGCAGATCACATGCATTCAACTCTCTCTCTCCTCTCTTTCTCTCTCAAGCAGAGGCCGCTGTAACGCTGCTCACCGCTCAGTGCCAGTAGCAGCTGCTGTTAGGAGCTCAACTGAACCTAAACATCACTGACCACCATTAATATGCATCACTATATCTGAACCTGGTCACTGATCTGTCTCATATGTCATATGTCAGCCATTTGATCAGAGCTTTCATCTCTGAAGGTCGTAGATGAAGTTTCAGTCAAATCATATGCACAACTTTTCAACTTATTTTATATTTTCTAATATTTTAATCTAAAGATAGATGTAGAGATGAAGGCTTTCACTGTGTTGTTGCTCTGTTTTTACACCACATCTGCAGGTAAGAGTTTAACTCAATAACTTATTGTAACAGGTTATTATTACAACAGCTCACATGGCCTTGATATTTTTAGTTTGAGGCCATTTGTTGGGACATTTGTCTGACTGAGATTTTAACTGTGTCTGTGACTGTAGGTATGAATACATACTGTAGGTAGGCTATATTAGTGCGATTTTGAGATATGCTATATGTGTGGCTATATGTGTGTGACATTCTCACACAAATATGACAAACGGTGACAAATCATATTGTTTCTGACATGATCCTCGCATTCCTCGGGTTTTATTATTATTTAGGCTAGGTGTTATATTATTGTTATAATTATTTTACTTCTCTATTAGGTGCAAGTGTAACAGACGTGATCTTGCGTTGTGTTGTAAAGCACCACAGACCAGGATTCTCAGTGAGTTGATTTATTCTGATAAACAGACAAATAAGGCACATCACTGGTCTTCTTTGAACATGTGTTTCCACATAACAAATGCTGCAAATAGAACAGATACAATATAATGAAAATACAATCAAAATGATCAGGCTGTGCCTACACAACTCTGGGTACATTATGTATTAATATCCTGCACAGTTGTGACTGAAAATGAACAAAATAAATGAAATAATCTGCACAGTAGAATGAACACAACCTACCGCTCTCATAGCAGAGATACACCAGGAACTTAGGAAGTAGTTAGGTGACGTCATTCCCTTATTAGTCCATAACGTCGCCTTGCTAAACTAATGGCCTATGTCATTTTTTAAAAGTTTTTCAGGAAAAATAAAAATCTGATCCAAAACAAAACTATATGATATTTCTTAATCATTTCACCCAAAATGTTTATAACACATTATGACTATTTAAATAGAAAGAACACTGTCTGTCAGTTATGTAACATAAGAGATTTAAATAGGATTAAATCTGATTTTTTTAATGGCCTAAATCAGTCAATAATTTGGCATATAAGGCACAAAACCATGTGAGTTAGTTAGTTCCTCAAAAAATGACATAGGCCATTAGTTTAGCAAGGTGACGATATTCACACCATTTTGGAATTTAACATTGCGTTGCTGTGGCAACTGGGGTGGCAACCGATATATTATAACTCTATGGTGGCATCTGGGGTGGCATTTCATTGACTTAATGGCAATATTGCCGCGTGTGAATATGGTCTATTCTCTTAAAGTGACAGAGCACTAGATCACAATACACATTTGATGTCTGGGCAAGTGGAAGCATTATTATTAACCATGTTACACAAGCAATAATACCTTAATAATTTACAAACAAATCATCATAGGCTAAGTAAATAAACTAAACTAAAAACGAATTAAAATCATATTTGCTCTATTTCAGCGATTCATTCCTTGAAGTACATTGCTACTGCCAGCACTGGTTTGAGTGAATTCCCTGAGTTTGTGGTTGTGGGCCTCCTGGATGATGAGCTGATGGCCTACTATGACAGCAACATCAACATCTATGTGAACAAACAGAGCTGGCTGGAGAATCTGAGACAACTAGACTTAGAGGAGAAGTATATCGCGGCAAACGCAATCTTGAGGAGGCCATGAAGCGGTTCAACGAATCAGACGGTAACGCTAACCTAAAGCTTTACTGTATTCATTACTGCTCTCCCTCTACACACACTTCTCTATAGTGTAATGTACTGTACTGTCTATAGACTAGTGTATGTTAATATATTGTACTGTCTATACTAGACTAGTGTATGTTAATATACTGTATTGTCTATAGCAGTGGTTCTCAAAGTGGGGTCCGGGGACCCCCAGGGGTCCTTGAGTAGCATCAAAATCAGTTTAACAACTTTAACCCTATATTGGCTATTTGGAAATAGCCGATCTACAAGCTAACAACGCACAGTGATGTGATGCGTTGTGAGCTTGTAGCTCTGGTATTTTAAAAAAATCTAGAAAGAAATTGAAAGATTTCTCATATTTTTTTACATTTTAACAACACAAATCTTGTACAAGATATTTTCACATGGGGGTCCTTGACATCAAAACATCAAAAATAACCACTGGTCTATTATGTTAATATATTGTACTGTCTAGACCAGTGGTTCTCAACCTGTTACCCATTACTGCATCAAAAGTAAGTAATAAACAAACTACTATAAAAACTGGTCAAACATTGGCCAAATTGTTAAATAATATAAGAGGCAATTTTCTTTTTCAACCCTTCCATTGTGTCAAGTTTAAATAGGTAAATCTCTTTATTGGAACAAGTCTTCATGATATCCTCAGAAACAGCTATTTTAACGCAACAAAATGTGTTACCACCATTTTAGTTCATTCTGATGGTCTCTATAAAAAATAAGTGACATCTGTGGTGTTAAGGGTCAAATATGACCCAGATAAGTGTGGCTCGATTCCCCCCAAATTGTCAATGTTCAATGTTATGTTTGAGAGTGAGAGTAACTTGTCCTCAATTTGCTATTAAGAGTAAAATAAAGCTTGGGTTTATGAAAAATAAATTACTTTTTTACCTTCTACGGTATCCGGGTCCATGTTGACCCTTAACACCACAGATGTAACTATTTTTTATAAAATTATTATTTTTTTAAGTTAAAAAACTAAAACAAGATTTTTTTTTAATTACATTTTTATTTTGAGAAGTGTGTTCTAATATTAATCTATTATAGCTACATAACATCATTATCCATTGTCTTCATTAGAGATATATTGAAAGATGAAACCCTAACCATAACTCAAAATAATATTTTAAAAAGTGTTTACATGGATATGAATGCATAACAACTCAGCTATGAGGTGGGAGAAAAAATAAATGAACACAATGCAATGGTTAAATAGCCGATCTACAAGCTCACAACGCCTCACAATATTTAGCTGTGGAAGTCTGTGGAGTCAAACTAAATGTAATGCCTCAACTCCTATAATTCCAAGTGCTTGTCAGGGCGGGGGGTCCCCAGTTCAAATATTACTTTGGGGGGTCCCGGCCTGAAAAGGTTGAGAACTACTGGTCTAGACTAGTGTATGTTAATATGCTATACTGTTTGCAGACTAGTTTATGTTACTATACTGTAACTATAGAGTAGACTTTGTAGAGTGTGTGTGTGTGTGTGTGTGTGTGTGTGTGTGTGTGTGTGTGTGTGTGTGTGTGTGTGTGTGTGTGTGTGTGTGTGTGTGTGTGTGTGTGTGTGTGTGTGTGCGTGCGTGCGTGCGTGCGTGGGTGTGTGTGTGTGTGTTCGTGAACTGTAGCAGGATGTGGTTTAATTCACTGTCTGTCTGTCTGTCTGTCTGTCTGTCTGTCAGGTGTCCACGTCATGCAGTATATGATTGGTTGTGAGTGGGATGATGAGACTGGAGACATTGATGGTTTTTGGCAGATTGGTCATGATGGGGAAGACTACATCTCATATGACCTGAAGACAGAGTCATGGGTCGCTGCAAAACCACAGGCCTTCATCACTAAACTGAGATTGGAACAAAACACAGCTTGCATGGCACATATGAAGTATGACCTGACCAGTTACTGCATTGAATTGCTGAAGACGTTTGTGACCTATGGGAACAAGACTGTACAGAGAACAGGTACAACATGATGTGATGGAGTTGTACTTTGATAAATATATGAAGATGTAGTAACATTACTATGAGAACAACAGTGAAGAGCTACAACAACATGATATGATGGAGTTGTACTTACTGTAGATACATTTAAGAGAAAATGTCCTTAGTTTTAGTCTTACATTTGTCAATTGTCAGTATATTAAGCTGTGCCAGTTTTAAGCCCTGTTGTGAAAGATTTCCCAAAATCTTCAAAACTAGTGAAAATATCACGTGAGGTTGTAGATCTGCTATTTTCATTTTTTTTTCTTGTTGAATCTCGCCCATGATCACCCCATATTACAATCCAAACTAAAGCTAAAAAAGAAAAAATGAAAAAAAATAATACAAAATGCAAAACTAAAATAACCAATAGGAAGTTGTACAAATATGTTGTAGTATCATTACTATGAGAAGAACAAAGGACAGGTACAACATGATGTGATGGACTTGTACTTAGATAAATAGTAGGCTAACATTACTATGAGAAGGCTCAAAGGTGTTATTGTCATGAAATACAACAGTTCTTACATCAAATCAAAGTCGACAAATCCAGAACACTAACAAAAGATTTCTCTCTCTCTCTCTCTCTCTCTCTCTCTCTCTCTCTCTCTCTCTCTCTCTCTCTCTCTCTCTCTCTCTCTCTCTCTCTCTCTCTCTCTCTCAGAGCTCCCCTCTGTATCTTTTCTCCAGAAGACTCCCTCTTCTCCAGTGAGGTGTCACGCTACAGGTTTCTACCCAGACAGAGTCATCATATTCTGGGCTAAAGATGGAGAGGAGCTCAGTGACAACGTGGACCATGGAGAGCTCCTCCCCAACCATGATGGAACCTTCCAGATCAGTGCTGACCTGAACGTGTCTTCAGTCAAACATGAAGACTGGAAGCATTACAACTGTGTGGTTCAGCTCTATGGGGTCAAAGAGGACATCCAGACCAGACTGGATCCAAACCTGATCAGGACCAACCGGAAGAAACCAGCTGATGATGGTAGAGATAAAACACACATTGTCACAGTTAGACGTTTTCTGTCTTGTCTTGTCTATGTCGTATTTATATGTGTTATGTTATGTTCTAGTTTTCATAGTTCTATGTTCTTGTCTTCCCCAGCTGTATCTAATTTGTAATCAGCTCTCATGTGTATTTGAGTTCTGTTCCCTAGTCAGTCCTTGTGAGGTAATTGTTTAGTGTTTGTGATGTATTATCTGTTAACCTGTATTAAAACTCCCAATCATGGGTACCGCTACCTGCCAGGCTGTCCTGTATTTGGGTTCTCACCACACCTGCATGTGACACATGTACTTGTTCTTCATGCATTTTGTTTCATTTTGATTTATTATATCTGTTGTTCTCCTAATGGGGCTTTGTGGGACATTCAGCTTCTGTTATCCAGTTAGGTTGTGATTTCATGACATTTTGTGACTCTTCATGGTGAACGTATAAACATTTAATTATGAACACTATTTACACATGAGAAATGTTTTTTCTTCTTGGATTCAGTTCATGAAATGAGTCAGAGGTGATGTTAAGGTGTGAATTGTTGTTTTTCTGTCTTGATGCAGGAGGATCTTCTAGTGTCATCATCATTGCTGTTGTAGTTGTGGGTCTGATTGTTCTCATTGGTGTTGTTGTTGGACTGCTGCTGAGGAAAAGGTCCAAACCTGGTAAGTTCGCATGACGACACATCAATACTGCTCTGTATGAACAGCACAGCTTCTATAGGATGTAGAGACCACACAGCTATTATACTTGAATTATAATAATAACAATAACAACAACAACTACAATAGCATACACTGATATTTCCCTTGTATTATTTTATAGTGTTACCTCTAACTCACTCCTAATATCCTTTATCTTTCCTCTGTTTTCAGGATTTACTCAGACTAACAGTAAGTGAACACAGAATATAAGGTTGTTCATACTGAACATGAGTCAGACTCTTCTATTGTTCATACATGTACTGTATTTGTTATTTGCTGTTGTCTCAGTTTAATGTAAAAATGTGTCTTCGCAGCTGATGAAGACTCTGGTGATGCTAGTGGCATAGCTCTGAAGACATGAAGCTCTGTTCAGCCTCACACAACATGTAAGTATCAAAGTGTATGTTATTGATGTGTCAGAGTGTCGTATTGTGTTATTTCTTTGTAAACCTCAGAATAACTTAGTCTGGGCTTTATTGCAGAGTTACAGAGAGTGACAGTTTGAGCCCATGCTCTTCTTCAGACTGAAGAAGAGCATGCAGACTTGAACCGTCACTCTCTGTAACTCTGCAATAAAATTTTGACAAAGCGAGCTATTGTTTGAGGCTCTACTTTGTGCGCTACTACCCTTTGATCCTGACTCCATGTATGACAAGATTTCAGTTCGGTCAGATCGCCATTGATTAGTTCCGTCCCGTCCCCCCCGTCCCCCCCCGTGTGTGTGTGTGTGTGTGTGTGTGTGTGGGGGGTTTCCTATGTTTCCTTCCTCCATGCGTCAGGAGCAGGGCTTTGGAGAGACAGTGAACAACAACTCATCAGCCAACCCCACCCAAATGCAGTGAAACTCAGTCTGTCCAATGCATCCCTGTGGCCTGTTTTCTACTTACTAGAGTCTCGCCGCGCACGGGGCCCAGCGTGGGCGCGTGTATATTGGGGTACCCAAATCGTCGGATTAAAATGTGCAAAAGTAAAAAAAAAAAAAAAATTAGAAGAAATTATATTTTTTATGTTGCTGGGGGTCCGCGGACCCCCTGTGGAGTGTCGGGACGCGCGGGGACCCCCGTGGAAGATGACGGACCCCTTCGGTGGTGTTTTTTTTTTCATGAAGGTGGTTGCTTGTTTCTGGCGCTTGTTTTTAGAAAACCTGGCATGCCAACCTGGCATCCCAATGGCGACGGCGTGTTGTTTTGCCTCGGTAAACGATACGAAGCTGTTTCCCCTTCCGTTTTGTCCGAAATGTGGTGAGTAGAATTAATTATCACCGGAAGACGGAAGCGTTTCAAAAAGCGTTTTTTTAATTGTTTTATACTATCCGTGGATCGTTTCTCTTAGCCAGTGGAGCTTTAGTTACCGTGAGCTGTGTTTTCTTTTTCTGTTGTTTTTCGATCTTCAAATCCTACAATCTCTTAAAAACAGCGTGAGATTCCTTTTTGTTATTAGCGCGATAGTTCCTGGCCAAACAGGAAACCGGTGCGGTAGTTCCTGGCCAAACAGGAAATCGGTGCGTTTCCGTTTTCCGGCCGGATGACGTCATTTTCGCGGGAAAGGCTCACCGAGCCACCTTTTCAATAGAAATTATAATAGAAAAGGCTTTCGGGGCTGAAATTCACGGAGTGGGTGTTGTGAAACATTTGCCACTCACAAAAGATATACAATTTAACTTTAGTTTTGTTTAAAAAGTTACCAAGTATTACTATAATTGGATAGCTGCGTTTTAAAAATGTTGCGCTACATTAGAACTTAGAATTCTGTTTCCATGAGAAACACTGTGATACCAGTTGGTCATTTATTGAATACATAATCATTGTGTTTTGGGGAGACTTTTAATTATTCTCTGTCTAGATCAGGGGTCTTCAACATTTTCAGGCCAGGGACCCCCTAGCTGAGAGAGAGATGAAGCAGGGACCCCCTCTATATAATAATAATAAAAAAAAAGAGGTCTGCTTTTTTCCTCTACAGATACCTCTTTGCCAAAAATAGTTCTCCTCAGAAAAGAGATGCTAGGGTTCAAGTGGTTAATGTAAAAAAAAAAATCCTATCACACAAAGATTTGGCGGACCCCCTGTAGTAACTCTGAGGACCCTCTAGGGGTCCCGGACCCCCTGTTGAGGACCCCTGCTCTAGATTATTGTGTAGCTTGACTCTGTTGTTCTCAAGCAAAGTCCATCTTTTTTGTTTGAAGGAGTTGGAGAAGTTGTTTTCATGAATATCATCTGTGTTGATTTCATGAGCTAATGTATGCTTTAAAAACCATTACTGCGTCATTATTACTAGCTACATTTGTGTAATAGTCAGTTTTTTAAGACCCATTAAGTTTTTATTCATGATATATTTCTATGTAGTTGTGTACTTACAGTAATTTATATGAATGAGCTCATTCTCATTTAGGGATGGGTATTGGCAACAATCTCAGGATACGATACGTATCACGATACTTGGGTCACGATACGATTATATTGCGATACGTATCACGATACTTGGGTCGTATCACGATATTGCGATATATTGCGATATATTGCGATATATTGCGATATATTGCGATATATACATATATCACAACTACATATTGTTTATATATACACTACATATTGGGTAGCTGCAGATCTGTGATAGGTTCTTTGAATGTTTTTTCATAAAACCTGTATCTGAAAAAGCAATATCGCGATATCGATAATATTGCCCATCCCTATTCTCATTACAATAAACAGCAATGTGATCCCTATGACCAAATATAGATCAAGTATTGATTTATTGCTTTTAATGATCATTCATAGCATGCAGCTGATGACACTGAGAACAACAGAAGAACCATATTACTTTAAAGATCCTCTCCAGGCATGTTTTGAAGTTATAATAAAAACATTTTTTTCCATGTAGTTTCCCATGTAGTAAGAAAAAGAAGAAAAAAAAAAAAGGTTTTAAGTTGAAGGTCTGTAAGCACATCTCTGTCATTGAGAAATTCTGGACCTGTTAATAAGCCTTGTCCACTGAGGATGCATGAAGAGATGCAAACGATTCAAATAAGGAAATAGTGTATTACCCAGACATTGAATTTCTCTAAAAACATGTTTTTAGAAAAATGAGATGTTACAAAAGATGTGCTTTCCCTCTGAAGCATCGCATGAAGTGACGCCCAGCGCCATTTCTGATAACGGCGGGACAGCTGGACCTGCTGCCAGCGTCTGTTAGCCTGGTAAGCCATCCCGGTCGTGGTGGTTTACCAGGCTAAGCGTCTGTCGCTACGGGATATGCCTCGCTACAGTTTCACATCAGCTCTATCCCCAAATCCATCCCTCACCCCGCATATCAGGTCACGTGACACCAACACGCTAACAGGTCCATGTGAAACTTAAGTAAAAGGATCAATACTACTACTTAAAAATGTACTTGAGTAAAAGTACAAAAGTATTGGCATCAAAATGTACTTAAAGTACCAAAAGTAAAAGTACTCATTATGCAGAATGTCCCATTTCAAGTTTTCAAATGTCTAAAAATCTTTTGAAAATAGCCAATCTACAAGCTCACAATGTGTTGCGAGAGCTTGCAGATCAGCTATTTTCAAATGGCCGAAATGTATGGCTGAAGTGGTTAATGCATGTTTTGCAATAATAATCAAAATCTACAAAGTAACTAGTAACTACATTTTTCAAATAAAAGTAAAAGTGCAATATTTGGATCCGAGATGTAGTGGAGTAGAAGTAAAAGTATTGGATATTGGAAATACTCAAGTAAAGTACAAATACCTCATAATTGTACTTAAGTACTTAAGTAAATGTACTCAGTTACTTTCAACCACTGGACAGAAATATGTGTAAAAGTGCTCAGTGTATCACTGCTCTATGCTACAGCAGGGGAAATTATGTCTATTAAGACAATAGACAATATTTCAGATATGTTGATTCTAACCAAATTACTGTATTTGAGGTATTTAATTATGTCTAGACCCACTGTTTAGTGTTCATGATTGGCCATACTGTGTGTTCATATTATGCTGCCAACTAATATGTACAGACATAGTTTAGGCTTTGGACTGATGGAGACAAATCTTAGAAAAAAATCAAAAGAGGAGTGCAGTGTTCTTAAAGTCGTTTGATTGATTGATGTACTTTATTTAGTAAGACATGAGAACAGTACATGACAGTACATAACAGTACATGGAAGTACAAATTCACAATACAAGGTCTACTAAACTGGATAGCTCATTAAGCACTTAGCTTGTTTAAGATGAGATCCCCATGCACACAAATCATGATGACATATAAGAGACATACAGATATACACACTACTATACAGAATGTCATACAATCAGTTTTTAGGTTACTGGTATGAAGAGTGAAAAATATGTACAAAAGAAGAAAGAGAGATGTGGGGTAGGGGGTAGGTTAGGTTAGGACATGGGGTAGGTTAGGACTTGGACAGGGGCCATTTTTGAATTGCAGCCTCCTGAAGGTGTATCTTTAGGGCAGTTTTGAAAGTGAGTAGGGTTTTACACTCCTTTACTCCTTTTGGTAGGGCATTCCACATTTTTGATAAATAGCATGAGAACAAGTTACTTCCCTTTGTTGAGCCAAATCTGGGTTGAACATGATTTGTGGAGCTGCCTCTGGTGTTATGATCATGGACTTGATTAACATTTTGGCTTATAGTATAGTAGTATATAGTAGTATTTTGACTAATACAGGGGGATCCCAATGTTGTGGTGTATCTTGAAGACCAGGCCATAGCAAGTTGCTGTACTCTGTCCTCAACCCTAAGCCATCCAATCCTAGCAAAATGAGCAGGGGTTAGATGGGTTTTGTGATTGAGGCCAAGAAGTAGCCTTACAAGTTTGTTTTGGGATGTTTGGAGCCTTGTTTTTAAGGCCTTGGAGGTGTTGTGATACCATGAAGTGCATGCATAATCATAATGACCTTGTATGAGGGCCCCTGCAAGAATCTTCAGAGTATTCTTACTGACTAGACGACCAATCCTCCACAAATATCGTGTTATTTTGTGGACCTTTTTGATCGCTCTTTCAGCGTTTTTGTTACCGGAGAGGTTTGCCTCCAAGATGGAACCCAGGTAGGTAATTTGCTCCTTTCTTGTGATAACATTTTCACCCACTTTGATCGTGAAACTCTCGGCCTTGCTAAGGTTAGGACTGGACCCAAAGAGGATGGATTTGGTTTTACCCAGGTGTAATGAAAGTTTGTTGTCGGAGAGCCAGATTTCTCAACCTGCAGCCTGTCCGAGACCAGCAGAGCCGAGTCATCTGCGAACAAGAACAGTTTGCAGTCGCAAGCTGAAGACATATCATTCACATATATCAGGAACAGTAGAGGTCCTAGTATACTTCCTTGAGGAACACCACAAGTCACTGGGAGGGGAGGGGACTGGGTGTTGTTTACTTCCACCACTTGCTCCCTCCCTTCCAGGTAGGATCTCATCCAGTTCACCGACGTGTCATCAAGGACTAACTATCTTCTGCACCCTACACAATTTAATCAGTGATAGGCCTGCTCTCTCGTCCACCCTTAAGCCACTTGACGTGTCAAAGGCCTTCTGGAGGTCCAGCATGACCATGCCGCAATATTTGCCCTTGTCGACATCTTGTTTGATAGAGTCGTTCAAATTGAGTGGTTTGTTCTGAAACCAGATTGGAATTTGTAAATTAGATTGTTCTCGGCAAGGTACTTATCGACCTGTTCATAGACAATTTTTTCCATGACTTTCGAGATGGAGCTAAGAATAGAAATAGGGTCTAATTGGTTTCCTTTTTTGTACAGAGGGGTCACCCTTGCTTTTTTGAAGTCGTTAGGGACCCGTCCCTGTATGATGGAGAGGTTTATTATGTGAGTAATGATTGGGGCAATGGAGGCGGCTGAGTCTTTTAGATAGATGCAGTTGTTAGATAGATGCAGTGTAGGAGCTCTTTGGTTAGAAAAGGGGGAGCCTTCAAAGTCAAATAAGTTGAAAAATGTATTTAAACTGCCAAAAAAGTTTTAAAAGCTTTAATATAAAGGCTAGTTCATCTTTGAGCATCTTTGAACCTTCTTCAGGGCATGTAGAAAGGATATGTTCTTGATGATTGGGGATACTTCGATGAATTGAATACACAGGACCCCAATGGAAACAAGCCATGGTACTCTCTTGGGTTTAATCCTTTAGAATCCTTTTCTATAGAACTGCACTTTTTTTGTGCAAACTGTTAATAAAGTATTCAATCAATCAATCAATCAAAAAATTGTGTGTTCATATTATTTTGCCAATTAGTGTAATATATACCGTATGAGGCTTTGGACTGATTGAGTCCAGCAGTGGTTGTAAACTTTTTATGTCAAGGACCCCCAAATTAATATACTGTATATATGGCCGCAGTCACCCATCTGAAAGGTTTTGTGCCAGGGACCACCATAAGATGTTAAAGATGGTTCTTTATCAAGCCGCTGCAACACAGGTTATTCATCCTTTTCTTTTATGTTCTGTTGATCTGTATGTACTGTACAAACAATAATTCATCATTTATTTATTTAAATGGAGTATGTTATAATATTCATGAGATGCTGAATTATATGTTCCTTAAATATAAAGAAATGATATGGCCCAAATGACATGGCCCTTTATAGGGCCCAGAGGAACCTATAAAGGGTCAGACTGGCTAAACCCACTAATTTGGGATTTAGGACTGCGCAAGGGGCGTTATCCTCATATAATTGGTCCTCACTAATGCTCATTATAAGAAGGCAACATGTCTATCTACTCCCTCTGTCTTATTGGTGGGCCGTTCAGAAACCTGCATAACAGTGACATCATCGATGGGGATTCCAAGCTAATAGGAACTACAGCATTTCTCTTCCTCGAAAGTTAGCACACTGAAATAGAGGCCACTGTGCTTGATTCAATTATTATTTTGTTTGGATTCTTGTTTGAAATGACCACCGATGATGTCATTAAGGTTTCTGAACTGTCCACAGCCCACCAATGAGACACAAAGTGAGCAGACAGAAATTGTGCAATCTTATAAATTATATTGCACATTAGTGTGGACCAATTATATAAGATATGGTTGAAAATGGGTGAAGCGCTCTTTTAAATTTTAGACTGATATTTGGTAGGTGAACCAACAGCACACTTTGCTGTACCACAGTCTAGTCTCTGCTCTTCTAGTAAACAGCAATTCACTCCCTCCTCAAACCTCCAAGTTGACAAGATGATGCGCACCCTCTGTGGTTTGATGGTGAACTGCGCCATCTCCTGGCCAAATAAAGCAACTGCAGTGCCATACAACGATTTCATCTAGTAACATTAGGCTATGTATGCAATAAATAAGCATATACAAACTGCTTCACATGAACAATGTTGGTGTAATTAAGAGATTCGATAGGGGATATGGTTTTATATACACAAATGTACAATTAAAAGAGTCGGAAAGCGTTCATACATTGAATTACAACCCGGTATCCCTCCCAGTATGATGACATTTTGTTCTTGTTTTTCCCATGCATGTTTTGAACTTACAAGGTACCAAGTAGGTGGAGCACCCTCTGGTGGCGTGATTGTGAACATAACTGACCTTGGTGAAATAATTGCAGAGAACTAGGAACAGTTGCTAAGTATCTTCTGCATCCTACACAATCCTACACAATCTAATCAGTGATAGGCCTGCTCTCTCTTCCACCCTTAAGCCGCTTGAGCTGATCAAAGTGAGCCAGGAGGAGGTGAGTCCTTGGATAGAGATGTAAAATCAACCTGACTAATTTATTTTGTGCGGTTTGGAAATCATTTTTAGGGTCTTTGTGGTGCCAGTGTAACAGGACTTACAGGCGTAGTCAAAATGTCATTGAGTAGTTGACCGGAGTCCCCCAGGGCTCTATACAAGGGGACCCTCCTGTGTCCACTCAACACTATACATTATCTTTAATAACAGATCGACAAGGTCACAGCGCTTCGCATTGTGACACATTGTGAGCTTGTATCTGCTATTTTTGCCAAATGTTCGTCCCAGAATAGTGGTTATTGGCATACTTTTTTGGTTCTCTTTTTTTGGTTCTCTTTCACCTGTGATAGACTTTACGGACCTTAAAGTTGAAAATAACCATCAAACTTCTAAACGATTGCCTTTGGTCCTTTGGAACCGCAACTCAGAAAATATCTAAATATGTATGGAAGTCAGATAAAACCTTATGAAATGAATTCTGTATTAAAGGGATATTTCACTTTCAAACATATTTGGGGTCATTTTAACGTCTACTCTGGCTTTTGTGAGCACCCCAGACAGGTTTTAAGTTGTTTTATTCAGTATTTAGATATTTTATATTCATTTCAACAGACACGCCCCCTTCCCATACAAACCCATTGTAACTTAAAACTCCATTGTAACCATGTTAGATTCATTGAAAACACCGTCCTTGGTTCTGGTGACTGATATTGTCCTTCTAATGCGTGAGGAGATTCTTTATATTTTTACTCAGCAGGATAGAGTGTCTCAGGGGGACACACAAGCAGGACCAAGAAGGTCATGAAACGTTTGCAAACGAAAATGCGGGGACCAAAGGAGGATGTGAGTACTAGACCCTGTTTTCCCCTTCTTCTTCAACACACATCACCACCACCACAAACTTTATGTGGAAACATGTATTAGTACAATCCTTGTGGATGTGCCAATAAATTGCACTTAATGTGTTGACCTTTTTTATTGCTGATCTCTTGGTCCAGCACTTCAAATTTGTCGCTCTACTGAATGCACCTTACTAATTAAGGAATCTATTAAACAAACTTTAACATCTAGGCTACCACCTACAACTATTGTCAGGTGGTACTGTTATGTCTCACTGGGTCACCAGTGATCTGTTATGTTGCGATCCATTGTGCTGCACTCATGGCGTCTTGCTATTACTATTAACCGACATAATAGGTTCTAGTATCGAAAGTGAATATGGATATGGATATGAAGGATTATAAATAGCTGTCACAAGTCATCGCATCATTTGTGTGAAAGAATCAAATCAAATCAAACTTTACAGCACACTTACCCTAGTCAAAACATCCTATATGATTTTCCAAATTTCCAATAGAATCCTATAGGATTATGACATTCCAATAAGAATCCTATAGGAGTTTCCAATGTTCCAATAGAATTCCTATAGGAGTCATTATCTAGCTACATGACTGATATCTTTCTCTTACACCCTCTCTCTCTCTCTCTCTCTCTCTCTCTCTCTCTCTCTCTCGCTCTCGCTCTCGCTCTCTCAGATCAAGACATTAAGGGGATCAGCAAGAAGGCAGTTTCATCAATTGTGTTATATCATTGCATCAGTTAATAAACCAAATTAAGACAATTGATATAAACAATTGGAATCCTTTAGGATTTTAAAAACGACAGTCGACCAAAGTGCTGCAGAGGTCAAAAAACAATACAACAAAACAATATACAATCAAACAGTATGTGATCAAATTCAAATTAAGCTTGGCTGTGATTAAAAGCCATGAAAAAGTGCTAGTCTGCAAGTATTAAAAGCCTCGATGGACTGGGTGGATCCAATGTGAAGGGGAGGGTCATTTTAGTTCCAATCGGAACCTCTCAGTGGAGAGGGCATTCCAGAGCCTGGGGTTAGCCACAGCAAAAGTCCCTGGTTTTCAGTCGAGCGGTTGGCTGAGTCAAGAAAAGCTATGGCTGCAAAAAACTCTAAGGTTAGGTTGCTATTCTATGATTTGCTGTTGCATTTTACTTACTTATTCTAGCCTACTTATATGTACCTAGCCTCCCTTTCAGTCTTTCTCTTTTGTAACTTATTTAATGCATATATACTGTAGCCTATATTTATTTTGTTGCAATAGAACAGTTTTTCATTTTTATTCATTCTATATAGCCAAACCGCGGGGACCTGATTGAATTCCAACGTGGAAGTTCGATTGGTCCGTTCGAAGTCGATCTGTACTGCCACTGGGCATTGTACGTCGGGGATGGAGAAGTTGTCCATTTGGCACGCAATGCAAACAATCGTGAGTCATTTACAAGCCTGAAATCTGTAGGCATATGGAAGTTTTCTTCAACTCCAGTACAAATTAAATCCAATTCTGGACAAAATAACATTAATTTGAGATGTTGATTTGTTCTGCAGGACTAGGGTTTGGCTAATTCCATAATATTAACAGGAAATCTTTTTATCCCCCCCCACCCCTCATCAGTAACAACCTGGACAGTAAAGAAAGAGAAGCTGGACAAGGTTGCCAAAGGCAGCGAATGGAAAGTCAACAACAAGCTGGACAAAGAAGATCCTCCACGATCACCGGATGAGATAGTATCAGAGGCTAATGAGTGGGTGGGCATGACTGTCCCCTACAATCTTCTGTTCAACAATTGTGAGCACTTTGTCACTTCATTGCGCAACAATGTGCCTGTATCTGAGCAGGTAAGTGGAGGTTCAGTTAATTAAAAACATGTTTTCAGTGAACTCTGGTGAATTAGGGCCAGCTAGTCTGCCATCATTTGTACATTTTATAAACTGATATTAATTTAATATTATGGCTCATTTAATTTGTCTAGTTCATAAGGTAGTCTAATGTTATGCACTTGCCACATCAATATATTTGATCGGTTAATACATAAATGTATCAAAAGAAAGAAAAAATACAGCCTTACAATATAGCATGTAGTCACATTCTGGGGAGAGGATTCAGTGAAAATATCAACAAGTTCACAACATGTCCAGTGCATTGTGAGCAATAAAATAAAGGTTATACAACCAAAATTAATACTTTTTTTTTTACCTGGATTTTCACATTGGTACTCATTATGTCTGTGGTCAGGTCATAAAGATGTAACTGTCAGCTTTATCAGAATCCATTGCAATTGGCTACGATTGGCCCGTTTTTATGGCACAAATCATGGCAGTGTTCAATTGCTGTGAAACGTTGCACCCACACTCCCAGTAGGCCAAGGAAGAACCTCCACCCCAATCGTTCTCAAAGGAATGTTCGTGGGAATGTTATAGACCCCTTAACAGACGACGTCATACTGGCTGCGTGCAGCCAGTATGCGCGCAACGAAACCCATTATATCAGGTCTCGTTAGGACGCGTCTCACTAGCCAACACACACAAGAGGGGGTTGGGGTGTGCTGAAACCAGCGCACCCCGAAACAGGTTGGGAATTGATTGCGTGAAACAATCACCTGTGCGTCCAGGCTCAATGTTAGTAAACAAATAATTGGTCTATGTACTGTATGGTGTACAGTTAATCTAGAGATCATTCATCTGATGCACTTGTGACGTGGTAGTGACCAGCAGTGGTAAGGTCTCTGTCACTGACTGTTGCCTATACAGTCTACATAGTGACGGATCGTCCATTATGTGCAATGACCGACTTCAAAGGGAATCCAACCAATATGCCCATATATGGGCATTCCAATATATGGGCATATACTGATGACATCAGGGATCTCCATATATGGGAATAAAAGGGACAATGACTGACCGGTACAACAGGTACTCTGACAAAGCTCCCGAAAGTATGACCGCGTAGCGGCCCGAACTCTAGATGTGAGGGCCGCGTAGCAGCCCAAACCTCTAGTATATTAAAATACATACATATTTATTCATGTTTGTATTTGACTGTATAATTATAAAGGTATCTGAACAAAATTATGACTGTATAAAGGAAAAATAAGCTCAGATAAGGCTTCAGTCTACACCAGTTTGGAGTTATGATAGCCTACAAATGATTAATTATGATTATTACTTATTAATTATAACTTTGTTTATTTTATTTTACGTGTATTTTGAGTTCAACTCAAAAGCCATTGATAATAAGTCTCTCACTCTATTTTTCCTTGTGTTATCTCCTTGTAGACACGTAATGGAATACTTGCTTTAGGCGTAATGACTGTGACTGCAGCCATGATCGGTGTCGGTGTCGGTAGGCATATCCATGAAAAGAAGAAGAGGGACGTGAGAGTGCGCGTCTCCGTAGGTCCCAATGACTATAATGCATAATAGCCTATAGTACTGTATATGAATCAAAAAACGTGCGTGGAGAAGCAGCATTCAGTTTTTATGCACCACATATCTGGAACAAAATCCCCGAAAACTGCAGGTCTGATGCTCTCAGTTCTTTAAAATCACAGTTAAAAAACCTTTCTGTTTGCCGCTGCCTTTCATTGAGTTTTTTGTAAAAATGATTCACATGCACTGTCATTTCTCTCTTATTTTTGGGCGGTGCAACCGCCCTTATATGTGAGGTTTGGACATCGACCCAATTGCACCCCCCCAACCCTGCGCTGTGATTGGCCACCATTGTACCCCCCTAACCCTGCACCGTGATTGGCCACCATGACTCTATTCAGGACTGTGATTGGCTAGAAACACATGACACATGTGCATAGCCCTATAAATAGGACTATGCACTTTTATGTTTTTTTAAAGTGAATCACTTCCATCACTGTGATGACCACTGTGACCACACCGCCCACTTCACACTGGGTGTGATTTTTCTGTTTTATTTGAGTTTTTTGCTCTGTGTCCTGAAGGTATTATGTAGGAGATATGTTATATAACGAAACAATTGCACGAAGATATAATATATGTACTTCAAATATGAAATGTAATATGAACAACTTGCAATTTAAGTATAAAAAAAGGAGATATGTTTTTCTATTAGATGTGTTTGTGTGAATTCAAATGTCCTTTTATAATGTGTTTCCTCTGCTTAATGTTTTGTGTATAGGCTAAAGCACATTGAATTGCCTTGTTGTTGAAATGTGCTGTATAAACTTGCTTTGCCTATGTGTGATTTCAAAATCTATGGAAGTGGTGTAACGACTGTCGATCATTGTCACAAAAACAGATTACAAATGTAATCATACTTTCCACTGTCACTTTCTGTGGATGTGTTCTGAGCCTGGAGTTATCTTTACAAAATGTCACACATTTGAATAGTGGTAATTGTAATTAAACTTGATATACAAAAACATGAACGATGAGGCTCACACAGTCTCAGTAGGTAATGTAATGTAAGCATTAATACATCAATTAAACAATTATTAATGAGGGCAGACTGAATACATTAATTGGTAACTTGTGGTTTTCAAATTATACCACGGTTAGTACCAGTGGTGGAAAAAGTACTCACATGTTTTACATAAGTAAAAGTATCAATACTGCAATGTAGAAGTACTCTGTTAGAAGTAAAAGTTTGGAATTCAAAATTTACTTGAGTAAAAGTACAAAAGTATTGTTATCAAAAATGTTTGAAAATAGCAGATCTACAAGCTCACAACGCGTCGCATCGCCTAGGTATAAAATAAAGTAACTGGTAACTAAAGTTGTCAAAGAATTGTAGTGGAGTAAAAGTACAATATTTGCCTCAGATATGTGGAGTGGAAGTAAAAGTATAGACAATTGGAAATACTCCAGTAAAGTAAAAGTATCTCACAATTGTACTTAAGTACAGTACTTGAGTAAATGTACTTAGTTACTTTACACCACTGGTTAGTACACAATACTCATACAATATAAGTATGCCCTTTGAAAGGAAACACATTTGTAATATATTATAGTACAGTATATCATTTTTTTCCTGCTAGTTCATTAGTCTATTTGTCAAATATCACTCACTTGTTGATAGGCATGTGATACACAATCACAGGCATGTTTATGGGCAGTTATGTGTCGTTCTTCAAAGAAAGTTTTAGATCTAAACGTGCAAACAAAGTTCCTGACCAACACAACAAATCTGTATGTTCTTATTATATCAGCAGCCTATACATAAAATTGGTTTTCATGGGGGGAAAAAAGCAAATGACTACTGTTGTGCCTTTCCTTGTGGCAATAGAAATGGATCAGTAATATTTTTTATCGTGCTCCTATTTCAGTGTGGATTTTACTTTGGAGTATTTTAACTGCACATTACTGCAAAAGTACTTCATGAAAATCTCCCTAATAAAAAGTACCATATAATTAATATAGTAGTTCAGAGTAGGTCACATGGACAACCAGGACCATGTGTCCTGGTTGTCACATGGTCTAATTCCTATGAGCCACTATAAATAGAGTCACTAACTATAAAGAGAAAACATCACATGGATGCAACTGGGACGTATCATCAGTGTTGTAGCCTGGGGTCACAGGGTGCATTACTTCTGCATTAAAGGGATATTTCACTTTCAAACATTGTGTATGTATTTTTTATGTATTTGTATGTATTTTTTGTTTTTTTGGATGTGCAATGTTTCAATGTGGT
The DNA here is from genome assembly GCF_963454915.1 of Gymnoscopelus microlampas. Lineage (NCBI taxonomy): Eukaryota > Metazoa > Chordata > Actinopteri > Myctophiformes > Myctophidae > Gymnoscopelus > Gymnoscopelus microlampas. The sequence continues at coordinate 21,554,780 of NC_139961.1, read as the reverse complement.
GGTGCATCCTTACAAACATGAAACCAGTATGATTGTAAGTAGTAAAGCCACATGGACAATAAAAACAGTAATTACATGTATCACATGTAACAGTAGGTTGCAACAGTGCATAGATATATATACGTAAATACACTGGCTGCTTTTACTCATCGGAGCGATGTGTCAACGCGGTCGCCATGGAAAGCATGTACATAACCTGTATATCTATAGGAAGCAGGTCTCTCCAAAATTGAGAAACAAGCCTTTTGCACACAGAGAGGACCAAACTAGGGCCAAAAATGGAATAGGAAAAAAATGGGAAAATATTCAACGTTTCGGTCCTGAGACCTTCATCAGATAATCTTAGTGTTAACCCTAACCCTGTAAGAGTACCTACTAGGTTAACCTTTTAAGACTGAAATCCCAACAAAGAATCTGGGTTGTGTAACGATTACTGCCCACTGGGAGGTGAGATTAGTGTCTCTACACTGTCTGTCCACTGTCCAGCTACCATGAAACCAATGTACAAGAATAAAGTTAAATCATAGATGAGAAAGAAGTAGAGAAAAAGTAACATTATGACGTGTAAATAACACACCACCCCCCTTATCCCTTCAGGGGGTTCTGGTTATAATGGAAATGTAAACAATAAATAAATAAATCACAGAACTTCATGAGTTCTGGAAAGTTCCATTCGCAGTCAAAAAGAGCCATACAGTAAGTTGCTAACACAGCCAGAAACATGTGCAGTGTAGACAGTCAGCTGGGGGCAGCTAGATGATTAGGACATTATTTTGGGGCCCCCAAAGAGACTTTGATCTGGGCCCCCAAAAACCGTGTTCCTTTCATATTAGGTCCTAGTTGTTCATTTGTTGTTAGGAATAATTTCCCCTCGGGTCAAATAACTGAGGTAGTAAGTGACTTTTAGGTCGTTCAATGGATAGTATCAATGGTTAATGGATCTAACTAGTGCAAATTTTGCATTGCACAATTGCATTGTTCAATTCTTCACAATAGACAGCAGAGGGCGCCCTCAAAGCACTATTAACAGCAAGGCCTGCTGTGGTCTGTCTGCAAACCCCATAATTACAGTTTGAAGGTTGGGAATGATTACTGGAGTACCTTCATCATCTGTTTACCTCATAAAGCTTGGCTTTAAGACGGCAGTTTACGGTTACACTTCTACATATATCCCTGGACAAGAGCATCAAGTAAATGCCTAAAATGTAGGCTAATGGACTTTTATGTGGTAATAGTATTATTTATGAGGTTCCAAAAGCCCATTTAGTATTTTGTGTCCCCGATTTGTTGGTTTGGCTTGCCTCAATAGCCTACTACACACAATACTCTCATCCAAAGACTTTTGAGTGCCTGTCAAGGGCACCTCAATACTGTCACTTTCACACTTAGAGGATATCGAACCTGTGAACTTCCAATGTTAGGATGATGTCTCTAAATTAGGACATCATTCAACCAACAGGATTTACGTTATCTTTCCCTACATATACTGCATAGCTATGATCCCAACATTTTGCATCATGGATGGATGGTACAAGTACAATGAATATATAATGGGCAACCAAAATAAATACGAAGAGGTTTGTCACATGGTCATGTCAAATTTATGTATGCTATTAGAGGTGCGTGTGTGTGTGTGTGTGTGTGTGTGTGTGTGTGTGTGTGTGTGTGTGTGTGTGTGTGTGTGTGTGTGTGTGTGTGTGTGTGTGTGTGTGCGTGCGTGCGTGTGTGTGTGTGTGTGTGTGTTTCAATGTAAATGATTTGCGTTTTTTGCATCCAATTTAATAATTCGATTTATTGTGTAATTTCCAGTTCTACAGGTGTATTTCTGATCAGTGTATTTCTGATCCAAAGCATCTCTGAAACCTGATATGATCTCACACCTCTGGAATTGCATTCTGTGTGCATGAAGGGACATTATCAAAGGGTGCATCAGAAGACGTTCTTTCTTTCTCCAAAATGAATAAAGTACAATGTTGAATCTTTTACCTTAGTGGCCCTAAAGGACTACTGTGGAAATACTGTCAAGCTTTTGACATATGTACAAATAGTCATGTGTATACATTTATGTTAATAAAAACATCAATCGAAAAGGTTCTCAACCCCAGCACTTGTGTCAATGTATAGATACTTCTGGTCAAATATTACTGTAGTGCATATGCTTTTCAAAGTACTTAAGTATTCAATTGTGCGAATTACAAAGCACATTTTCTTTTAATATCAATGCATTGCTGTATTGAAATATACTGAAAAATGGAAAAGTGAAAATAGCAGATCAACAAGCACAAGTGTTGCGATGCAATGTGTTGTGAGCTTGTAGATCAATTATTTTTGTATGTTTGGGTCCTGGGGGACCCTTTTTAGAAATAGTAGTGGGGTCAAAAGCACAATATTTGTCTATGCCATGTAGTGAAGTGAAAGTCATAACCTACCAAAAAACAACAAATACTCAAGTGAAGTACAGATATGTGATCAAGTACAGTAAGTAGTAAATGTACTTCGTTACTGTCCCACCACTGCTGTTAATGTTTGTGAAAAGGCCCTTCGGAGCTGCATTGCTGTGACAAGGGGATCGTCGGTCGTCTAATTACAGCAGTGATTAACACCTTGCCAAGCATCTCTTCACGGGCTGCTAGGGCCACAGTGTTTAGTTTACAAGCTATAACACCGTATAAATCTTTAAACAGATCGTTTGGATCACTGACTCCTAATGGAGCATTTCATTTGTAGATCAAGGAGGGGCGGAAGGGTGGAGTGGCGGAGGGGGGGCGGCGGGATACCGGTGTTGGAGGAGTCGCTCCGCCGAGCCCGGCGGCCCCCTCACACGTTCCTCTCTACCTTGAAAGGGGGCTCGTTAGCGGGCTCACATCTCTCGGTGGTGGCCACCAGTACACGCCACACCGAGAACCCGCACCGCCGCATTAGTATGCGCGCCCTGTTGAAAATTAATTTCATTAAAGAGGACCCCACCATTCGGCCCCCGCGCCCCGCTACCGGGCTCCTCCTGTTTTTAAAAGGCCCTCATAGTGTATGATTAGCGTGCATTTCCCCAACCTGGCTGCGAGTGGCGGCTGGGTCGGGAGGTCGCGCAAATGAAAGAGAACGACTTCATTGTGAGATGACTGGCCCATAAATCATCCACCGTTTTCTATAAATCACGGCAGATGGCAGGGAGCGAGCCGGGGGCCCCTGGGAGCTCGTTGCGGCCCCCGGTGCAGCAGGACGGGGGAAAGGAAGGGGGCTCGCGTGCGCGAGCGAGCTGCGGTAGCCGAGCGCTGGCAGAAGCGCCGAGGTCAGTCCGGTTTGTGGCGACAGAAGACGAGCAGAGGGCTGGGGGGACAAACCGCGGGGCCCTCCTCCCGGTGCCATTCGGGAGGGGACCCCTCTTCCGCTTCTCATGTGGCCCGCTTCAGGGGGCCCCTGCCCCGGGCTTTACCTGATGAGATGCAGACCCCGGAGGTCCCCGTGTACGCCACCTCTTCAAGCTGGCCCGTCGTTTAGCGGTCCTAATCTGCCTGCTTAATATGGAGACAGCTTCATTTCCCCGGCCCCGGTCCCCAAGCTGTGGCGGTGAGCCCTGTCAAGTTGACGTTAAATGTCGGCCCGGGAGGGGAAGAAATTCACCTTCATTATTCTTCATGATTATTTAACAGAACGGAACTCGCCCGGCTGCCACAGTCAAGTACCAGAATCCATTTGTGATGGTCTGGTGTGTAAAACTAGTAGGCCTGCAGGAATGTCCAGTGTTATCATTTAGTTTCATATTAATTGGTAGTGGACAGAGCAATCATTGAATGACATGTAGCCTGCATACTGTATAAGCCTACACTGTAAACATTTTAATGTCAAGGAGCACCAAATTGATATGTATTACGGCCACGGACACCCATTTGGAAATTTTTGGTGCCAGGGACACCCGTAAAAGAAGGCTTTTATCGTTGGGGATTAGATTTTGATTACAGATTTAGTGCATAATTCTATACCTGACAGGACAGGTATAGTATACATGTAGGTGGGGAAATAACAGTGGAGAGTGAATCCGGCATGTATCATATGGACTGAACGCACGATACACAGATTAGAGTGAAACCTATCATCTGAATAGTCATTCTAATACATTCTGTTATTTAGCCAGTAAAATAACTAAATTAAAAACTGTTCATCATCTGTTCAGCTGGGCACCCCTTGGAAGCCCCCATACACTTTACAAATCCTGCACAATATCCTAATAGGGATCAATTTGGTCCAATCCTCCTCTCACATCAACAGACAGCTAAATGTAAGTAGAAATGACTGCCTGGAGTAACAGAAATAGCTGGCTAGGAAGGGGGGCGCTCTGTTAGTTAAATGTAATTCACTGAATTAACAGATTTCTCTTGAACCTGATAGTAACCTGCAGAGAAGTGCAGAGAGATTTGGAGAGGCAGGGGCTGGAATTTCAAAAGGGCACATGCACGGACAAATGCAATGTGTCCCCCTGCGCGCGCGAAATTTTGCGGATATCCATCGGATTCGGGTACTTTTTTACCCGTTTTTTGTTACTTTATTTCGGTTTTAGGGTTAGGGGTAGGGTTAGGTTAGGTTTTTTAATAATGTTTTTTTATTGGTGGCTTTGGATAAAACATTGGTGGCTATAGCCACCGAAGCCCCCGCCTAACGACGCCACTTATTCTTCTGTATAATGAGTACTTTTACTTAAGTAAAGAAATTGAGTACTTTTCCCACCACTGCTGCTGACACAGAGAGAGAGAGCGAGAGAGAGAGAGAGAGAGAGAGAGAGAGGGAGAGAGAGATATATATAGGCTCCTGCTTGACAAGTAATTTCAAATTAACAGCTATATATATATTTTTTTTTTGTCCATACATACCTAATCTGTCTCAAACAATTGGTCCGTGTTCTGCGTGCATTCACTGCGTTCAGTTGTGCCCTCAGTTAGGTTTCGATTGTGTATAATATACTTCGTTTGCCGGGCGGTATCGCGCACCCAAAAAATAGCCGATCTACAAGCTCACAATGCCTGGCGTTGCGACGTGTTGTGAGCTTGTAAATCAACTATAATTCTGCGCGAGCACTGCATGGCACGGGGCTCAATTAAGTAAGCTTTACTGCAGGTGCGAGGCCAACGGGCGCAGGGGTTTCTACAGTTTACAGTCAGAGGAGACAAGGGCACTTTTTACCGACATTCAAAAGGGCAGGGGCTCAAGCCCCCTTTGATGTCTATGTGTGCACGTGCATGGTAACCTGATAGTAGGCCTATAATATAACTGAGTTGTCATACAGTAAAGCAGATCGACATGTTGCCACTAGAGGGCTCCTCAGAGCTACACTGTCAATAACAGCAAATGAGCAGCGTCTTGTTGTACTACCTGTTGAACAACCACTCATGTCTGTCACATTCCCTTGGGTAACAGGATAGGTGGGCACCAAGGAGGAGTGGGCACCTCGTTGTTAAATTAGCTATTTCCCCCCAAATGTCGTTAAAAAAAGAATAGTTGGAAAATGTTTTTAAGTAATGTAAAGGATAGCATATTGATTAGAAATGGCTAATGATTAGGCCTACACATTGCTAAAAAACCCTGAAGTCCCGAGTGCTCACCTATCCTATAGTGTATTCCTCCCTTGATGTAAAGTAGGCCTAGGCTATTGCAAACCTGTAATGTGAATGATGGACGGATGGAAGAGTACAGTAGATGGCCTGGGCACATTAACACAATCCCTTGCAGTTATATCTGTTATTGGCAACAAAGTAATTAAAAAAAGAAAAATACAATATAAAAAAAAGAAAATCCTTGGTTGTCAGAAAGTAATCTAAAGAAAGACAAGCATGGAAGAACGCACCAGCCTCGCAATCAGTGTCAGCTGTGTGTTTGTGACATTCAGCGGCTCCACTGCAGACCATACTGCATAACAAAATGTAGCGTTTATTGTTTATTTTAAGAACGACACAATAGAGTCTAATAAACACCCTAAGCCTACTTCAAAGTAAAACCGATGAAAGCAACTTGTCAGACAGTTATTATCAGCCGATATTAGCGAGGAGAAACACTTTCCCTGAATGACCTTGAAGAGGAAGACTCGAGTAGCTATGCAACTCCAAAGCTCGGGGGTATAAACTGTTACAACAACAGGGAATGGTTGAAATACTTGCAGCGTCAAACTAGCATGGAGACAGTTTGTTACATTGGTCTGACTTGACCTTGGAATTGGCATATATGTCGCATGGACATGTCTGGAGCACTCTGGGTGTGTGAGAAGAACTCTGTCTCTGCCCTGAAGAAGACCACAAAGACAACAAAGTATGGAAGATGATGACGCAGTTATGAGGAGATTGCAGTCAGCCTTCAGCTCTACTGAACAGAGTGAGTCAATTGTTTTGTTTTACACACACACACACACACACACACACACACACACACACACACACACACACACACACACACACACACAGTGAGTACTTTTAGTGCTTAAGTATATTTTGTTGCCAATACTTTTGTACTTTTACTCAGTATTTTTTTTTATACCAGACTTTGTAACAGAGTATTTCTCTACATGATGGTATTGATACTTTTACTTAAGTAAAACATGTGAGTACTGCCATCACTGCACACACACACACACACACACACACACACACACACACACACACACACACACACACACACACACACACACACACACACTTCTTGATGGGTTCATCATGGGTGGCTGCTGTGTCATGTCTTGCTGTAGTGAATGATGCTGATGCAACTGTTGATGGAACTGTGATGACGTCATGATGCTAGTAGTTTGTGAATGATGTGGTCACATGGCCCAGCATGGATAGGCCAGCAGCTATAGCCTGTAGGCCAGTGGTTCTCAAACTTTTTTGTCCCAAGAACCCCCCTATAGGCCTGGGCCGTAGCGTGACGGTCCAGGCACCCTAGGCTGCAATGCCAGCCTGACAGCGTGTCGCGGGTTCGACTCCCGTTCCCGACGACCTTTGCTGCATGTCACCCCCTATCTCTATCCCCATTTCCTGTCAGCCTACTTTCCCTGTCCCTCTCTAAATAAAGGTATAAAAAGCCCCAAAAAAAATCTTTAAAAAAAGAAGAACCCCCCTATAATTGATATGTTTTTGGCCGCGGACCCCCATATGAAAATGTTTTGTGCCAGGGACCCCCAGAAGAGAAGATTTATGTAAAAAATGTCTGCTATTTTTGAATAGCCAACGTACTGTATAAATGGATAAAGGGGTTGAAATTATTTTGACGCTATATTAGCTACTTTTGCTGGGGACCCCCTGTCACCCCCCCACGGACCCCTCTGGGGGTCCCCAGACCCCACTTTGAGAACCACTGCTGTAGGCTACTGTAAGTCCTGAACTATTTAACTTCGTGCATACTGTACAGTAGGCTGTGTTTATTACATTATGATGTTTGTTGCTCTGCTGCCACTTGAACCTGCGTTGCTGTGCAAGTGTGCATACTGTATGAGTTGTTATTTAGTGAGACATGACGCACGCACGCACACACGCACCCACGCACGCACGCACGCACGCACGCACGCACGCACGCACGCACACACACACACACACACACACACACACACACACACACACACACACACACACACACACACACACACACACACACACACACAGGCTCTGGAACAGGGCTGATGGGATATGTACTGTACGTTCTTATATTCAATGTGCAGCCACTCGCATTAGTGGACGTCTGACTTGATTAATTCATTGACAAACATGTATAGCCTACGTCCCTGTACATTTCTGTCGAAAGGATAAAACACATTAAAGCATGAGAGCTTATTTCCATTGTGGTCCTTTGAGTGTAAAGGTCTAAACAGAGTACTACACTTAAACCATTCTTTTTTTAATAATTTGTGTTAGGCTTACCAAAGAGATTTAGACAGGTGTGGCAGAGGCCAATAGTATATTCCAGTGTAAAGAGAAGGAGAAAAGAAAAAAGAAAAAAACACATATTGACAAAAACAACAACTATTGATTAACGACTAAGTGGAAACAAGTGGATGTTGTCAGACCATCATCAGCAGTACTTCTGGCTGGTGAAAGTTAACTATCAGCTTGTTAACCTGTGGCCAAGAGGCCTGCAAGGATACACAACTCATACAGAAATATACGGTACATAAGTAAGCATGCATTTGGATGTGTAATCATTGTCATACTATCTACTGAAGAAGAAATAGGTTTGCTTGTAGAATAATATACACAAGACGCCTACGCCTATAGGTCTTAATCCACATAATAGGCATGTGCAGGGTGTTCCACTATCAGTCACAATGTCCAACTGTGTCAAAAACGTAGCCAGCTGGTTGCATGTATGTGCATGTGTGTGCGGGCCGGGGGTAGAGTGGCGTGGGGGTTACGGAGTAAGATATCTATCACACATTTTATGGCCCTATTCTTGACATTTTCATACTTTAGCAGATTTCTTCAAATGAAAAGCCCCCAATACTTTAATAATGTAATAACTTAGTTCTGTGTCCCTCTTCCTTTGTGGACCTCCTTGTTTCTGTCTGTCTCTGCCGCTTTCTTTGGATCACAAGATGCAGTTGTCTCCGTGCAACTGGCTTATGGTTTCATATCAAACGTTTTTTTTCCTTCCTAGTTAGGTTAATGTTTATATCATATTAAGTGTTTGGTGACTCACAATACACAAATGTATTTCACAGATAAAGCCATTAGCCACTTCCATTTTAGTGGAAGAATTCCCAAAGAAGTGATTGAAGAAAAGGACAGTTTGGAGCTTGAATTCAAGAAATAATTGATTGCTTAAAATAGCAAAACAGATTACAATCACAGTTATCTTCTGTCCTTCCCGATGTGACATGAGACCAGTGCTTACAACACGGAGTCTCCTGGCCTCTTCCTGTCCTGCGTAACAAAGCAGCGCTGCTTTGAAAATGATCCTTAAAGT